>NC_142593.1:5755574-6059005 GCF_965207765.1 Zootoca vivipara | reverse complement strand
TCTCTTTTGCTTAAGCCACCTTGATTCTGTGCTGTGCTTGATAATTTTACCTTTAATCAGGCGTTCCACAAATTTACGCAGAATATGCACATATTTTTTTTAAAAAATCTTTATTAATTCAATTGATATTCTACCCTCCCTCCTAAAAGGAGCCCAGGATGGAAAACACATCCATAATAACACAATTTGAAAAAATACATTCCACCAACAAGGGTTCATGTGCTGATGGTTCAGGGTTGGTTGATACTGGACCTAGTGCTGACATTGTGATATCTATTCCGAGCACAAGAAAGGAAGTCTGAAAGCTGATCTAATACAATGAGGAGGGGGGGAGATTTCCAATAAATTATTTAAATTTAAATTATTTAAATAAATGTCGTATGGGGGAAATTTAACCACAACATCAACACTTACAGCTGTGTGTATATGAAAGAGACACCTTCTTTTCATTAAAATCTTGATGGGAAAGGCTTAATTTGGGAGGCGGAAGAGGAATGAAAGCTGCAGAAGAACATAAAGCTATGTATGCTCCAAGAAAAGTGCCTTCTCCGTGGGAACGAGAGATGTTTTGAGTGGTCTGCAGGTCAGAGATGCTGCTGCAAGGATATCAGGGTTGCCTTAGAAGCAATTGGAATTGATCCTTTTGAGGAAAAGTGGGTAGACTAAGAGGCTGACTTTACAGTGTATTCCCTTTCCAAGAATGTGTTGTAGCAATCCAATTTGATGGGCGAAAAAGAAATTGGGCAGGGTAGCAAACATACCGCAGGGCCAAGAAACCAGAAGGGCAGTGAATAGAAGGGGGGCTGTACAGATTGCATTCATTGAAAGCTCATTTTCCATGCCCCCCCCCCTCATCCTGGGAATTGCTGGGAGTTGCAGCTTTCTGAGCAGTAAACTACAATTTCCAGGATTTAGGGGGGCGTCAGGAAATCAGCCCTGAGTGCTCACTGGAAGGACAGATCGTGAAGCTGAGGCTCCAATACTTTGGCCACATCATGAGAAGAGAAGACTCCCTGGAAAAGACCCTGATGCTGGGAAAGATAGAGGGCACAAGGAGAAGGGGACGACAGAGGACAAGATGGTTGGACAGTGTTCTCGAAGCTACGAACATGACTTTGACCAAACTGCGGGAGGCAGTGCAAGACAGGAGTGCCTGGCGTGCTATGGTCCATGGGGTCACGAAGAGTTGGACATGACTAAATGACTAAACAACAACAACAACAAGGGGTTTTAAATGTATTGTGTGCAAGCACCCTCGGTCTCAATCAAAAAGTTTCAACTTCAACATGGGGCTACTTGAGTTAAATTATGAATGAATTTATAAGTTTACATTATGAGTGAGGGGAGGGGAAAAGAGGGCAATGGAAGCAGTCAGGGCTTCCTCCAATCAGACTGCTCCCTCTGCCCACAAGGCCAATGGAAACCATGTACCTTGTGAGAAAGAAGAAGAGAAACAACTTAAATTTATTTGGTATAGAATTTTTAAAAACTTTAACCCACTTTGGATGCCTTGACAGCAAGGCTGTGTACAAATCCAACAAAGAAACAATTTTCAATTAAAATGGATTTGATCACAACAACCTGAAATATTAAGAAACTCTTGACTACTGCAACAACAGACACCAAACAAACAAACAAACAAACAAGGGCCCCACACAGAAATAAGACAACAGTATGGAGGAGGCACATGGAATGAAAATGTAGCTTTAACTCTGAACATAGATTAGGATCTACTGGCAGATCTCTGGGTGATCTTAAGATAAGATAAGATAAAAGATAAGATATCTTTATTGTCATTGTCCCCTTGCGGGAACAACGGAATTACTCAGTTGCTACATCCACTCAGATAAAGCATTCCGCATAATCCAAAATTACAAAACCTAATTAAAAACAGTAAATATAATACAAATAACAATAAAATAAGATGACTTCAAAGTCCAGGCTTTCCATTTCAGGCCAAAATCGCTCTAGAGAAGAAACTGTTCCTGAGACAGCTCGTTCTTGCCTGCATTGTTCTATATCTCTGTCCTGATGGCAGGAGCTGAAAGAAATGGTGACCAGGGTGCGTTGGATCTCTTGATAGGTCTAGTGCTTTTCTATGGCACCTGGTGGTATAGATTTGTTCTAAGGTGAAGAGTGAGCAGCCAATAATGCTTCCAGTAGATCATCAAGGATTTCTGACTCCCCATTTTTCATAATAGCAACAACAAAATGAAACCCTGCTCCCTCAATTTGTTTGCTGAAATGTAGAAAGCTTGGGGAGCTAGAATAGGTGGAATAGTATGGGAAGACTGTGAGTTCAGTTCTAGTACTTACAGGGAAGCCCTGTGCTCAGCAGCTGCTCAGAGACACATGTTCTTTAGTTCTAAGCATGTCTTTTGCTCCTGGGTGCAGTTCATGAATGGCGCAAATGCAAATCTGTCAATCTTCAGGAACAGCCTTTTTTTTGGTGGTGGGGAGTGTGCATATGTTGGGTGCTGCAGTGTGTGAGAGAGAAATCCCTTCTATCAGCTGTTCAGAGGATCCAGAGTTTGCAAGCTTTAAGCACATCCAGCCAAGAAGCTCTTCAGATGGTAGGTAGGTAGACAGAATGCCAAAATGTCTGGGCAACACAGTCTGGATGCTTGTGTATGTGCATGTAGTTTTCAAAGGCTTGACATTGTTGTATGAAAGTATTTCAAGCTTAGGAGCAGAATCTTTACTTACTGGGAATATCACACGGACCCAACAGTTTTGCTGATCTCAGAGCAATTAACTGAACAGCAGTGTGATTATGTTTTAATTCAAACAAAAACCATATGAGCTATTAGTAAAAGATTATGGGTTATGAATAGAAGTACTGGGAAAGGAAATAGGGAGCATCGTCAACAAAAGGAACCCAATGGATCAACTGAAGGTTTTACTGCAGGAAATAATTAATGCCCTAGATAATTTGAAAATACAAATTTGACCTTGGATGGAGCCTAAACTTTTATTATTGTTCCAACGGTATGAAGGCTATAGTTTAATCTGAATAATAATATAATGGCAAACCATGTGAAGAGAAGTTACTTATACTGTATGTATATATTTTATTTGCTACATATAGTATAGACCAAGTTAGAAGTTTCAGGGAGGGTTAAATGATTTCCATGAGAAGAAACTTAATAAAAAATTAAATGGTAAAAACAGAAGTGCAGTTAAATAATGGCTCACTCAAGGCTCTTTATTTTTAAGTCTAAAGTGTACAAATAATGTTCCGTCAAACCCAGAACTGTTTGCCACATGTTGTCAGAACACTACCACACCTTCAGAACATCTAAGATCTAATTTATTTAGCTACAAAATCCATGGCAAAACCTTATAATATCAAAAAATTCAGTCTGGATGATTTCATCTCACTCTTGGCCAAATTCAAATTCCTGTGCCCATGAGAGAGGGATAGAGAAATTCACTCCACCATAACTGTGTGTGTTTGTGTTTGTCTCTGTGTGTGCATGACAAAATTGCTGAAATTTAAGTCTTCTGTAGTCATTTAATCTGCCTGATTGGTTGGCATCTATCTCTCTTTGGAGACAGTGGAAGACTGCACCTTTGGGGCTGAAGTCAAACAGTTGGGGAGTTACAGCGCCTGCTGTGGCTGTAGAGACCAATATGGGAGAGACATGCATTGTTGCAGCTGGGGCAGATGGAGGTGTCCAGTTGTGCTGATGCAGGTGTACAGTGGCAGCTTGTTATGCTCCTAAGATACTGTTGGCTGAGGGGCTTGTGTGACAACATCCCAGTGACAGGCTCCAGCTGAACAATCAATGCCCAGCAAAAAATGGAACTGATGTATCAGAGTTTATAAGCTTTGGGGTGTACACCAACAGGATCCTCTGCTGATAGGAACTTGTATTCGGATCTACACCCAATAGATAGTCAATTGAGAACAATTTAACACCACAGTTGTAATAAATAATAATAATTTATTATTTATACCCCGCCCATCTGGCTGGGTTTCCCCAGCCACTCTGGGCGGCTTCCAACAGAAACATTAAAATACACTAATTTCTTAAACATTAAAAGCCTCCCTAAACAGGGCTGCCTTCAGATGTCTTCTAAAAATCTGGTAGCTGTTTTCCTTTTTGTAAATAATTAAATCAGCACACCAGTATGTACACTGGTTGATACACCTTTGTCCTCAGTTCCTTGCTATTGCAGCACATTTTATGGTGAGGACAAAAGAACACTCATAATTTAAAATAAATTAAAATGTCTCTTTCCATCCCCCACCCCCACAAAACAACACAAAGAGCTTGTTTTATTTGTAACTAGTGGCAGTTTATGCAGTCTTCAGTATTTATGGTCTGCCTGATTTAATTCCAGTACTGAAAAGAGAGAAGGGCAATGGGTTTTATCCTTTTCTTGTGGGATTGATACTGCTCTTCTTAGTTAGAAGATACAGACTTTCAAGGAAAGTAGAAAAAATATATTAGCCCCTTAAACATAATGGAATATGAGAAAAAATTATTTTCCACTTCAACTAGACCTGAAGGAAGGTTTTATTGATGTGATTTCACCAGACATTCCTTTTTGGGGGGTGCTTGAACAAGGCAATTCTAATGACTCCTTGGTCTAGTCTCTAAAGCACTAAATTTTGTCAGCCCTGAAGTTAATTTATAGTGTGGTGCACAGCCATGTAGCTAATATCTCCCATTAATAACTGTGTGCATGTCTGATTTTCAACACTCTTTGCTGAAATATATAATCCTTTATTCCCTAAATAAAACGGAGAGGTCAACAAAATAGTGGGAGGCTGTGTGGTTTCTTCACAGTCTGCTCTTTTTGTCCTGTCACTAGTGAGATTGCCAAAGTCCGTAATTACCTGTTCATAAAATGTATTTGTCCACAAAGTAATGTTCAGCAGTATTACAAATTGAGTAGCATTTCTTGCAAATGTTCTTCTCTGTCTCAGAAAGTAGAATGGGCTTCTGCATATGAAAACCATGGTTGAAAGCAATTTTGGGGTACACTGTTCAGTAAAGAAAATTTCACAGAAATACACCTGTAATGTATGCTCTCTGATCTGTCACCTGTGCAGTAGTAAACAATGCCCCCAAATTTCAGCCACTTACTATTTTACAGGTTTCTTTCTGTATATAAAAAACACCTGAGACCATCTTTACAAATCTTAACAAACTGGCTTCTCCTTCTTCCTTTACTCTGACAATGGGGTGAAATAATGTTCTGTGCTGTTTTTCAAACAAAAACTCACCGAGTGAAGGAGACAAGTGTCCAATATCTGATACAGTGGAACCTCAGTTTACGAACACCTCGGTTTATGAATTTTCGGTTTACGAACGCCACAGCCCCATCTGGAATGGATTAATTCACTTCCCATTACTTTCAATGGGAAAGTTCACTTCAGTTTATGAATGCTTCAGTTTATGAACAGACTTCCGGAACCAATTATGCCCATGCTTCGGGTTAAGTACGCTAAAGGTTCAGTACTCCACGGACCCGTCTGGAACGGATTAATCCACATTCCATGACTTTCAATGGGAAAGTTCGCTTCAGTTTATGAACAGACTTCCAGAACCAATTGTGTTCATAAACTGAGGTACCACTGTACACAGGGCAACATGAGCAGCTAGGGGTGTGAAGGGAGAGTCTTTCTAAACAAAGCTTAAGTGAGGTTTTAGAGCATGTGAGTTGCAACATCAAAATGGAAGTACTGTAAAGCTGAGAATATGAGTGATATCCAGTGTGAGCCATAGATAAGAACATAAGAACAATGTGCTGCACCAGGCCAATGGCCCATCTAGTCTAGCATCCAGTTCTCACAGCTAGTAGCCATGGATGGCCGTCTCCTCATTCTCAGAACAGACCCTTTAAAGACTGTGAACAAAAGTAACTCAAGTTACTTTTATAACATTGGTGGTGAACCTTAGGCCAGCAGGTGAATGCAGCACTCTACATCTCCCTGTCTGGCCTTCAAAACTCTTCCCAGGCCACATTGCTTGATGGCCCCATTTCACACCCTCCTTAGATATATCTGCCTGGCTGGAATGTGCCCTTGAACTCTGATAACTCTCTGCCCTGGCTGGAAGACAGAGAGGAGTGCTCTCTCACTCTCTCTGAGTAGAAACCAACCTGTTGTACTAAGGTAATATATACATTGTGCTGGAGGAGACTCTTGAGAGTCCCATGGACTGCAAGAAGGTCAAACCTCTCCATTCTGAAGGAAATCAGCCCTGAGTGCTCACTGGAAGGACAGATCGTGAAGCTGAGGCTCCAATACTTTGGCCACCTCATGAGAAGAGAAGAATCCTTGGAAAAGACCCTGATGTTGGGAAAGATTGAGGGCACTAGGAGAAGGGGACGACAGAGGACGAGATAGTTGGACAGTGTTCTCGAAGCTACCAACATGAGTTTGACCAAACTGCGGGAGGCAGTGCAAGACAGGAGTGCCTGGCGTGCTATGGTCCATGGGGTCACGAAGAGTCGGACACGACTAAACGACTAAACAACAACAACAACTCCCTTTTGCCTGTTTCTACCCACCCCTAGTATATGGCCCTTGGAAGACTACTCTGAAGAAATGTGGCCCTTGCTTCCTGGCAATAGTTGCAAACTGAAATCCTTCACCCAGAGCCACTGGCACATTATTTACAAAGTTTATTTTACAGCTATCATGCTGGCTATTCTATTCCATTTGAACGGGACCCCTTGGGGCAAAGAAATGGTTTAAAAATGAAATGAATAAATAAATAAATAAATAAATCATTTTGGTTGGGCTTTATTTTATCATTTGGATGCCCTGGTTTGGTGGTTGTCTTGCTACAATAACAAAAAGGCTCTAAAAATTATGCTTCCATGTTTTGTTTGCCTTTTATCTCATGTACAGACTTTGCAGTTCTCTTGGCAGGTGTTAAAATGTTTCTTCCCACTTGAGGGCATCAGAGCTGTTCCAACAAGCTAAGGGACAGTTTCTTGACTCTTTACTACAGAAATCATGAAGAATTTGAGTGTGTGAGGTGCATTTGCTCTTACAAGCCTTTTCTAGTTTGCACTTCTGGTAGACTTATCCATTTTCCATGTAGGAAGGAAGGCTTCATAAAATCAATTTACATCCTTTCTTTGCTAACCATGAAAATCAGACACAGATCTATATATAGTTATACTGATCATATGTGAACTGTTAGAGACTGTCCTGGATGTCCACTACCTTGCCATTAATAGTAACTTGCTACAAACAGACCTATATTTAAAGCACAGTAATGTGGCCCCTGGAATAGTAAATATAAGCAACTAAGCTAAATGATGCTTATTTTAACTACTGGCTTAGAATGTGGCCCCAGTGATGAAATGTATAGGAAGGGGCTATTTAGAGAGATGCATACACAGCAAATTTCATCCTTTGTGTCAAGAAGAACTATTGCTCCCCCCCACCTTACGCCATAAGTGAGAATATTAAAGAAAGACTTTCAAGAGGAACTGAGCAGAGACGTTTCCCCAGTGTATTCTCATAGGGCCTCATAGCCACTTTAGACCTTTTGGATCCTGTAAATCTGGGACTGTCCTGGGAAAATAGGGACACTTGGAGGGTCTGCAAGGAGGTTGAACTTTGAAGACAATGTCTGAGATCACCTGGAGCTTCCATGACATTTAGAAGCCTAGAAGCCACAGCGTGGCAGGAAATCCTCACAGCTGGAAATCTGATAGCATCAAGGCAGAAGAATCTTACATTCAAGCATTCATGCTTTACACAAAGTCAAATACAACTTCCTTTGCAGACAGTGAGAGATTAAGAAAGAAACAAACCACACCTCTAACACTAACACCTCATGCTCTGTCACTTTGAGGAATCTACTGCTGAACCACAACCAAAACATGACCAGCCCACTCATGAAGGGGACTGAAGGAGTCACATTGGGTGGTGGAATCCTGCAAGGCAGCACCCTGCAAGCACCCCACCCGACCATTGCTGCTGGGGCTGCATGGCTGCAGTAGCAGCTTCTGGCAAGATCTCATGAAATCTTGTAAGCTCTTGCTGGAAGCTGCCACTGCAGAGCCTTGGTAAGTGAGGCTCAGTGCTGGGGGTGGGTGATATCTTCCTGCTTTGCCTCAGGCGGCAAAACAGGATGGGCTGCTCCTGGCCCCAGGAAACCTGCTGCTTTCATTTCTCCGCTTCGGAATGGGCAGTCATTAGGGTTTCATTCCTTGTATTTCCATCTCCCCATTTCCTAAATCTTGCTATCTTTCTGTCCATGCTCAAACCCAAGCTGCTGACATTTGCATTTGAGCATTCCTTAGGTGCATTCCGTTGTTCGGTCCCAGCTCCTTCCAACCTAGCAGTTCGAAAGCACATCAGAGTGCAAGTAGATAAATAGGTACCACTCCGGCGGGAAGGTAAACAGTGTTTTCGTGTGCTGCTCTGGTTCCCCAGAAGCAGCTTAGTCATGCTGGCCACATGACCCAGAAGCTGTCTGCGGACAAACGCCGGCTCCCTCGGCCTATAGAGCGAGATGAGCGCTGCAACCCCAGAGTCGTCTGTGACTGGACCTAACGGTCAGGGGTACCTTTACCTTTAGGTGCATATAGGCCTCTATTTTGACTGGAGTCGTATTCTAACTAACCATTTTTTCCTGTTCTGCAGACATTGCATTTGGTAATTAAGCCACAAAGCCATTTTACATTGAAACAGCATTTTGGCACTGTAAATAAGGAAACAGTTGTACTTCGAACTGAAGGTGGGACTCAGTGGTTTTTGCTAAGACCCCAAGAAATTAAGGTAAGCAAGGTAATGTGCAATCTAGCCCCAGGCAGGCAACAACTTTGGATAAAAGATCTCAAACTGTCATCCCTTCATTGTTACCTGAACATCAACAACTCACCCTCTGCTGTAAGGTCTTGGGGTAGGGTTACATCTACCCCCCACAAAATATAATGAAACAAATAAAACAAGCCCGCTCCCAAATACAGTATAGTACAGTACAGTATAGTACAATACATATCAACAGTCTGGATGGTGCATAGGGGAACACTAATAGTGCAAGCCAAGGAGAAGAGAGGCATCTCCAATGAGCACCAGATGTAAAGAGACAACACTGGATGCATCTTTATCAAAGCCATTGCAGAGAAGGCTGTCACATGGGATATCACCCGTTGCACCTCCAAGGGAAATGCCACTATAAACAGAATCTGTTTATAGTTCATCTGTTTATAGAAACCCCCAAACTTAGAAGACGAAGAGTTCGGATTTGATACCCCCCTTTATCACTACCTGGAGGAGTCTCACTACCTGGAGGAATCTCCTTTCCCCTCCTCCCCCACAACAAACACTCTGTGAGGTGGGTGGGGCTGAGAGACTTCAGAGAAGAGTGACTAGCCCAAGGTCACCCAGCAGCTGCACGTGGAGGAGCGGAGATGCGAACCCGGTTCCCCAGATTACGAGTCTACTGCTCTTAACCACTACACCACACTGGCTCCCTGGTTTATGGTTCCTCAACTGAACACTTCTAGGTTTCTCTTCCATGCTGCAAGCACAGTCTGTGAGGGTCTGACAGAGATGGGCATATTTGGAGCAGGGTTGATGCACAAAGCACCACTGCCCCTTCCAGCGACTATGTAAATCCTTGGAGGACCCAGTTTTACTTGCCTTCCTTGTAAGAATTCTCATATTACTCCACTCTCTGCTTCCTGCTGCTTAAGCAGTTACTAGTCCATAGGAAAAGAACCAGTTCTCATATCCCATGCTACATTTATTCAGCATCCTTTGGATAGGGATTTACTCAAGATATTTTTGGAATTCCAAAAATATTTCCACATTGTCACTCCTATCAACACACTCAATGAACTCCAGAAAGTTGGGAGGGGAAGGCAGGAAAACTGACTCTATTCTGTATTATATTGTCTTAATAAAGTATCTATAGGTTTTCATGGATCAGTCTGTTATTTCCTAGATTCTCCATATCCTATTAAAAATGAAAAAAGAGAAATATCAGTATTATGTTGGTTGTTTTTCAATTCTCTGGTAATTTCAGAGACATTGCATGCTTTTATTAGAATTTCAGTGAGTTCACATTTAAGTTCTTTAAAAAATGTGGTTAGATGCTATTATGATCCAGTGACGATACACTAGAAATTTCATGTAGGTTGAGGTCCAGATTTGTCAAATTATTTTGAATGTTGCAATGTGGCAGTGTTTGCATTGTAATTAAAAATATACTGTCTTGATGTAGTCAAGTCACAGTTGTCATTTATAAACCACCTGTTTCACAAATACACTTCTGTACAAAGCAATAAACAGTCTACAACAATAGTACATATTTATAATACATAATAGGGACCCAGGTGGCACTGTGGGTTAAATCACAGAGTCTAGGGCTTGCTGATCAGAAGGTTGGTGGTTTGAATCCCTGCAATGGGGTGAGCTCCCGTTGCTTGGTCCCAGCTCCTGCCCACCTAGCAGTTCGAAAGCACATCAAAGTGCAAGTAGATAAATAGGGACTGCTCCGGTGGGAAGGTAAACGGCATTTCTGTGCGCTGCTCTGGTTCGCCATAAGCAGCTTTGTCATGCTGGCCACATGACCCGGAAGCTGTCTGCGGACAAACGCCGGCTCCCTCGGCCTATAGAGCGAGATGAGTGCCACAACTCCAGAGTCGGACACGACTGGACCTGATAGTTTGGGGCCCCTTTATAATACATAATACAATAGTTAAAATATCACTACAACATAACACCAACAATTATTAAACATTCATTTAAACAATATCTAAAAGTAAGTATAGAATCTCTCAATAGACAAATCAACATTTTACACCCTGAAGTAGCCCCCAAAGGCTTATGGCAATAAAATATGTCAAACCTTCCCCTGAAAGTTTTATACCAATTTGTGATAAACCCACTTCACAGTTCTAAGGCTCCTAGAGTGGGACGAGGCAGGTAGTCATCCCTTGATGGAAAGCAGAGACCAGGGTCATATGAAACACTAGGTCAAATCATGGTTTGGTGCAACCAAGGAGACATGCAGGCTTCTAGAACAGATACGATGGCTTCCACACCCTTCCACAGATCCTACTGCTGCAGTGTATGGAGCTAAGCCATAATTTGATGTAGAATTACATCTGTATCCAGGCTTGTGGTTTGTCTCCCTGAGAGAAACTCAAGTGGTAAGCCAAGAACAAACCTTGGTTACAGCTCTTGGTTATCTAGACCAAGACAAACCATACGCCCGAGTTGGGATGTAATGCTAAGTCAAATCATGGCTTAGTCCTGGGCAGTATGGCAGCAGCAGGACTAGAGAAGAAATGCTGTAGCTCTAAGCTTCATTCTGGGAACCTGGACATTTATTTGTTCATGCTAAGTCATGGGTTGCCACAGTGTTACTTGTGGAGGTTCCTTCCCCTTTACTGTCCTCATCATTCTGCCATTACTGAGAGCAGAGAATTACCTAAATTCTACTCTGAAATGAAATAGGTCCACTGTCTGGATGGATACCTTTCAAGAACCCCATATTTGCTGTTCTGACCTCCTTAAAATTAAGAGTGTATAAAGATCATGAATAAACATGACATAGATTGTCTCACCCTTCATTTTCCGAATATCACCGTTCGTTTTCAAATGTATTTTTGAATGAAAGTACAAAGGAATTTTCTGTTAGAGGAATTCTCGTTTAAATTGATTAATACAATAAATAATTTCCCCTAAATATTAGACACCCCCTTGTTTCTGATATCTCTCCCTAAAGACCTTGCAGGTCTTATCCTGTTGAACTCTTGGAAAGATTATTCGCATGGGATCAACAGATAAAGCGTGAAGCTTCCTCGATTAAAGGAAGGAAGGTTGTGATAGCATCTTAGGCACTACTATAACAGCTTCACCTGACGCAAATAGAGAATCCCTCCCAGTCTCCAATAAGGCATGTACTTGCGAACCAAGACCTCCCAGAAATTCCCCACCAATAACTCAGACAGACACATTATTTTAGGTTTTGTTTTTGGCATAATTTTGGCCACAACTTTATTAAAAAATTACAATTAATTTTGAGTGTTGGCCTTAGGCTTTGGTTAATCTTCTGCCCCACGGTGGGACAGGACCAGCTCTGACTTCCTGCATTAGGAAAGTCAAGTAAACACCCCATGGTGGAGGAGATAGCGGAGCCCAGGCAATCTCCCCCCCACCGGAAATGTTCCCCAAGGCTCGTGCTCTGTATTGGCCCCAGCCCCGCACCATTGCGGGGGTGTAAGGACTAGAGCCCCGGAGCCCCAGGATTCCTTTAACGGAAAACTTCTATAAGAGCAACACTGAGGGGCATGCACCTCCATGCGATGCCCCTCCCAAACTCATCAACCAAAGCCTAACCTGCCAACCTAACAAGTTGTGACTATTGCTAAGCAGTAGGCGAAAAACCAGATGGCAACAGCCAATCAGCCAAATGGAAAAAATTCCTACTGGCCCCCGAATACAGGCGGCACCATAGCAAGGTCATCCTAAACCAGCAAAGAAAAGGAGGTGGGCGGGAGGGAGATTGAAATCACTAGCAGGAAGGGACTCGTCCCCAAAACGCTGAGTATTTAAGGCTTCCCCTTGTCAATCAAAAATTAGTTACATGCAATTCTCCCCAGCAACACTCAGTCCTCCAATCAACTTCTTCCAATTAGCTTAAACCCACCCCACACTCTCACACAATCATTTCCTCCCGGTCTGGCCGCATCACTCACTATACCCTATGGGGGTTAATGAGCTTTATTGATTTCTTTGTGCAGATTTCCCTATCACTGTAGCAAGAATATAGTGAAACAAATTATATTCTTAATTTGAAAACCCAAAAGGCAAAAAGCAGTAAGCAGCATATGCAGCATACACTATTATTGTCGACTTATCACTCAGTCTTCATAAGCTTCTGGCTTCAACCATCCCTGACTGTTTGGTCTTTCGAGGCATTTGAAGGAAAGCCTAAAGGTTGAGTTCAAGAAGGCTTTGAAATCATGTGAAAAAGAGTTGGTCATGTGGGGGGGGGGATGAGCACTGCCAGTAGATGCAGCCCCATTCCAAGAACCAGGCCTTGTATGTGCCAATGCAGCCATGCCAGCCCAACCTCATTTGAAACAATATTTGGGTTTTTGGATTATACCAGTGAGGTATAATGGGTAGAGTATTAGTAGAGCAGGCCAGCTCACCTGTGAGGCAAGGTGAGGTGACCTCAGGCAGCAGGTACCACAGGGGCAGCAGATCCTGATGTAGATCTTTAGTCCCCCTGTTGTGCCTGATGTAACTCTTCACTTACCCCATCTTCTCTGGTGGGGCCTCCTGCCTTTTTGTGGCCCACATCAGGGGCCAAAATATCTTGGACCAGTCCTGGCTTAGGGCCTGGGAAACCCAGGAATTTTCCTGCAAACAGATTGGTCTTGTTTGGAGGTTTTACCTTCCTCAGAGTCACAATTTTAGACGGGTAAGGCATTGGGTGGCACCCTGACTCTAATATCAGGTCGGGGTGAAGTGGTGAATCACACCTATCCCTAACGAGAAGCCAAGCATAGGGGCAGACGGGCCACAGAGCTTCTGGCAGCAGCCTTGGGGGCTATCTAGGTAGACCCATGTCTTGAGGAAGTCCTCTAATCCCAGGCATGAATCTGCTCAAGTGTCAGCTCTCCACCTGGAGGCTGAGAATGCATATATTTCTAATGTCTGAGCCAAAGCCTATCTACAAGTGTAATCATTTTTTCTGTAGCACCCTGTGTCTCAAACACATTATTGCACCTAGAGGCCAATCTCCCCTCGGTAGAAATACAGTTCTGGCGCTGGACATTCAACTTCTGGCTCCGCCTAAACTCAAATCCCCCCGGTCTAATAGCCCTAGTGCAACAAGACTGTCACAAGAGTGCCTGGTCTAAAATTGTCAATCAAAAACTTCCCTCTTGTGGTTTATCCCCACAACAGCTACTCACTGTGGGTTATAGTAAAGCAAACAATCTAATTTGCCAACGCCTAAATGATATTGAGCATCAGAACAACTTGGCCACAATAAGGAAATTTTGTCCATGGTATGACCATTTTCCATCCTCCCACATTGAATATAACAATTCCAAAATATAGATGTGCCTCCACCCTCATGAGACTGATTGTACTGCCCTCTGCTGTACTTGAGGGATGATTCCAACAGATTCCATACGAAAAATGCTTATGTCCCTGCGGAGATGGCAGCACCGAATCAGTGGTGCATGCCCTCCTCGAGTGCACTCTTTATAAAGACCTGAGAGATGAGATTATTACGCCTCTTTTATTGACCATTCCAGGTCGCCCAACCACTGCCACAGTGTCATTTCTCCTGGCAGATCAAGAGGAGCAGATGACTGCAAAGGTTGCAAGGTTTCTAGCTGGGGCAATCAGAATAAGGTCCACTATTTGACTGCTGATTCAGGACCCTAAACTGTGTATTATATAATCGACTTCTTATTTTGTTCTGTGTATATCACAATGGGTTTTTTGTTGCTATGGCCGATGGCTGACACAAACAAAGTTTCATTCATTCATTCATTCAGTGTAATCAATAAAAGTGTGACCAATTTTAAATCCTAGAATGTTGTCTTGTGCAACTATTTTGCACCTATCATTGTCCAGAGTCCAGACCTTTGTTTCCTGTGGTGGGGGTAACTGCGAGTGGGTCCACAATAGGGTATATATGTGTGCCGTGGAATTCTGCAAACTTTAATGTGTAGGCATAAGCCTGAATGCTTCTACTGATTCCCCCCCCATTAGGAACCATAGCTGCCAAGTTTCCCGTATTCCCTGGGAAATCCCCGTTTTTCCAGCTGTTCCTAGCTGAAAAAACAGATATTTTTTTTGTTATCCCCCGGTTTATTCTGGTGTGGAGGCCATTTTGGAACTGGGCGGAGCATGCTCAGAAGCGACTTTTGATGCTGCTCTGCCCAGTTCCAAAATGGCTGCAGTGCGACTTCTGGCATGGCGGCCATTTTAGAACTGGGCAAAGCAGCATCAAAAGTCACTTCTGAGCATGCTCCGCCCAGTTCCAAAATGGCGGCAGCGCTACTTCCAGTCTGCAATTTCCAGCGCGGTCCCTTATTTCTCTGACAGCAACTTGGCAGGTATGTTAGGAACCCCAGGTATGGACACTGTCTGTGCCCAGTCCAGCCATGCATGTGAGGCCGTGAAGAGGTTGTGTTGTTTGAAATCAAAAAGTCTAAATCCGAGACCTTCCCTTTGCAAAGCATTTGCTCTGCTATTGAGCCTATGCCTGGTCCCTGATTACTGCCCTAGCTGGAGAATGAAGGAGTTTAATCATGCAGATCTGGTAATCTCACATCTGGTAAATGCTCCTCACTGTGATTGCTCTGGTTCTGAGGAGCACAAGAGTGAATTGCGCTGTGCCTCCTTGTTTCTTCCTCTTCCTGGCACCCTGTGCCAGTTCAGGTAACATTAGTAACTATGACGGGTCCCACACAGCACCTGGGTAACTCTGCCTGCTTTTACCTCGAGCGATAATAATGTTTTCCCTGTTTTATTACAGTCTCTTGAGATGGCGACTGATTTGCATATTCTCCAACACTTAATTAACGATGTCACCTTCCCAGTGCCTTGAAAACAGTTTTCATTTTTTCCTCGGCAGACCTCCAACAATTACCTCCCACATTTTCTGCTGAAGTCCTTTTTATTACTTTAATGACAAATAATTGGACAGATTCTGAGTAATGAGGGTGAGAGCCAAAGGACTGTTGCATAGGAGACGGCTGCTTGTTACAAGACACTTTTAGTGGTCTCTAAATCAGACAGACAAGTAGAGTAATGATCATCTCGCTGTAATGAGACACAATTAAGAATCGCTGCAGCAAATGACAGAACAGTTCATTGAACAATAACCTCCTACTTCTCTCTCTCTCTCTCTTCCCCCCTCCAAAAGAGATCGAAGCTTAATTATAGCATCACCATTCACAATGCTATAGTTAAGGTTGTGTCACCATTTCAATTTGAAATGTAGTATTTTTCAAGGGGTTATAGCGTGTGTGTGTGCATGCGCATGTGTACTCTGAGTTGAAACTTTATTAAGATGGGATGTCATTTTCCTCTGGACTTTTTCTCCAGCCTGGCCAAGGTTGAAATTTCACTGGTTGAAGTGCAATAGAGGCTTCATTTATCAAACATGTTTGGAATAGCCTCATTAGCTATAATATTCTGGAATTTATGGTTTGCCAATTCCAGCATCTGGGACTGAGGATCCTTTAAGTAGAATTGGGATTGCTTCACGTGCTGCTTTCCTCCTCCTCCTCCTCCTCCTCCTCCTCCTCCTCCTCCTCCTCCTCCTCTCCTCCTCCTTCTCCTTCTCCTTCTCCTTCTCCTTCTCCTTCTCCTTCTCCTTCTCCTTCCCCTCCTCCTCCTCCTCCTGACAACACAGTGATACCATGTGAGTATCTACAGCATGAGCAAATAGTTTGAATAAGTCTTGTTTTAGGTAATTGCTGTGCCTATCATCTTTTTAATCTGTGTACCTGGAATGAAAAATACACTTATAGGCTACTAATACAATATGAGTAAATAAATATCATTTCACATTTGGACAACTTGATCCATAAAAAACTACTGAACATCAATAGGATTTTATTTTATTTGTGTTGGCACCATTTTCTCTCTCTACCTCAGATAGTCTTGTGTTCAGATAAGCCATCCATACTAAGGATGGATAAGGCTCCTGCCTTGGTTTGGAAGGGGTTCAAATAAAACAAATAGTTCTCTATCTCCAGAAGGAGAATTACTTATATACAAGTGCACTTTGAAGTTTGGGCCCAGCACCACACAACAGTATCACTGTGAGCAAGTCCTGGATCCTTTGGGGCCTCTCTGCCCCTTCTGCCCCACTTCTGCCCCTTCCACAAAAAATGGTAATGGCAGCCACTGGTAGCATGTTCAGGGTTCACAGTAAGGAAGACTGGTTCTAGTGCCTACTCTCTGTCTGAGAATACTGATGTCACAGCGCCCTGGTGTTAAGGGATGCCTGGGGAAATGTAGTTTTCCAAGGCTCCCAAGTCCTTAGAAACTAAATTTTCCTGGCGATAGTATTCCTGGTACATAAGTGACTGTGAAGGCAAATGGGGGGCTACTGCAGTGGGGAGGAGGCCTAGCTTTGAGGATAGCACCAAATCCATTCCAAGGGAGCAATTTGGAATTCTGCACCAGCATGGGAAATGTGGGTGTGGTTTTTCCAAAATGGCCTGACGATTCTGAGTCCTAGTACACTCAATTAGGCTTGTAGCCTGGAGGTTCTCTAGCCCCGTCTTTGCATGACTAAAGAGTACAGGTCGACACAGAAAGAACTAGCTACAGTAGAGATGCTTCCAGCAGGTGGGCTACCCTGGCTGGAGGTCATGCCACTGGTGAGTTGGGAGAGGGGGGCATGTTCTACTCTTCTTTGGATGTCATCCAGAAGGTGGCCCCTGGGGAGTATTGTTTGGCCCTGTGGAACCTTCAGTGTAGACTTCGAAGTTTTCTCTCTTAAGCAGCGTGGCTGCTGATGCGCTGAACCCAAAGCCTGGCCATTATCAGGACTGGTTGAAGGCCAACCGACAGAACCTCAATCTAGATAAAACAGCACTTCCTCAGTCTGCATAGGAGAGGCACAACCAATTCTAGAAGGGCTCATACGCCTTATGGAGTAGGTACAGCTCTTGGAGGAGGTGAGTTCTTGGATTTGTTACTATCACTGAGGCATGTGGCGTCTGGGGTGTGGAGCGCCTTCCACTGGTTTTGCCTGATGACACTTCTGCAATCCTGTTTGCATAGGGATACCCTGGTGTTGATGGCCTACACTATGGCTGGATCTAGACATGTCAAATGATTCAGTTTCATAAGTGATTCAGTTAAACATGTCGGGAAATCCAGTAGGGAAAGACAGGATTCTACAGCGCCATCTGGTGTCACTGTGTATATGCATATACAATCCATATAAAACTTTTTCTGTATCAATATAGCTGAGCCCTCTGGGAAGCTTTAGATTATACTACTGCAATGTGTTGTACATTGGGCCGCCTTTGAAGATGATTTGGGAGCTGAAACTAGCACAAAATTCAGTGGCTAGACTATTGAAACCAGATTTGGGTTTTTGCTTGACTGCAATGTTCATCAATTTGTTTCCACGCCCAATGCTACGTCCTAGTTCTGGCCACCTATGCTTTGCAAGGTCAGCATTTTCTTGTATTAACTAACTCATCTCAGACTCTGAGTTCGATATCCAAGGTCTTTCTCTGTGTGCCCTGTGGAGAGATGATTGGAGAGGGAGAAGAGAAAGGGCCTTTTTTATTGTAAGCCCCACCCCACCAAATTTGTGGAATACTTTCCCCAGGAAGATTTGCTTGGTGGCAACACCGTCATATTTTCAGAATTCCTGCCCCTGCCCAAGCCATTTGCACAACAGAGGTCAGCTTTCAGTGGCTGCATCTTGGTGCTCATGTTTGTGTTGGGTGGGAATGGATATCTTTGTTTTTAGGTGGCTTAAGTGATTGTAGTGTATTTGTATTGTTTTACTAGAGACATTGTTATGCTTTGTTTTTCTTTCTGTAAGTCACTTTGGGACTTCCTTTGGTTGCTGGAAGCAATGAATAAATGAAGTAAACTAAGCTAACTAAACTAAACCAGACTTGCGGTGTTATATCACCCCAAACTGATCTCTATGATACCAAGAGAGTTCTGCACTTTAGGGAAATGTTTGTTTTACAATTAATATTTCGAAAGGTCCTTGGAAGGGCATGCTAATGGATAGAGTGGAAATGGTTTTCTCCCTACCATGCTCCGATAAAGCCTTTCCTCACTTAAATTGAAAACGTGTTATCATCTTCCTCTCTCAGATGCTGTAAGGTATGGATTACAAACCACAAACGAGGGGAAATGAGAAATGAACATTCACTTCTTATAGTTTTGGTAAGACTTTTTGCATTGTTCCAACGGGAGAAAGCTGTATAACTGCCAATTTATAAAAATGATTAAGATGTTTTTGTATTGCTGATGAGAAGGGTTAATGAATTAATTCTATATAGATCCTGTCATGGCCACATTCTGCACATGAGCAGACTTGCAATTTACACAAGAAAGGTTTTCTAACTGTCAGAGGCATCTATGGCAAGGATCAATTGTCATCACCACCAGATTTTGGAGCTGTGAAAGTTAGTCAAGGAACAATGCTAGCCATCAACTACCACCATGCATCCACACTGTTGAACAAGCACATACTTTGACCTCATCCTTGATTCTCTTCTTTGTCCCTCATTTGTAGACTGTTGCCAAACCATATGGCTTCTCCCTTTACAACACGTTGCAGAAATGGACTGTTTCCTCTTTATACCCTCAGCAATTACTCCGCTCCACACCCTGGACATCCTTCTCCCAAACTACTGAAGTCTTCTCCTCTCTGATCACCTGCCATCTCTTAATGTAGTTTATTCATTGATGTACCACCTTTTAAAAAAGTGGTTCCACTATACAATAGAAAAAGTAAAACATAAAGTGCAAACCAATAACAAAACGCAACCATAAAAGCCATCTAAACCTTACAGCAGCAAGATGTGGTTCATGTATTGGTTGAAGAATTACAATTTAGGTAGCTTTGCCTTTAAATGCAAATGGAATCGAATTTGCCCCATCCTCACCATGCAAACATGGGCACAACAGCTGCATCACAGGATTCAGTGAAGACCTCTGAGCAGAAACAGGGTTTTGCCAGAGAGCCATTTTGAGAAGCGCTTGGGAGTGAGTGTGCCGAAGCCACATCAACCCAGCAGTCTGTCAATGCACCTGTCCCCACACATGGCTTTTATCCCTAGACTGGCAACAGGAGCAGGAAATACCTCACAATTGAAGCAGTCTGGCCCAAGAGTCCTCCATGGCCAATCTCTAGTCTACTACTGTGCCATCTCACTTCAGTTGCATGTGTTTATTGTATTGTCTGCATTCTTTGTTGTGTGGGTGTTCCTGATTTTGGAAAATTTGTCTATGTGTTTACAAATGTCTACCTTGCAAACTCTGTTACTGTTCTTTCTCCATTCCTTTGCAAGATCAAATCACATTTTTTCTTTTCAAGCTTATATAAAAAGCAATGGCAAGAAATCTCAATTCCCCTTTGCTTTGCAGGATATCTACTGTAGCATGTCCTGAGCCTTGTAGGAGTTAATTTAGCAATACGTTCATTTCTCTCGTGATTTCTTTTTGTGCTACTACCTCTCAACATTTCTGTTCATTTTAAGAGTACAATGATTACACAATTCAAGGTTCTTCTTTGTGGTTTTTATGTCTATTTCTTATTGACTTCAGTCTAAATTAGATAAGAGATGCCTATTATTGCTTCTCCCAGCTTCCAGGAATCTTTTGCAAAATACATTTCAGAAATCCACATATCTATAGGTGCCCAGATATCAATACTTTTGTTAAGGGCTGCCAAACACCACTGTAAACCATAACTTTTGGGGTGTTTTGCGTTCAGATTATTAGACAATGTGTTTTATTCAGCAGATTTGTTTTAATCTAATTACATAGGTGATTAAAAATTACTGCATGCTGGTGCATCTAATGTAAGTTATCTATTATTCACACCACATTTACTTTTAATATTCATGCAGATTCCCTTTGACATAACCTACTGTGTCACAGTTAATCCAATAAAGATAAAATATAGCTCAGCAAAACACCAGTCGATTCCAGCTTTCTGGTAATTATTAAAGACTATTTCACACTGGTTCCTTCAATGAATGCATTCCCCCTCGGATGCGATAGTGTTCATCTTTGAAGCTTTCAATCCTCCCAACAGATTCGGAGGAACATTCAGGCATTCTGGGCCTCAGAGGCAGTTCAAAGAACACAACAAGTCATCACAGGTTTATCCTCAAAGGCTGACACTGTCTGTTTGATGTATGGAGACTTAAAAAGTCATCTCTGGAAAAGCATGTGTTTGCTACCAGTCTATTGAATTGGCCATTTATCAGTTTATCTGTATGCACTCCGCACACCTACTAACAGCTCAAAGGATAGCGCATCCCCATTGCCTCCTGGACCAACTATTGATTCAATTCACTTCTCTAATTTCCCATTGTTCAGATGTCCAATCACCGGAGCAGCCACATCACCTTTGTAAGCGAACACAGATGCAACATGCTGGTGCCTTCGGCTTTGTGTGTAATAAGTACAGCGAGAATGAAGTGTTGTCATTGTGCAAGGCTTAGCACTCCAGTCGCTTCCTGAGCCACAACACTCGCAATCTTTTCTTGCTAACATTTGCCAGGTACACATGCTGCTGATCAGGCCATGATATTGCAACAACCTTTGTGCACCCAAAATATAGAGCAACAATGCATCACCCCTCCTTTTGCTTCTTTATTAATTTATTTTTAAATACACACCATCAGTATGAATAGGAATGGGCTTCAGTCAGCAGCAACACATGCAATAACTAGATGAGGAAACATCGAGTGATACTGAGAATTTAGAATAGAACAGAATAATTTATAGAATAGAATAATTTATTGGCCAAGTATCAGCCATACTTGGAATTTTGCTTTGACTACATTGCAATGTAAAGAAAAAACGTACCTCATACAAACACTATTCCCCTCACAATACAACAGCACATCGAAAAGACCCCATTACCACTAACACGAAGTACAAAAAAGAGATAATTTTGAGAAGTTTTGGATAGGCATGGTTTGTGTGGGCCATTGCCATTTGATTCAGATTAGTGGCATCACTAGGGTCAGACCAATGGGTACAGGTCTGGGACACCACAGCCCAAGGAGCCTCTAAACCGGCAACACCAGTAAGCATCACCCTAAATACACGTGTTGGGGAAAACAAGAATCATGCCAAGCTTATGTGTTTTTAGTAATCTGACCAGCTGCTGCTGACCAGATGTTCTATGAATGAAAAGTGCAAGTCTTGTGTGAAGTGAGGAGATGTGGGTATCCTGTGTGACCTCTGAATGCAATGACAGAAAGGGCATAGACATCATCTTGGATCTATGGTTGGGTTAATCTTTCAATTTCATTCCCCCCCCCACTTGTCATTTTTCCAATTTCAAATTATGTTTGTTCCATTTTCGTATCAGTTTGTGAATTTTTTAAAAATTAAAAAGTCTGTGTAAGAGGCAGGGAGTACAGAACCCCCCCCCTCTAATCAGGAGCAGCTCATTGACCAGTAGTCGTGAGAGCGCAGACTCAGCAGAGGCTAAGCAGGAAATAGGAAGAGGGAATCAGGGCTCTGATACCTTGGCAGAGCCTGAGCACCACAGCCAGGAAGGAGGGAGAGGAGCAGGGGGGAAAGGGAAAACATGGAGAGCAGACCTTTACCCCTGGTTCTGGAATTGAGGAGACGACGGAAAGGGAGGAGACTGTCAGTTCCGCGGCTTTTATGTTGGAAAAGGGGGCGGAGAGGGGCAGTCCCGGATTCTGGATCGGACTGAGAAGACATGTGTTGTGACACCACTTTGCACTGTACATAGCATGCACCAATAAAGACTATTTAAAGACAAGCAGGTGCAGAGTCGTTACTCCAGAGTAGCCATAATAACCTCTGACAGTCTGCATGAAATTTCATACTAATTTCTCCTAACACACACATTTTTCCAAGTAATTTTCTCCAGCAGAATGTGTTTTTGCAAGCTAAGTATCTTCATATTAAAATGTGAACTGAACAAATTTATCCCCACATCCCTGGTAGAATCCCCCAGATCCTGTTCTCACAAGGTTTGGAAACATGAGCACCTTAGCTTCTTCTTCCATTATTTTGAGGGAACTTCCATAGCCACCAAGTCTGGTTGAGGAAGACATTTTCCTGATAGGGTTTCCTCTGTCAAGAATGCCATGTGTTGTATCCACCTAAATCATTGCATGTGTGAAGTTACTTCTGTGCACCCAGTGAAACTTCCTTTTCCTCCCCCCCCCAATATGTCCCATCTCCCCTGGGAGTTCACCTAACCCTCTGGGAAAGATTCAGGGGCAAAACAGCTGGCAGGGGAGGGAGGGGAAGTTCCCTTGAACTTGTGGAAGTTGTTCCATGCTCCCAGTGATTTAACTGGGCACAACCCCATATGTTCAGCATACCTACACCCAAATAAATTATAATGGAGGCAATGAATATGAAACCTTTTCTTGAATGTTTCCATAGAATTTCACTTCACCTAATCAGATCACTGGACCATAAAGAAGGCTGATCGCCGAAGAATTGATGCTTTTGAATTATGGTGTTGGAGGAAACTCTTGAGAGTCCCATGGATTGCAAGAAGATCAAACCTATCAATTCTTAAGGAAATCAGCCCTGAGTGCTCACTGGAAGGACAGATCGTGAAGCTGAGGCTCCAATACTTTGGCTACCTCATGAGAAGAGAAGTATCATTGGAAAAGACCCTGATGTTGGGAAAGATTGAGGACACTAGGAGAAGGGGACGACAGAGGACGAGATGGTTGGACAGTGTTCTCGAAGCTACCAAACTGCGGGAGGCAGTGGAAGACAGGAGTGCCTGGCGTGCTATGGCCCATGGGGTCACGAAGAGTCGGACACAACTAAACGACTAAACAACAACAATCAGATCACACAAATGGTTAGATGGCTCACTTAAGTGAGTTCACTTAACCACTAAGTGCCGCAACCCCAGAGTCGTCCATGACTGGACCTAACGGTCAGGGGTCCCTTTACCTTTTTATGAAGAACTAATTATATTATTATTCATGCTAGTATTCAGCATGTCAATCATCCTGGGTAGACAGTCAGGGGTGGAGGAAGGGGTGTGGGTCACCCTGGGTGTCACCACTGAGGGGGTGACAAAACGCTGGGCTGCACTCACCGAAGGGCCTGCAGCATGCCCGATCCACGTGTCTCTCCTTGTCGAGACGCGGTGGCTTGGGCATGTACAGGCTCTGCGCTGCCCAAACAGTAGGCCCACTGCCTCACCCCCCAGCTATAGGGTGGCTGAGTGGGAGGTGGCAGACAGATTGCGGAGGGCCCGCAGTGTGCTCCGCCCCTATGGGCGGCTCACCCTGCCCTCACCCCTGGGCGCACCACCCCAGGCACCTGAGTGACTTCCTCTGCCACCATGGGCGTACCCAGGATCAAAGCTAGGGGAGGGCACACCAGCCACGCCCCCCAGCTAGCTGGCAATGACATGGCCAGGATCCCCCTAGGAGGCATGGTCAACGTGCACGCCCCACAGAGAAAAGGGGGCCATTTGCAAGGCAGCACACGGAGCCACCCGCGCATGCACTCCTGCCTCGCCCGCTTCTTTAACGGCAGCGGTGACTAAAATGAGGCAGCAGCAGCAAAGCTGCCTCTGTTGAATGAAACCTAGACCTGGACCTGGGCTAACTTCAGCCCACACTCTTTCAAGTCACAGCGAGCACAGCACAGAAAGTGCTGCCCCACAATGCTCCGCAGCACTTCATTTGCATGTATGCATTGTGGGGCAGCAGTTTCTGTGCTGTGCTCGCTGTGACTTGAAGGAGTGTGGGCTGAAGTTAGCCCAGGTCCAGGTTTTTTTCAATGGAGGCAGCTTCACTGCCACTGCCGTTTCGCTTCAGCCAAGCAGGCTGAGGTGGAGCACAGCAGGCAGCGCCCCTGTCTGTCCTCTGCAGCTGCCCTGCTTCTAGGGGAGGGCAGCTGCCCCCCTGCCCCATGCTGTGTACGCCCATGTCTGCCACTGTAGATAGTTCCCCCACCTTATGTAGTTAATGATTTGGTTTTGTTTCCTTAGGCTACAGTCTTATACCCACTTATCAGGGACTAAGTGGGTACCTATAGGATTTATCAGGGACTAAGTGGGTACCTTAGGATTTTGTTTGTAAAGCAGAGAAGCGGTCGAAAATTAAATAACATTTTGAGCCTGTTCTGTGACAAGCAAGTCTGGCTATGGGAGTCTGCTGTTCTAAGCACCATGCAACCTGAGAGGTGCATCCCAGAATCCCCGGTGACTGAGGATTCTGGAATAGAGCTCCTTGGATTTCATGTAGCTATGTGCACCCCAACACCTCCTGTCATGTTCCAAGGACTAGCCTTTTTGACTTAGGGGAACATTTATGTGCATATGTGTGTGATTACCTGTGCTTTTGATCTAGGCTGGTGCAGGGAACTAACTCATTCTGTGTAACATGCAGACTGGAGGTTAATCGTGTTTCGATCTTGCAGAACTGGGAAGTACATTTCAATGCAGTTCTTATAAATAAGTAAGGTAGCCATGCGTGCTACTTTGCAGAGAACAGTCCTCTGTTTTAAGCCGCCCTTTAAGCAGACCCAGGTGGCGCTGTGGGTTAAAGCACAGAGTCTAAGGCTTGCTGATCAGAAGGTCAGCGGTTCGAATCCCTGCAACGGGGTGAGCTCCCGTTGCTCGGTCCCAGCTCCTGCCCACCTAGCAGTTCGAAGGCACATCAAAATGCAAGTAGATAAATAGGAACCGCTACAGCAGGAAGGTAAATGGCATTTCCATGTGCTGCTCTGGTTTGCCAGAAGCGGCTTTGTCATGCTGGCCACATGACCTGGAAGCTGTCTGCGGACAAACGCCGGCTCCCTCGGCCTATAGAGCGAGATGAGCGCCGCAACCTCAGAGTCAGACACGACTGGACCTGATGGTCAGGGGCCCCTTTACCTTTTTATTGAAGGGATGTCTGGTCCAAGTCCAGTTTAAAAATAAAAGAAACCCAAGAAGGGAAAGCAGAGGTCTGGAGGTCATCCACTAGCAGTGAGCACATGAACAGCATAGCAGGCCTGCAGTCACCGGCTCACAGCCTTCCTCACTATGGTGAGACGTATTATGTTTCCACTTAAATGTTTGCAATTGTTTCTAAACTTGCATCTAGACATATGAATTAACTTATGCAAATGTTATGCAAATCTGTCTTCTTCTTTTTTTGGGGGGGGTGCATTTATTCATTTCTTATAGTCAAGAGGACTTTCTTTAGCCATGGCAGTTTTAGTATGAAATAGGCCTCCATTTATTCTCTCTCCTCTTACCCCAAATGCAGTATATTTTACGTAAACACAGTGCACTTGGAGAAATGCAGAAATCTATCCTCATGTCTTCATTAAAGCACCAAACTCTATATACTGAAATGTGAATATTGCATTTCCCCATCCTTACATTGGCTTATCACATTAACTACCAAACACTCGCAGTAAGCAATAAAGTCGTGGCAGGGCATAAAAGTGTGTTGAAACTCCGTGTACAGAATTTCAACATCTTAGTAAAAAATGTTTCACAATATATGGCCACTTTCTGCAACTTTTGAGTAATTTTGTGATTGCAAGATTTGTACCTCTGGAAACTACTTTGTTAAATTGCATGCATTTTAAATCATGACCTAACCATTTTTATTCTGTTTACAAGGCATAGCTGCCAAGTTTTCCCTTTTCTCACGAGGAAGCCTAATCAGCATAAGGGAAAATCCCTTAAAAAAAGGGATAACTTGGCAGCTATGTTACAAGGTAAAAAACACACTTTTAAAAACATATACACATTCTTAAAATACAAATCTAAATAAGCAAATATATTATCATTCTACTCAGAAATCAAAGCAAACTTTTCCAGTCTGAGTGTAGACCTAAGAGTGGTAAATCACAAACTGTTTCAGTGTTTTATTTAAGGTAGCAATCCTATAGCCACTTACTGGTAAGTAAGCTTCATTGAACTCCACAGGACTGACTTTTGAGTAGACATATATAAGATTGCACTGTAGGGCATATTTTCAAAAAGAAAATGGTGCTACTTAGGTATGCATGCATAGGGATGTTTTATTCAGGCATCTACTTACTGTGATAAAAAGGGAAGCATTAGATAGCAAAGCTTCCAAGGACTGTGACATATTTCTTTTGAGTTCTGGATATAAATGCAGTAAAAAAAGACCTAGAAAAGCAAGTTAAAATGAGTTCATAAAGTTATAAACTGTAAATACATTGTAACATTAAATGTCCACCAAGGATAACAAAGTAAATTTTCTATCAGCCTCTTAACTGAAAACTTAAATTCTGGCTATGTGGGGGACTTCATTTGAATGCCGCCAATAAATAGTAATGGGTATAATCTTGGGGGGAAAATATGCTGAAGTTAAGGAGATTTGAGTCCCAAAGTAAACATGTCAGGTCACTGTGCATTTGGTTCAAGGAAGAATGAATGTTTTGTTCCAGCATCCATTAGTTGAGCATTGATTAAAGTTTTAGTAGGGAAGACTGTAAATGGAAGAGATGATCTGCTCTTCCTTACAGTTTTTGTAAGTATTTCTCTCCTCAGCTCCTTAGATAAATCTTGTCCACTACCTGTCTGTCTGTTGCGAGCCGTCTATCATGTGGCCTCTTAGTCACCTTTTCTCTAAGATAAAAAGTCCCAAATGCAGCAACCTTTTTTTCCATAGGGGCATCGCTCTATCCCCTTGATTAGGGGTCAGCAAACTTTTTCAGCAGGGGGCCGGTCCACTGTCCCTCAGACCTTGTGGGGGGCCCGACTAGATTTTGAAACAACAACGAAGAACAAATTCCTATGCCCCACATATAACCCAGAGATGCATTTTAAATCAAAGTGCACATTCTACTCATGTAAAAACACGCTGATTCCCGGACCATCCACGGGCCAGATTCAGATGGTGATTGGGCCCCCGGGCCTTAGTTTGCCTACCCACGCCCTTGATCATTTGATTAGCCCTCTTCTGAACCTTTTCCAAATCTACAACATCCTTTTTGAGGTGAGGCATCTAGAACTGTGCTAAGTAATCCAAATTATGCATTATGGTGTTGCCAGTTTAATTTTCATTCCCTTTCCTAATGATCTAGCATGGAATTTGTCTTTTCCACGGTGTGTGCCTTTGAGTGCTCGTCCCCCCCCCTCTTACTAAATAGCAGCCATTGGGAATCTGACAGGATTGGGATGGTGACACACAGGAAGCTAACTCTTCTCTCTTGCTGTGACTCTGGTGGAAATCTTCTGTGAGATGCTGTTAGCTCTGGCAGGGAAGCTTTCATTGGCAACCACAGGGGATGGGGCCTGATCCAGGGTCAGGGTGCAGGGAAGGCAAATAATTAAAGCCCTCCTTCCTCATGCCACATTCCTGACCCAGATTCACACATGCGGCTATCTAGGAGGGTGGGGGACAAGCACAAAGAGGCTGATCACATCCAATATAGGTTTGGCCTTAATTAGCAGAGCTTCTTAATTAGCAGAGGGAAAGGAGAATGTTAGCCGCTTTGAGACTCTTCTTCTTCTTCTTCTTCTTCACGTTGTGACTGAATTGACCCAGCATAGAGGCTCATTGGGAGGAGGTGAGATCAGAGCATGGGATCATGCAGAGAAAGAGCGGGCAGCCTCCTTTGTGAAGATGTATTTTGGACTCATTGGGACCTTTAATTATTTAATTACTTTATTTCTCACTCAGGGAGTTCTCTCATGGCATATTTTGGGAATCACTGCTATGCACCCTAAATCAACTGAAGTATATATTACTTTGTCTTGCGGACACATATGAACTTTTCAAAATTCTATTATACTGAAATGAAATTTCAGAGCACGTTTTGCCTGGAATGTAATTCCTTTCTGCCTTTTGAGGCGATTCTCATTATTTTGGGTGTGTGGGAGTACTGGCTTAAATCTGAAGAGGCCCATATAGGAGCAGGATGCTCTTATGCATATGCATGAGGTGTGTGTCACCCCCAATTTCATCACCCCCACTTTTTTTGTTAAAACACACACATAAAAGGTAAAGGTAAAGGGATCCCTGACCATTAGCTCCAGTCGCAGACGACTATGGGGTTGCGGCGCTCATCTCGCTTTACTGGCCGAGGGAGCCAGCGTTTGTCCGCAGACAGCTTCCGGGTCATGTGGCCAGCATGACTAAGCCACTTCTGGCGAATCAGAGCAGCACACAGAAACGCCGTTTACCTTCCCGCCGGAGTGGTACCTATTTATCTACTTGCACTTTGACGTGCTTTCGAGCTGCTAGGTTGGCAGAAGCTGGGACCGAGCAATGGGAGCTCACCCCATCGCGGGGATTCAAACCACCAACCTTCTGATCAGCAAGCACCAGGCTCTGTGGTTTAGACCACAGCGCCACCCACATGGAAAATATTAAACCTCAGGCAGAGGGGTAGAGAGGGAAGGGCATTCAAGGAAATTTACTAGAGGTAGGGGAAGGGAAGAGACTTGGTGGCTTACTCCCATATACATTGCACACAGTCTTTGCCTCAACCCATGTTACACTATGTTACATTTCAATGCTACACACTTATGGTAGTGAGCAGGTGGCGCTGTGGTTTAAACCACTGAGCCCCTTGGTTCGGCAGTTCAAGTCCAGATGATGGGGTGAACTCCTGTTGCTCTGCCCCAGCTCCTGGCAACCTAGCAGTTCGAAAGCATACCAACACGAGTAGATAAATAGGAACAGCTGTGGTGGGAAGGTAAACACATTTCCGTTGCACCAGAAGTGGTTTAGTCATGCTGGCCACAGGACCTGGAAAGGTGTCTGCGGACAAACACCAGCTCACTTATCTGCACAACATAACTCAGATATGATTGTTCTGGATTTTCCATCCACTATGTAGCTTTGCATTTGGGGGTATCTTTCCTCTCCCACTTTCTGATAGAAGTCATTTTACCAATGTTCTCAAAAATGACCACAGGGAAAAGTTTCATTAAACATAGTAAAACATACATTTTGCCACACAGGAATACATTCATGAGAGATCTCAATTGCAAGAGAATGAGAGAGAGAAGTCAACTGATATCCTCCATACCGTTTAGTGGGAGGAAACTCAATTGAACTCACTGTGGGTTACTTTTGAGTAGACATACATACATAGTGCCGTTTACTCTCACTTGCATAGCAGGCTTTTTGGATCTCAGCCTAAAAATAATGATAACATCGAAAGGTAGCTTGGAATTACATCCACTCTTATTTAATAGATGCTTATTAAGAGAGACATTTAAACATGTAGGGTTTTTTTTTCCAAATTAGGATTTGATAGATTACCTTGAGGTTAATGGAAAACTGCCTACAATCTCCAGATTTGGAGTGCAAATTAAAAATATCAGTCTGATGTTGTCATTGCCATTTCCTGAACATTCAGGTTCTATACTTATAAGTTGTATAGTACCTTGCCAACAATTTGTTGGTTCATTTATTTCAATAATTTGTTCTGATTCATTAATTTGCTTCTTCCACCAAAAGTAAAGTATGCTTTATCACCAGAAAAGGTTAAGTGGGCAACATAAAATGTTCCAAGAAAGCATGTGTCATCAGATTTATTCAGGCAACTAAATCTAGTTTTTAAGAAGCCAAATATGCTTTCAATTATCACTCTAGAGAAGTTTATGCTTCATTATAATTTTTTTTGAAAGAGGCTTTGCATGATGTCATAACCAACTTTTAAATTAGTTCAAAGAACATCTATTCTCAATAATTTATTTTAAACAAGGAGTACATAAGAAATTCATATATCAATGTTTACCAAAATTGAAATCGGTGGGGCTTTCTTCTGCTAAACATGTATAGGATTGCACTATTAATCTGGATGTATATTTTTCTGGCAGTGTTACACTTTTGGTACAGTTGTAATCAAGGCCGAGAAGCTAGTGACATTGGATTTGGGTTAAATGTGTTGCATCCATATCTTCTGATAACCCATGACCTAACTACCAGTAGGTATATCTGATCTATTACTCCTCTGTCTGGGTCTACTTAGAATCATAGAATTGTAGAGTTGGAAGGGAACCCAAGGGTCACCTAGTCCAACCCCCTGGCAACTGTGCATGAATCACAGTTATATAATCCCTGACAAATGGCCATCCAACCCCCCCCCCCCCAATGAAGTCCACCACCTTCTGAGGTAGTTTATTCTTCTGCCAAACCATCAGAAATTGCTTTCTCTAAAGTACAGTGGTACCTCTACTTACGAATGTTTCTACTTACGAATGGAGCTCCGTCCGCCATCTTGGATGTGGTTTAGATGGGATTTTTTCTACTTACGAATTTTTATATAGGGTTGCTTCTACTTACGAATTTTTTGTTCCAATGCATTCCTATGGGATTCGACTTACAATTTTTATCGACTTACAAATGTGCATTTGGAACGCATTAAATTTGTAAGCAGAGGTACCACTGTACCTGCATTTAAACTTTTAATTCCAATATATTTAAAATTTTCTGCAATGTTAATAACACTTTCATTCATATTACAAGCTTTATATGAGGTTTCATTTGATTTTGAAAGTTTTCTATACACTTTTAATAGAAATCACCAGAATTAGTTTGAAAAACAAGAATTGTATATGTGGTCCCCATTTAGCTACTGCTGCTTTTAGCACACACCTACAATTAAGCACTTATAGATTTATTTATTTATTTTGTGTTTATTAGCTTCTGTACTCTTCTTGTGTCCTCTGTGGTTTTGTTTAAACAAATACAGTAGATATAATTAACAAAAACAACACTTTGCTCAATTTAACACTATCTAATTGCTAGCATGATAATCACAGTGATACTTATTTAAATGGTATTCTATTTATCAAAGATACATGTAACCTTATTTATGAAAATGAATATTCAGTCTACTATAGTAACTGGATTAATATATTATTCATTATGACGCTAACCCAACAGAGCATGTGCAGAACAGCTGGGGGCTGAGCCGGAAACTGCTTTCTGCTACTCCCAGAACAACAAGCACCCAAAAGCTCTTTTCAGGTGACCCTCCCCCACCATTATGTGTTCCCCTCATTGCCCCCCCATTCTGTGATGTCCAAAGAGGCCTGGCCCCACGGCCCTTGATCTGCAGCAGGGTTCTAAATCATGTGGGGAGCCTCTCCATGTATGGTGGGCCTCCTGCTGCAGCTATTCAGTCCCACTTGCATAGAGACCCCTGTGGGATCAAGTCATTGGGAACTCAATGGAGATAGCAGAGCCATAAGCACATCCTCCTTCTCCTCACTCCCATGATGGAGAACACACGAAGAGGAGCACCCAAAAAGACCTCTTATATTAAGTAGCCAAGCCTTTCTAATGGGACCCAGGTGGCGCTGTGGTTAAACCACTGAGCCTAGGGCTTGCTGATCAGAAGGTCGGCGGTTCAAATCCCTGTGACGGGGTGAGCTCCCGTTTCTTGGTCCCAGCTCCTGCCAACCTAGCAGTTCGAAAGCACGTCAAAATGCAAGTACCGGTAGATAAATAGGAACCGCTACAGCAGGAAGGTAAACAGCGTTTCCATGTGCTGCTCTGGTTTGCCAGAAGCGGCTTTGTCATGCTGGCCACATGACCTGGAAGCTATATGCCGGCTCCCTCGGCCAATAATGCGAGATGAGTGCACAACCCCAGAGTCGGTCACGACTGGACCTAGTGGTCCTTTACCCTTTACCTTTAAGCCTTTCTTATACAGACAATTTGACTTATAACAGGCAATATAATTTAAAACAGAAGGTGTTCAAGGGATCTCGACAGCAGACAGGTTTATTTGACTTTGGTGTCTGAAGACCTGTGGGTATGAAATTTCATTATTTCATTATTCTCATTGCTTATAATTCCTCCTTTGTTTTGCCTGAGCAGCAGTCTCCAGATCCATCCATTTGGAATTTAAATAAAAGTGTGTCTCTCTTTGGCCCTCTGGATGAAAACAGTTAACAGTTATATGGCATATCAAGATACAGCTACATAGAGTTAGTCCCTTCCCAAGAGGGATTTCCTGCTGGTAAGGAAATCTCAGAGAATGCTTACAAGCAACAACTGCTATCTCCTACTTTTCATCCCCTCTCCATTTTCCTCCTCTTGGCGTAGTTTTCATTTTGTGAGGAGATGTATAAAGCATAAGGAGTTGCCTAACACTAAGTAAAGCGAGATGAGCGCCGCAACCCCAGAGTCATTCGCGACTGGACTTAACTGTCCTTTACCTTTTTAAACACTAAGTCAGGTGCCCATCTAGCCTCATACAGTATAGTCTGGTGCCAGAGAGCAGAGGCGGATTTAGGCAGTGCGAGTGGCATGGTCGCAGTGGGTAAGCACCCAAGGAGGCCGCCTTCCCAAAGCCCAGTAAGCACTTTTCTGGCTTTGAGAAGGAGGCATGAGGGCTCTGACAGGGGCCAAAACTGGGGAAGCACTTACTGGGCTTTGGGAAGGAGGTAGGAGGTCTCTAGGAGCTTGCCAGAGCTTCACACCTCCTTCCCCAACCCAGGAAGTTCTTCCTAATGTTTAGGTGAAATCTTCTTTCTTGTAGTTTGAATCCATTGCTCCATGTCCACTTCTCTGGAGCAGCAGAAAACAACCTTTCACCCTCCTCTATATGACATCATTTTATATATTTGAATATGGCTATCATATCACCCCTTAACCTTCTCTTCTCCAGGCTAAACATACCCAGTTGCTAAGCCGTTCCTCATAAGGCATCATTTCCAGGCCTGTGATCATTTTGGTTGCCCTCCTTCTTGAACTGTGGTGCCCAGAACTGGACACAGTACTCCAGGTGAGGTCTGACCAGAGCAGAATACAGTGGTCTTTTCTCTACTAAGGTGAGGGGCCCCCCTTTGGTTTTGCTTGGGAGAATTCCAGCTTTAATTACCTTATTTTTGGTGGTTTGTTACCAAGCACTGGAAACACTAGTTCCCCAAACGCTGTTATCTAAAACAGCTATTTAGGCAGAAGAGCTCGTTTTGCCTGCTACAAGTCACATTTAGTGTCACTGGCCAAGCACTCCTTAAAAAAGGTAAAGGGACCCCTGACCATTAGGTCCAGTTGTGACCGACTCTGGGGTTGCACGCTCATCTCGCATTATTGGCCGAGGGAGCCGGCGTACAGCTTCCAGGTCATGTGGCCAGCATGACAAAGCCGCTTCTGGCAAACCAGAGCAGCACATGGAAACGCCGTTTACCTTCCCGCTGTAGCGGTTTCTATTTATCTACTTGCATTTGACGTGCTTTCGAACTGCTAGGTTGGCAGGAGCTGGGACCAAGCAACGGGAGCTCACCCCGTCACAGGGATTCGAACCGCCGACCTTCTGATCAGCAAGCCCTAGGCTCAGTGGTTTAACCACAGCGCCACCTGGGTCCCTTAGCTGTGCTGTATTTTGTTTTACAAAAGTAAAAAGGGAATATTTACAAACAGAGAAAAAAACTAACACATAAATATCTAATCTACCCAGATATGTTTTGTGTACACACACACACACACACACACACACAGAGAGAGAGAGAGAGAGAGAGAGAGAGAGAGAGAGAGAGAGAGAGAGAGAGAGAGAGAAAGAGATTTTAAAAGTCTTTTTTTTTTTAGGGAATGGAAAGAATAGAAAAAAAGTAATTAACCTTAAATATTACTGTTTGATGCTGAGGGATAGCTCCATCAGTAGAGCATGAGACTCTTAATCTCTGGATCATAGGTTCAAGTCCCACAATGAGCAAATGATTCCTGGATTGCATGGGGTTGGACTAGATGGTGTTCATGGTCCCCTCCAACTCTACAGTTCTAGGGTTCCATGCATATTTATAGTTTTACTGAATAAGCCAAGGAATTATATAAGCAGGTGAGATTGTTTGCAGTCATATAAGTGAAAATAAAGCGCAAGGCCAGGTGTTGCCTTGAAATGGAGTATTGCAATGGTTAACAAAAATGCGTTGCCTTTCTATAAATTTATTAGAGACTTGCTTTTCTTGCTGTTCTCTGTAGCAAGTAAGCTTTGTTAGGAAAGCTATTTCCCAAATTTTGTTATGCCATTGTTTATTATCCCTTTCTTTTTAAAATGACCATTTTCTACAATGGAATTAACTCTTTGATATGGAAGACAGGGGGAGAGGCTCCGAGGTGGGGGAAACCAAGACAAATATTGGCTGAAGCTGCCATAGAGACTGAAAAGTACCACCTAGTCAGAACAGAACAGAATCAAGTTTATTCGCCTAATAGACTTTGAGTGCCTTAGGACACAGTACAAACTTGTATCCCATTATCAGACAGGCCTTCTCATGGCATCAGTGTCTGTCGAGGCTCATGAATATGTAAATAGTATATGTATCTTGGAAACATGCTTGACAAGAGAATAGCTAAAACGAACCGATTCTAGTTAGAAGCCCATCAGTGCGCCATGCTTTATGTTTGAACAGGCAGCCTATTGCTAAGTGACAGATCATTAAGGCTATCTACTCAGTCAGCGGAAATGAAGAAATAATTTGTTCATAATAACCTTCAGATGACCTCTCAGGCAAAAAGAGAGAGGCATCTTTAAAGTGCTACGTCTACTGATACATGTCAGGCCTTGTGTGAGGAGGGGGGTGTCTTTTGGGCGCCTGCAGTAATGGCAGAGCTGCCGGGGAAACAGAGTGATAAACACCTCCTGACAGGGCCATCGTGTGAAAAGATCTCATCACCTGCCATTAGCACGCGGATGAATAATTCAGGCCTCTCCATCACAGGCAAGGATTTCAGTCAGCGCCGCGCTGGGATGGCTTAACGGGGAGGGACGAAGACAACAAGGGAATTGGTGTTTTTTTTCCCTGCATCACAAAGAGCAGTTTGCTAATCTCATATGTTGCTTGTAGTAGAAGACATGTGCCCCACCTCCTGCAAAACAAATAATAAGAATCTAGGGTGGTAAATTAATAGTACCCTTGGATAGTCATCATATATTCATATATATTATATCAGAGGTAAGCACCAGTTGTCTATATTTGGTGCCGAAGGGTAAACTGTTCTCAAAACTCTTGAGAAAAAGCAACAGATACTCCCTGCAGCCTAATCCTAATTATGTTTAGAATCAGGTCCCATTAAATTCAATGGGAAGGCGGCACAAGGCTCTGGCAGGGTCCTGAAGCCCTCCCATCTCCTTCCCAAAGTCCAGTGAGCACTTGCCCAGCCTGGACAAAGAGGCAAGATGACTCTAGGACCTTGTCAGAACCATCAAACCTCCTTCCCAAAGCTGGACAAGCACATACAGGGCTTTAAGAGAGTGCCCATCTTGGCTGCGTGCAGGGCCGGCTCGCCCATTGACTCCAGTGGCGCAGGGCGCCAGGGCGCCAGGGTGGTGAGGGGGTGCTGAGGGGCGCTGGGGGCACTGAGGGGCGCCCCAGCAAGTGGAGGAGCTGTGTGGCGGCCTCCCTTTTCCCTCCACCAGCCGCGCCGCTCAGGATCTCCGCTCAGGGAGGTAAGCGAGCGGAGCAGGGGCACTAGGACCCTGTTCCACTCTGCAGCGCCAAGGTCATCCCTCACCCCGACGCTGCACTTCATTGGCGCATTCCTGTTGGCGGGAAGGCTCAGATGCCTTCCCACAGTCTAGGACTCTCCCCGCTGCCCGCTGGCTCCATGGTGCCCATCTGGCCTCCGCTGCTGGCGGGAGGGCTCCGGACTGCAGGAGCGGGGCTCTCCATGCTGGCTCCGCAGGGCTGGGATGCCAGGCCTCTCTGCAGGCCGCACTCTCCCTTCCCGGCCCTGTGGCTCTCGGCTCAGCCGAGGCGTCGCCTCGAGGCCTTTTGGCTCGGGGGAGACGGCGCGCTCCTCCAGGGAAGGTAAGAGCTTTCCTTTTTTTTAAATGGAAGGGAAGAGCTGGAGGTGTAGAGTGTTTTTTTTTAAAGAGTGGGGGAGGGGGGCACCCGAGGGATCCCTGCACCAGGGCGCCCGATGTGCTAAAGACGACCCTGGCTGCGTGCCCATCTCCCACTGCCCTAAATTCACCTCTGTGGAAGATTATTGGCTGGGGTTCCATTTAGAACTCATTTAGCTCCCATTTTAAAATAGCTGCACTAGTTTCCTGTTCCGTTTCTGGGATGTACTGAAGGTATCCATATTAATGTTTAAAGCCCTAAATGGACTTAGGCCCAAAATACATAAAATATCATCTCCTTCCATACAGACCCTCTCAAATGCTAAGAGGGGGCCCTCTTGGTAGTTTCTTTGCCCTCAGAGATTTGGGGGGGGGTGCCCTGAGAGTTGGCCTTCTCTGTGGCAGCCCCAAAGTTGTGGAATTACACACACACACACAAATGCACACACACTAGAGGTGTATTAGAGACGCGGGTGGCGCTGTGCTTTAAACCACTGAGCCTAGGGCATGCCGATCAGAAGGTCGGCGGTTCGAATCCCTGCGATGGGGTGAGCTCCTGTTGCTCAGTCCCTGCTCCTGCAGTCTGAAAGCACGAAGTGCAAGTAGATAAATAGGTACCACTCTGGCGGGAAGGTAAACAGCGTTTCTGTGCACTGCTCTGGTTCTCTAGTAGCAGCTTAGTCATGCTGGCCACATGAACCCCGAAGCTGTACGCTGGCTCCCTCAGCCAGTAAAGCAAGATGAGCGCTGCAACCCGAGAGTCGTCCACAATTGGACCTAACGGTCAGGGGTCCCTTTACCTTTACCTTTAGAGGTGTATTGGGCACTTTCATTATGTAGATTCCTTTGTATGCTGAAGAAGTTCCTCTTTACCCTGTGTGAGCTATATTTTCAGGACACATCCTATTTTCATATTTGTAATTTCTTTTAATATTAAAGTATGTTATATATTAAAGTATTAATATTATATATACTATATTTTTAGTTGCTGTATCCCATCATGAAGTCTTATGGCAATAATAATAATAATAATAATAATAATAATAATAATAATAATAATGCATCATGTGGATCCAGCCTCATGCCATTTAAACATTCACCTTCTCAGCACTTTCTTAGAACATTCCTCTTCACCGAAAGGTGTAATCCGAAAGGTTACATGCAGATATGAAGCATTACAAACCCCAGAAACATTTCCAGATATTCTTAGTTTGGATAAAAAGATACAGACAATAATTAAACTTGCAGATTGACTGCAGGTGTCAAGGGCAGTTACTGAATGAACATCGGAAGTTGCCTTATCCTGAGTCGGATCCAGGCCCGGCTCTAGGGGTAGTCTTGGTGGCGCGGGGCTGGCAGGAGGGCGCTGCGCGGCGAAGCTGTGCGGAAGTCGCGCTACGCGCAGCGCCCGACCACCAGGGCGGGGGCACCTGAGTGATCTCCGCGCCACGGCACCAGGGCGCCCGACCGGCTTGAGACGGCCCTGGTCAGATCCATGATCCATCGAGCTCAATTTTGCTCTGCTACTGACCTCTGGTCCTTTCTCATCAGAGAAGGCGGGACCCTGACCCAGTTAAGTAACTGTAAGCAGCAGGAATGGGAAGCCTGTGGCTGCTGACTCCAATGAGCTCCGTCCAGCACAACAACATCCCCTCAGCTGCGTAATGCATAATAATATACAGTGGAACCTCGGTTTATGAACACCTCGGTTTATGAATTTTCGGTTTATGAACGCCGTGGACCCATCTGGAACGGATTAATTATTTTTCCATTACTTTCAATGGGAAAGTTCGCTTCAGTTTATGAACGCTTCAGTTTATGAACAGACTTCCGGAACCAATTACACCCATGCTTCAGTTTATGAACGCTTCAGTTTAAGTATTCCGTGGACCCGTCTGGAACGGATTAATCCACTTTCCATTACTTTCAATGGGGAAGTTCGCTTCAGTTTATGAATGCTTCAGTTTAAGTACTCCGCGGACTGTCTGGAACAGATTAATCCACTTTCCATTACTTTCAATGGGAAAGTTTGCTTCAGTTTATGAACGCTTCAGTTTATGAACAGACTTCCGGAACCAATTGTGTTCATAAACTGAGGTACCACTGTAGTTGCTTTGATGAATAAAAAACACCCCCAAACTCATTTCCATTGTTCTAGATCACTTTGTAAGAAAGGTACACTCTCTCTTCTCCCTGAGATGGCAATTCAGCAAAGGAAAAGGTAGGGTTACTTCAGAGGAAAGTGTCTTTATGACACCGATCTGCTCTGATGGATCCACTAATGTGAAATTTCTGATCCAATAGGCAGTGATTGCACATTGCTGAAACTCTCATTATTCATGAAATTTGTGCTATACAGTGTCAGCACTCTCCTGCTGCAAACTTTCTGTCAAGCAATTATTTACTTCCATCACATAGTTTCCCACCCATTTTTGTCTTCTTCCTCCTCTTCTTTAACCATGATTATTGTTAATATTTTTATGTGTGTGTATTTTCCAGCATTGCTACTAAATCAAAGTTCAGGATTAGACCGAATGGAAAAGGTTGGCTTGACTGACAGAGAGCATTTCATTTTTCAAAAATAATATTTTATATTAGTTTTCAATTATAATCCAATAATAGCCTCATTACAACAATACCAATTTATTATACAATTACTAATACCAATAGTTCAAATATTGAATTATATAATTTAGTTAAGGTGCCCCCCCCACATGCTAGAATTGGTGGTTTGATGATTTTCCTTATTTCTGCTTTCCAAAATCTTATTAATTTCAATTACCTTCCGGTCATAATAATAATCCCTTATACAACAACTGCAATATTAATAACTTCTATTTGTATTGACATATTAAATGATTTATAAAATTACAAGTGAGGCACTCAGACTATATCCTTGTTCTTCCTGCGTGTGGCAACTATTCTGTTCATGGTGTTTCTTCCTGACCTTGTAAAATGTTATGTCTGTCTTTTCCCGGTTGCTGCTGTTATCCATCACGCCTTGGGTGGAGCTGATATCGCATTGTTGTTCCATAAATTTCTCCATCGCTCCATCCCATGCTTCGTTGTTTTGCAATTTTAACAACAGCTGCAAAAATCAATCTGTCCCAATAAATAACCTGTTTTCACCATTTTCTCTCTCAGCCTGGGAACAAGAGTGGTCTGTCGAACTGCAGATAACTCATTAATGAACCTTATAAGTTCCTTGGCAGTTCACAGACTCCTTTCATCCTTCCATCCAACTGAAGATAAATGAGCGATTATACTTTCAATTAAATTAAATTCCAAGTCCTTTTAGCATTATTCAGTTCACACCGTAAATAATAAAGGATGGAGAAGTCATCTCTAAGTTTTCGCCGTAAACATTTTGCAAAATAGAGCTTCCCTCCCTCCCCCCCCTTTTTTACACACACAGTCCTGTTTACTGTTATATTCCATATCTATAACCCAATTTCTTCCCTCCTCGCTTGCACAAATATAATCTGAACATTCAAATTGCCGAATCATAAATGTAGAGAAGAAAACTTTAAATTAAGAAACTGTAGGCTCCCCTCCCCCACACCGTCTTTTACACCGAATGAAGTCTTATCTTAAGTTCAAACCTTAACAACCTTACAGCTGGTTCTGTCCGCAGTTTGTGATCTCATCTCTTCTAGAATGCATCTGTACTTTAGTTCAAATTAATAGAACTGTACATTACTTCAAATTAATAGAAGAACCTCTACTTTTAAATGGTGGCGTAGGAGGGTTTTTGGCAGGTGAAGTGCTTTTGCACTCAGTGCCTCCCCCCCCCTGCATTCCATGCCAGGTACCAAGACAAATTGTGAGTGAAGCCCATTCTTCTCTGTCTCTGCGGGGGAACTTGCAAGGATACTTACCCTCAATCATCCTTGTTTTTCCTTTGCAAAGGTCTCCCACTGTTGTGGGGGCTGCCTTCATTAAGGCAGAGCAGAACCAGAAGCCTGACAGAGAGCATTTCAAAGCCTTTAAAACTGTGAGCTGAGGAGATTAGAGCTCAGCAGTTGTCCTGTATCACGAGGGGCTTGTGACGTGTCATGTAAACAGGAAGCAGGAAGTACCTGTTGCTATTGTGTATCTGAAATATATGACACTGTCTGTAAGCAATCTGTCTGTTGCTATGCTGTTCGTCGGAGCTGCAGCATCATGGAGCTAAATACTCCTGGGTGAAGCTATCTTAAAATGTCAATAAATCTTACTTGTTTTAATGAACAAGGGAGTGAAAGTGATTTATTTCACGAGCACTGAAAGCTGGAAAGTTTCCGCTGCTACAAGCTGCAGTTTGAACTGTTATCTAAACTTCAGAAGGACGTTTAGAAACGAGGTTTGACTTTCGTGATAGAAGCAGAAACTGCGCAACGGGAGCACACTGGACAGTTATCTGCTACGCAGCTTAGACTTGGAGTCAGGCAAATAGTTGCCTGACAAGCGTGCTAAGCAAGGTGTTTTTGCTACGCTTCTACAACTCTGCCAATAGGTTATGGATCCAATCAATACAGCTTTCATAAGCCTATGAACTGCTATGGAAAAGTTGCTGCTCTTTGGAAAGCCGTAAAAATTCCAGCTGGGAGGTTGTGCAAACAAGGTGCATCAATCTCGCTGGTATCTTCTCTTCCGGAGGCTGAGCTGAAGGAATCGTTGGGAAACGTGAGTAAGCTGACAGCCCCGAAGAGAAAGGAGGAGAAGTGTTTGCTTAATGATGGCAGCTTCAAAGGTTTTTATTTGCCCTATTTGCACATCGTTGCCAGAGGGCATGCCACCCCAGCACTCCTGCTAAATTCCCTTGGCGCAGCATGGAATGCTGTGGTCACGCCCACTCCCAGGGAAGAGAGAGTAAGGGAGAGAAGAGGGGGCTGGCCTGCTGTGGGCAGAAAGGAAGCAAATGCTTTGAGAGGCTTTGCTGAAAGGTGGACAAATGGGAATGAAAGCAAGTTTGCTACGCTCCCAAATGGAGACTTGGCAGTCAGCCAGGATCCACGGTCGATCCCTGCATGCCCAACCCCAAAGGTGGGGGTTGTTTTGGCACAAGGCAGAGCCAATTGGGCTGAAGATGTCCAAAATGTCACCCAGTTGCTTGTTGCTGTGTTGGGGCTTTCCTGTGATGCAAAGGGCTGTTTTGCCACAGCTGAAGGCAAGGCTACTTGCGAGGGCTGTTTTGACCAAGGCATGGAAATTTCCACTGTGCAAGGCTGCTCAGTTCCCAGGAATGCAATGGGGCCCGTGTGCAAAGTCCTGGAAGATTCCATTGTTGATGAGCAGGGGCATTGTTCCATCCTACGTCATCTTGAAGAAGATACAGGCCAAGGTCGCCAGCTGGGCCACCACCAGATAACGTGTTCTCTGGAGCAGCTTGGGAAAGGCAAGAGGACCACCAGCTTGAGAAGTTTGTGTGCTGGCAATCGGTCAGCAGGTGAGTTCCGTCATCTTGTTGTTGTTGCAAGAGCTGAAGCAAGAGGCGTGCCAGTTGCTAAGCAACGCTCTGGACTCCAGACCCCTGGTGGTGAAGTCCTGAGCTGCAAGAACTTTTTCCCTGGAAGAGGACTAAGTTTTGTAAATGGCATTAAGTCTCACTCTGTACATGCTAATATTGCTAATATTGATGTATTTGATTTGCCATTGATGAAATGTAATTTGTCATCTGTCTTGTCTTTGTTGAAAGATAGTTGCAATGTACATTCTGAGGATGCTATGTGCTCAATGTGCTCAATGGAGGGTGGATTGTTGATGTGTGTGAAATGCAATGTGAATGAGTTTTTTATCCTTGTGACAGGTAAAATCATCTCAGGCACGGCTGAGGTTCAGAGTGCCAACATTAGTCCACACCACAATTGCGCCCACTTGTGGCAACAAGGTTGTGCGCACGTAAGTGAAGTGCAGAAGGTACCAGGTACAGGTACAGATACACAACCAGAGATGTGTAACGTGTTGACATGCTCTAAGGTTCTTGGTGTTGTTTGTCAACAAGCCAAGGCTTCTTTATGTGAAGGTTCCAGGTCTGCCAATGTTTCTAGTCAGGCACCTATGCTGACTCAAATGGATTCCTGTAAACCAAGGGAAGCGCTCCGTATGGGCGGAACCCAAATGTTTCTGTCAGATGGCCACACCAAAATGAGCTTCACCATACCTCTCAAGAGTACAGGGGAGGAGTTAGGCTTGGTTAGTGAGTGGGTTCAAGCTGTGAAGCTAAAGTTTGCCTGTAAGATGTTTTGTTTTCAGGCCGATCATGGATCGGAATGTGCTGAGGGCACACTGCAAGGTTTCTTTCCACAGGAAGGAAGCAAGCACAGATTGGCAGCTCCAAGGGGGCTACAAGGCTGTGCAGTAGCTGGACAGGATACGATTCTTGGAGAGACGTTGTCAGCTATAGTCTCTGATGCCAGTTTTCTGAGGAAGTTCTGGCCATGCAATTCAACGGTAGGGTGTAAATCCTATTTGTTGCTGTGTAGCGAGGAACCAGAGGTTTCTTTGAGGTTGTTTGAATGGGGAGTCTTTGTGATGCAATCTGAAGACGGTCCCAGGTCCCGAAAGGTAGTTTTTGTGGGATACGAACTTTGTTCCACGTGTTGGATGTTCGTGCGCCCAGGAAAAATTGTTGAGACACGGGTGATACTCAGCGATAGCATTGAGTTCTATGAGGCACAGGTGTGGATACCTATCCACTACAGTCCTGATGTGCTTACAGTTTTGGCAGGTTCTAGTGTTGATGGACAGGCTGTGTCTGGTTGTGAACCAGCCAGTACTCCATCCACAGGTAACGTTGTGCTAGGTGCTGGAGACGCGAGCTGGATGCTCAGCGATGCCCAGCGTAATGCACAGCAGGGAGGAGTTTCAAAGCAAGAGCCTAGGAACACTCTCACACCTCCAGTGCCAGGCACTGGTAGGCAGGTCAATAGGGACGGATTGTTCCCGCGCCAAGATTCAGGAGCTAAGAGCACGCGCAGTAGTTCGCGCTATGCATTTCCTGAGGTCATTGGTACTCAAGCAGGTTTCATCGTGACGTGGTCAGATGAGGATGCAGTTGCTATGTTGAGCAGGTCAGAGAGGGCCACGAAAAGGATGTCTACTGACAGATATACAGCCACTAGTCTGTGGACTTGTATGGATCAGTGTGAGCCAGAAAGCTTCGAAGAAGTTCATCAATTGCCTGAGGAGGTGACCAGGAAGTGGTACAAGGCAATGCAGATGGGGTTAGACTCCATGGAAGCACGGAAGGTGTTTTTCACAGTAGCGAGGCCCGAGGGCCAGCGTGCTGTACACAGTCGCGTGGTGTTTAAGCTTAAAACCACAGCAACTGGAGAATCTCAGTACAGGGCTAGGTTTGTAGCCAGAGATGTCTCAAAGCTGGAGGAGTTGTATTCTGAGAGTTTTGCACCCGCAGTACCTGAAGCGCTAGGATCTTTGTTATCTACAGCTGCTCAGGAAAGTTTTGTTTTTAACATCAGTGATGCTTGTCTGAATTCACCGTTGGAGGATATGCTGTACACGCTATCTCCACAAGGGTTTGAGATCGATGAGCCTGATGATGTCTTGAAGTTACATATACCCATTTATGGTTTGAAGCAGTCAACCGTAAGTTTGGATGAAGTTTTGGAAAGCATAGGTTTTCAAGAGAAATTTGCTGATAGTTGTCTTTATCTGGCAGGTTCTAGCCAGAAGCAAATTCTTAAGTTCTGTTTTGTAGATGACATCATATGCATTGCAAATACAGAGGCACAGGTGCATTGGTTTGCACAGGAGCTTGACAGGTATTTTAAGCTCAAAGAATTAGGTCCAGTGAAGGTTTACCTAAGTGTCAGGATTGACAGATTTGCGGATCACAGTTTCTTGCTGAGGCAGGAAGGTAAGATTGAACAGTTGGTTACAAAGTTCAAGAAGGCTGATAATGCTAGTATCAGAACACCCTTAGGGATTTGTTTTGTTGAGGATAGTCAGTCCGGGGAACACTCTGAGTCCCAGAGCCCCGCGATGTTCCAATCAGCTCTAAGGAGTTTGTTGAGTTTTTCTCAGTGGAGTAAACCAGTTGGTATGTTTGCTGTGAGGAGGCTTAGCCAGGAGGATGCACAGCCCAGTGTGCATGCCCGGAATGGCATAAAGAAAGTTCTTAGGTATCTGGGAGATACTAAGGAGTTGTGTTTTAGGCAGCCAGTTATGAGTACAGCACAGGACACGTGCTGGTCTGGCAGCAACTGGGCCAAGTTGCAGGACAGGGAGTCAGCAACTGAGATAGGTGTGAAGTATGATGATGCTCTGATGGAACGCTATTCCAAGCGTCAAAGTTTTATTACTCTTTTCTCTGCGGAGACTGAGTATGACGCTCTTTCAGGAGTCTGTGGAGCGATTCAGGTTTGCCAATGTTTGGTCCAGAAGGTCAACGGGAAGTGTTGCCAACCCATCACGGTTTGGGAGGACAACCGGCTCTGTTTGATGCTTACTGAGACTGGTTACGTTATAACCAGTGCCATACGCGCTGACATTCGTTTTCGGGAACGTTTGTCAAGGCGTCCACGCAGGATTGGCAAAACTGAGGGATTGCCCGAGCCAGGGAAACCTGGCAGTTGGGTTTACCAAATCTTTGGGTTTCCGGAGACGTAATGGATTCTGCAAAAGGTTTGTGTCTTGCGTATGGAAGTTCTTTACGCTACCCCTGCGATGCAGGACGAGAGGGGGTGTGAGCTGAGGAGATTAGAGCTCAGCAGTCGTCCTGTATCACGAGGGGCTTGTGACGTGTCATGTAAACAGGAAGCAGGAAGTACCTGTTGCTATTGTGTATCTGAAATATATGACACTGTCTGTAAGCAATCTGTCTGTTGCTATGCTGTTCGTCGGAGCTGCAGCATCATGGAGCTAAATACTCCTGGGTGAAGCTATCTTAAAATGTCAATAAATCTTACTTGTTTTAATGAACAAGGGAGTGAAAGTGATTTATTTCACGAGCACTGAAAGCTGGAAAGTTTCCGCTGCTACAAGCTGCAGTTTGAACTGTTATCTAAACTTCAGAAGGACGTTTAGAAACGAGGTTTGACTTTCGTGATAGAAGCAGAAACTGCGCAATGGGAGCGCACTGGACAGTTATCTGCTACGCAGCTTAGACTTGGAGTCAGGCAAATAGTTGCCTGACAAGCGTGCTAAGCAAGGTGTTTTTGCTACGCTTCTACAACTCTGCTAATAAAAACAAATACTATTTTAAAATTTGCAACCAACTGCACTGAGTGGGTTTCATGGCTGGCAGTCAACACAGATTGGCTCAAAACTGCGACTGCCATGCATCTACCTGAGAACTCCACAGAGACAGGTACCAGAATTAGAGAGGAGCCAATGGCCTCTTGAAATTGCTCCACCCTATTTGTGGGCAGAGAAATTGGGGGGATCACTGATTTTTAAATCTATGGGCAGAACAAATTCTGCAAGACTTCTCAGTGCTGGAGGTCACTATCATTAGTGGCTGTAGCAGTTTCTTTCTTTCCTAAAGTTGTTGTTGTTGTTGTTGTTTTGGTGGTGAGGCAGCAGCAACAACTCTATTGGTAGCTTGGCTGCCATTTTGCACCCTCCATAATGCTTCAAAGCAGAAGTTCTTCTGGAGAATTATGGAAGGGAAACAGTCAACACCACAAAAAATGGTAGAAGAAAATTCTTCAAAAATAAGTGGTTATCTTCTTATTTTTTTTAGGGGAGGCAAAAAGGAGAAGCTGGCAGGGTGTGGTGATGGCAAGCACTTGACCTCCTGGAAGTGGCACTGTTACTGCTTACTGGGAGGGAGAGAGGTGAGGCGGCGTGGAGGTTGCTGCTGTGAGGCTGCCCTGGCAATCTGTCTCATCCCTCACCCTCCCGATAAGTGGCAGCAAGACTGTGAGCAGGAGGTTAATTGTATGCCACTTGTGGAGGGAGGTGAGGAAATTGAGAAGCGGGGAGCGTTCATAAGCTTTCTTTTCTAAAAATGCCTTTGGAGCAAATAATCTTATCTCTACCAGAAATACACCTCTCATTCAATGGGATGCCGATATATGTATACTGTATACAGTGGTACCTCGGTTTATGAACACAATTGGTTCCGGAAGTCTGTTCATAAACTGAAGCGTTCATAAACTGAAGCGAACTTTCCCATTGAAAGTAATGGAAAGTGGATTAATCTGTTCCAGACGGTCCGCGGAGTACTTAAACTGAAGCGTTCATAAACTGAAGCGAACTTTCCCATTGAAAGTAATGGAAAGTGGATTAATCTGTTCCAGACAGTCCACGGAGTACTTAAACTGAAGCATTCATAAACTGAAGCGAACTTCCCCATTGAAAGTAATGGAAAGTGGATTAATCCGTTCCAGACGGGTCCGCGGAGTACTTAAACTGAAGCGTTCATAAACTGAAGCATGGGTGTAATTGGTTCCGGAAGTCTGTTCATAAACTGAAGCGTTCATAAACTGAAGCAAACTTTCCCATTGAAAGTAATGGAAAGTGAATTAATCCGTTACAGATGGGTCTGCGGCGTTCATAAACCAAAAATTCGTAAACCGAGGTGTTCATAAACCGAGGTTCCACTGTATATATATATATTCATGAGAAGAACACAAGGTGGAGGCTCACAAGGCACCATTTCACTTTCCTGAACGGTCCCAACTAGCTAATGACCTATAATCTTGGCTATGGCTCATGTAGCTACTTCGGAAGCTGATGCCCTCAGTTCATTTTACTTTTGCCCACAATAAGTAGGGATAAGGCCCATAGTGCTTCACTATAATAGCCTCTTTCCTCACTTCTCATTTTCTGCTTGAGATTTTATGCATTTCAACATGGCTGAATGGACAGATCCAAACTGAAAGTCCAGCCCAGCATGCTTTGCACTGTCACCCCAGTCATAACATTTTACATATTTTACTCAATAAGGGCTCTAAATTTGCAATTTTGCATACCCAGAGACACATTTAGCTTGACTCACAGATGCCTCAGCATGCTCAAGACCTTCTAAAACCAGTAAGACAATTTTGAATAGTATAGTTAACATATGGCCTGCTGGTTTCAACAGAAAGTAAGCACATCTTAATGCTTCTGGATTGTGCCCACTGTGCTTTTTAGATGATACAGTAACAGCCAAATGAGCAGATGCGGTTTTTCCCTTTCCTCTGAAGTTGTGGTTATATGAAGATAGGGGCCTATATAAAGTGGATAAACATGGAAGTGCTCACTGGATGGACAGATCCTGAAGCTGAGGCTGCAATACTTTGGCCACCCCATGAGAAGAGAAGACTCCCTGGAATAGACCCTGATGTTGGGAAAGATTGAGGGCACTAGGAGAAGGGGACGACAGAGGATGAGATGGTTGGACAGTGTTCTCGAAGCTACGAACATGAGTTTGACCAAACTGCGGGAGGCAGTGCAAGACAGGAGTGCTCTGGTCCATGGGGTCACAAAGAGTCAGACATGACTAAACAACAACGACAACAAACATGGATATGCTTTTCACATAGGATACCTGGAGGGAGGTGGGGGGGGCAAGTGATTTTTACTGCCTATGTGATGAGGGAACATGTAGCTTAGAAGAAGGAACTTAGATTGCCCTATTTTTATTAGATTCTGATGGACCCTGTTTGGGCATTAGTGTTGATGGCTAGTGCTGGCTGAGGAGGAAGTATAAGGATTCAGCACCAGACAGGAATGCTAATGCCCAAACAGGGTATATTTGAATCTAACATGAACATAACACACCAAGCTGCTTTCTTCAAGCTCCTCACTTTCCACAATGCCTCTCATGTGCATGTGAAACTAACAAGATTCCTCTTGCTCGATGAAGAGGAACCATCAAATGGGCAGAGTCTAGAGCATCTAAAAGATATATTCTGCATCAATGAGATTATTATCAGAGATCGATGTCTCTGAGATAGTGGGTGCCATTCAACAAGCAGCTAATCAGTACAATGTTTATTTTATTTTTCTGAGTGATAAACATCTGAAAGATGTCAATCCGTAATATTAATCTCAAGGGAGTCACAGCACTAGCAGTGCTGTGGCTCAATGGGAGGGAGAGGAGGAGCGGCAAGGCAATGGGGAGGCCGAGACTCAGTGGCTGCACTGGCAGTGTTGCTGGATTAGACTCTATTGTGCACCTGCACAATCCCGACCTCTCCACCATCTTTGAACTCCTCCTCTTCCTCCTGGTAAACTGCAGTGACAAAAAGCTAGCATTGGGGCTCTACCCCACTGAGCAAGTGAAAGAGGTGTACCATGGTAATGTCTTTATTCTAAATCTATTCAATTTTTTTAAAAGTAGCTACATGTTTGATAAACGATAATATGCTACTTGACTGACATTCAGAGATCCTTAAAATGCACATCCTTATCTCAAAACACTGAAGATGTACACGTATTAACACCTATCAGTCTTAATGGAAGCGACATGCATATTATCTACCTCATCGAGCCACAGGAGAATAGCTAATTTAAAACTGTATAACTTAAAACTGATTTATTATTTCCTAAATGGCTTGGCAAGTCTCTTTACCTATCCCTCTGGATTAATCATAGTTCAAGATAGCATACAGTAACATTGGTCCAGATGCATATCACGATGATAGTGAATTTTTTCGGCTAGTTTCCATATGATAACTTTGACGGATTGACTATTCATAAACTGAAAGAGAACGGAGACAAAGATACTAAAGGAGGTTGTGATTCTGGATACAGTTAATATTGCCTGCAACATGGAAAACAGCCCTGTTTGCTACTTATACTTCATTTGACCTTTCAACTTTTAAATGTAACCTATACAGTGGTACCTTGGGTTACAGATGCTTCAGGTTACAAACTCCGCTAACCCAGAAATAGTACCTCGGGTTAAGAAATTTGCTTCAGGATGAGAACAGAAATCATGCTCCGGCGGCACAGCGGCAGCAGGAGGCCCCATTAGCTAAAGTGGTACCTCAGGTTAAGAACAGTTTTAGGTTAAGAACGGACCTCCAGAACGAGTTAAGTTCTTAACCAGAGGTACCACTGTACTGGGAAATCAAATTCTTTAGTGAAGGGAACTGGGAAGGAAGGAAAGAGGGGTGAGTGGAGGGCAGAGAAAAAAGGCTGGATCAATTCCAATAAGTGGGATTTGTACCAAGTATAGTAGACTTAAGGGATAACAGGGAGTTGACTTTAAGATGGAGGGAGAAGATGGGACAGATTATGAAATATGCAACTGTTCCTGGTATAAAATAAAACATACATAAATCTGTAGTATAGATATGTCTGAAACTGGGGAGAGATTACAATTCATGCGTGTGAATTTTTCAACATGCAATGTGCACCTGAGTTAGGGGAAGTACAATGTGTTATTTTCTGGCATTACAAAATTCAACAGTATCAAAGTAGGAAACAGGATCCTCAGTGGTCTGGATTCTCAACTCCCCTGCAAGTCACTCACCTGTCAGTCACTTGGTGTCACCATGATCTCAGGTGATAAAGGAAAGTATTGGGAGACTGTCTATATCAGGCATCCCCAAACTGCGGCCCTCCAGATGTTTTGGCCTACAACTCCCATGATCCCTAGCTAACAGGACCAGTGGTTGGGGAAGATGGGAATTGTAGTCCAAAACATCTGGAGGGCCGAAGTTTGGGGATGCCTGGTCTATATCTATCTATCTATCTATCTATCTATCTATCTATCTATCTATCTATCTATCGTATCTATCTAACGATTTAGAGTATATAGATACTGATATTGTTCCCTAGGAAAGGAAGATAAAGATGTTCTCTCTTCAGTTTTTTAACTGTCAGCCTAGTATGCTTCACAGATAAAGGGTATGTCCTGCTGTGAAATGGTTAATAACATTTCAAAAATGACCATTACTCATAATAATCCCAAGTGCCATTTGTGAGCATCTGGTAGTCATTAACAGGATTAAATTGATCAGATGAGTCATTTTGCTTAATTATGTGGCTAACTGGCAAGGCCACCATACAGAACAGTATTAAAATAATGGGCAATAGCATCATAAATACAATTAGCAAACAGGATAGGATGCTTTATCAGTCTTTTAGCTTACTATAACTAATGAGCCAATATATGAGGATGTCATACATTGTTCAAAATAATCTGAACAGACTAAAGATAAAGACAGTTGATGTATAAAATAAATTTCCACATTATTACTATTTTTTGTGGGAAAAGATTTCAGCATTCTTAATTTTTGATTATGAATTTCTGTGTTTGCTCATATATTGGATGGTCTCATAAATAAATGGAAATGGCTGTAAGAGTCTTAGTTAACAGATTATAACTTGGAAGGGGCAGCAATTAAAATATTTACCATGAAGTGAGACTTGCCTGCCTAATGGGGTGAAGAGGCGTATTTGCCCTCCAGAGGGACCAAGAGAAGTTTAATCCCAGTCTGAGCACATTGCCACATGCAGCAAATGTAGGATTCAGTAGCCACAATGAGGCTGTTTAAACACTAGTTATGAATCATTTGCAACTAGCAGCATGTACAAATGCCCACAATTGGGTGGTGACAGTGTATAATAGTAAGTATAGTGGCAGTCTATGAGCTCTAGGGGCCATGGTTCCACTCTTGAAGATCAACAAATTGTTAACGTATCTTCTTGACCTCAGTATCTTTTTGACAATCACCCCAAATCACCTGCCCTAACCATACCCAGCTTTTCCTTGCCAAAGCCATCCTCTGTCTCTAAATATCAACTGTTATCTAAGTTTTAAAAAATTAGTATATGCATGCTAATAATAATAGTATTGATAACAACAACATGATCCTCTAGGCCAGGGCTGGGGAACCTGTGGATGCCCAGATGTTGTCAGACTAGAACGCAGCCAGCATAGCCAATTATCAGAGATGAGGGGAACTATAGTCCAACAACATCTGGAAGGCTGTGGGTTCGCCATTACTATCTGAGCCAATTTTAGTCTCAACTGAATTTAAAAAAGGTAAGTGTCCATATTAACATGCACAATGGAGATAGAAGAGAAGTGTCAGTTCTGCTGCATGGAAGCCCTAAACTAGTGTATGGATCATTACAAATAAATTTACCTTGGGTGGTTTAATTTTGACTTAATCTTATTTGTATTTGCGAATGGAAGGTAAAGTACTGATTGAGTGTGATTTATGAAACTAGAAATGATCTTCTCTTTATTTTCCCTCTGAAGGGCCTGCAAAAATCTGTTATTCATACAGTGAGTGACAGAACTATTGACCAGTGTTGAAATATTACAAGATTACAGCTCACTTTGCTTTACTTTCATTGCAGTGTTTCCGTATGAACTCAAAATGACACAACAGAGCAGACTAAAGGCTTAAAAAATGTGGTGGGAGGTCCAAGTGTTGTTAATGGGATGTCTGGGGAGGAGCACAGATGTGGTACTTTTGGGATGCAGAATGATGGGACTTTCAAGAAACTGAGACAGTATCACTGAGTGTGACCCGGGATGTGGGCAGAGCCATTGTCACATCCAAAGGTGGTTGTCAGGGTGGAACGTGGCTCTCACCCTCTCACTTAATGCTGCTGCGGCTTCTTTTGCTGGCACAGCTTCAGAGACTATTGAAGGAACAAGGTGGCTTACTGCCCTGAAGATCTAGGCACCCTCTGAAATGCCCTATTTTGTGCCCCACCTCTGGTGAAATACTGGCAGTGTGACACTGCCAGTAAAGCAGTGATGGCACTAGAGGGACATTTGGTGGCAGAATTACTAGTCTGCTGGTAGACCTCCCTTTCCACTGGTGGAGGAGCTGTGCTGCTGCGTCCTATGGCTGCCCTCCAAGAGCATAGGATTATTCTTTAAGTCTTCACTGAAAAACAACAGGCCTTAAAATGTTGGCTAAGGGCTCTAGTGCAGTGGCAGAGCACATGCTCTGCATAAACCAATCCCTGCCATCTCTAAGCTGGCGGCGGGGGGGGGGGGGGGAGGAAACCCTGTTGAGCCACTGCAAGTTTTGAATGAGATGGACCAATGGTCTGACTTGGTAGAACAAAGCCGTTCCTTGGTGCTGGGGAGAATTTCAATTCAGTCCACCTTAAAATGTTTACCTACCTAATTCACACTTTCTGAAATGATACATGAACAATTGATACATGAGCAATTATTCATTGAAATTTGAACTTCTCTGAATTTGGCGAAGCAGTTCTCCAGCCAAGTAACATCTACAAAAATGCATAGAGTAGGAGAAAGTGTGTCTAAAAATGCAAATATTAGGGGAAATTGCTTTGCAAAATATGTACATTAGGCAAAACTGCATACATTTGCGTGAACCTTAGGAGAAATTTGCACTGCAGTGCTGATGAATCTGCATGAGGACTTTTAAAAAATGGAAACGGATGTAGATATGTGGAGAACTGAACCCAAGATTGGAGAAATGAGAGACTGGGAGAAACCAAAGCTGACAAATCCCTAGCTGTAGGGATGCCGGTAGCGCTGAGGTCTAAACCACTGAGCCTCCTGCACTTGCTGATTTGGAAGGTCAGTGGTTTGAATCCACACAATGCGGTGAGCTCCCATTGCTCTGTCCCAACTTCTGCCAACCTAGCAGTTTGAAAGCACATGAGTGCAAGTAGATAAATAGGTACTACTGCAGTGGGAAGGTAAACAGCATTTCTGTGCTCTCTGGCACTCATCACAGTCCTCTGTGTGCCAGTAGTGGTTTAGTCATACTGGCCACATGACCTGGAAAGCTGTCTGTGGACAAACACCAGCCCCCTCGGCCTGAAGCGAGATGAGCACCACAACCCCATAGTCACCTTTGACTGGACTTAACCGTCCAGGGCTAGCTGCTCCTAGCTGCTCCTATACCCCCTTTTCCCCTACAAGAAAAGGTTGCAGAATTGCTGGCAAATAAATTAAAAGAAGCCCTTGTTCCTCCAGCTATAGTGAAATAAAAGCTTGAAGCATTTGCTTTGATATGCACGGAAAGTTGTTGTTTCCAGAGCAAAACCAAGCCCCACCTGCTCTGAACCAAATGTCAAATCTGAGCTCAGGCTCATTTGGTTTATAAGCCATTAGAAATAGGAAATGACAGTAAAAGCTCTAACTGGCCCTTAAGTACAATGCAATGGTGCTAGCAGGCACTATGGAGATAAACAGCTGACATTTTCATTTGCTTCTATGTCTGGGTTTCACTCCAGATCATGTTTGCCCTATTTACTTCTTCAGCAACAATGCCTCGAATATCCCATACTGTAATCCTTCTCTCAGCACTTACCAATGAACTATGAAATAGTATTAAATAGAATTAATTAGAAGTTTTAATGAATCATGTCTGTTCTCATTTATTATACAATGTAATTTTCAACAAGTGATTAATTATGAGCTACAGATGAGCGAATGGTTAATGTAGTTTGTTAACCTTAGGAAAGAAACTGTGGTACACAGTGCAAGGAAGTTCTCCCCTATTATCAGAACACACTTATTTGCCACCACACCCCTCCAGTTCTGCCCTCCACCAGTTTCATTTTCAGTTCGAAAAGGACTGAACGATTTTGCCATTAACTGCAGAATCAGCCAATTATTATTTCTGTGTTATTCCCTTCTCTCCTGCCCCCACTCCATGCCTATTATTAGTTTTAGTATTTCTCCAGCCAGAACAACACATTGAATATCAGATGCCTACATTTGGTGAAGCATTTGTATGAATGATGAGTCCCCTCTACGATGCCCTGTAAGTCCTACCCATGTAACATTCACATGGGAAGGTGTGAACTCGAACTATGTGCATAGACACGTCCCATGGCTTAGAACCCTGATTGCTCAGGTTTCTGAATCCTGGGCTGAGCCTACCATTCACACACAGAGAAAGCAAGGTTCCCTCGGTGGGTGGGAAGAAAATGCATGTTGGTGTGGGGTTGCTGAGCTGCAATGGTCCTTATAATTGGACCCTATAATTACAGAGCAGCTTCTGTAAATCTGGGGTGTTCCTCTCAAAACAGGACAGTTGTGTAGTATGCAGAAACAGCATGCATAGAGAAGGAGAACATTAGAGAAAGGCAAAATCCTAGGCTCTTCCTGTGGAAACTCAGGTGGCAAATACTATAATATGCTCAGGGCAGGTAAAGGTAAAGGGGCCCCTGACCATCAGGTCCAGTCGTGTCCGACTCTGGGGTTGCGGCACTCATCTCGCTCTATAGGCCAAGGGAGCCGGCGTTTGTCCTCAGACAGCTTCTGGGTCATGTGGCCAGCATGACAAAGCTGCTTCTGGCGAACCAGAGCAGCGCACGGAAACGCCGTTTACCTTCCCGCCGGAGCGGTCCCTATTTATCTACTTGCATTTTGATGTGCTTTCGAACTGCTAGGTGGGCAGGAGCTGGGACCGAGCAACGGGAACTCACCCTGTTGCAGGGATTCGAACCGCCGACCTTCTGATCAGCAAGCCCTAGACTCTGTGGTTTAACCCACAGCGCCACCTGGGCCCCTGCTCAGGGCAAGTTTATAGTAAATCTAGTCCATCACCATCTGGTGATATTTTTGTTTCCTTTGAGACTCTACATTGTTTTTGTTTATTATTTCAAATCCAAGACTGCTCCTTAATCCAGAACAAAATGGTTGAGATCCAAGACTTTTGCAAAGCTAGCAAAGGCCCTCCCTTATCTAGCCCAGAAAGAATCCCATATAATAAACAAACTCAGTGGCGATGGGCTATTAGTAACTTGATAATCTTCCCTGATTCTATAGGCTAGAGACTAATAGCAATACAAAGTACAGATCATTTATTTATAACCTCCCATCCAAACATTTCAAAGGCACTTTAATGATGACGCACATTGGAAACTGAAATTTCAGATACAGAACAGATCTGCTTTGCTGGGCTAATGCCAGATGAAATCAAAGCCATATTCTCCAACATTCCTCAGATGAAAATAGGGATATTTCTCACTCCCTGCCAAATGACCCTCCTCAGCACCAGCTCATTCTCCTCCCTGAGCTTGGCAGCAGCAGCAGGATTCAAATTCTGGGATCAGATCAGAAGCCTGGGTGGCTTTCATAATTCTGGGACTGCCCCTGGAAAATCAGGACACTTGGAGGGTATGCGAAGCAAGTCTCTTGATGATGAAAATACATGTCGAACTTTCAATAAAATGATGCAGTGTGGAATGCAGTCATTCAGGGTTCCAGCCACTCCATTCCATGCTGGCTCCTTCCCTGGTTTCTTGCCTGCCCATGTCTTGTCAGTCAGCATTCTATGCCTGCTAAGCATACACAACCTGTTTGGGATTTGCTCCCTCCCAAGAGCATTTTCCCCAAGATGTTTTGTACGGCTCCCAACTTTGGGGTCCCTCTGAGTATGATGATAGCTCCCTCTTGTGCTTGGCTGTTGCCATTTTGCCATTCCTCTGAATACAGAGGAAACATGGGGCCAACATCAAAATGTTGCCTTGTAGGGATGCTGCTGTTGAGGGTTCAAACTGCTGCATTCCTTTGCCCCTGTCCCTGTTTTTCCCTCTCTCTGCCCCCCATCCCAACAATCCATTATTATTTCGTGGCCAATGAATCCTGAGGGCTTTCCCAAATATATTTTGTACTGCCACAAATCCTGGGGTCCCCCTGAATCTGCTGCTACCTCCATTTTGTCTATGGGTGGTGCTGTTTTGGGCATCTAAGGATCAGCAATCAGAGAATTGAGATTACAATTAGTATATATGATGGTGGTGAAAACAGCTGCTTTATCTTTTCTACATCTCTGTATGCCCCAAGTCATATTTCTGGGGGAGGAATTTTTTAAAAGGAATCTTACAAGGAAAAGGGCTTTGGCGGAGATCCTCAATTTATACTTCACAATCCTTTCTTTTAGTTACTCTGATGCACTAGAAATAAAACACTTAAAAGTGTTTTATTCATGCTCAGTCCACATTTTCCCCCTCTCCTCTTTGATTTCCTTGATGCTCAAGGAAAAGAAATCACTTAAAAGTCTTCTTTTGATGCTCACTCAACTCGCTCCCTTCCCCCTCGGCTCTTCTCTAAGTCTCTTTGACACTCTGTTCTTGGCTTCAATACAAACGAGAGAGATGTACACACAAATCCTATTCAGAATGAGATTATGATGCATCGATTGCATTCAGAAAGCTACATTGTACTTTCAGCTCACTTTGGCTTGCTCCAGTGCTTCAAGCAGTCGGGAGTTGTGGCCCTCAAAGCAGCATGACTTTCAATGGATTTTTTCCCCCTGGGTCTTTATCAACAGTCTTTCAAGTGGACCTTTTACTCTCCCTCCCCCCACCCCCGGAGTTAATGAACAGCAAGCCTGAGAGGTGAACTTCACACACTTGTGAGACTGGGCAGAGGGGGAGTTTTGCTTCCTGCCGTCTCTCCATTGTGCTAGCAGTCTTTCTATTATCACCACCACCAAGGAGAATTTGCTTGCTATTAACCTCCTTTTAAGTAACAGTGAAATGGAGCTTCTATTAATCTCTTTCAGCTCATCCCCTGCTGTAGGAAGGGAACCTTGGTGGATACAGGCCTCCTGGTGATCTGGAACAGAAGTGGCTCAGGGTTCTAGATTGCATGGGTGCCTGCCCATGAGAAGGACCCCACCCTCCAAGGCTTTGTACATGTGGTTGCCACATCAAGAGCACGCTTTCTTCTCCTATGCTTTGTTTAACCAAGATTAGAATGCCTGAGCTGGAGTTGTGTATATGTGTTAATCTTGAATCAATTGGGTGGGTGGAGACCTAAATGGTAACATTCTCAGAAATTTCTCTTCTGATAATTTTTAGCTCAAACACACACCCATTAAAACCAGAGGGAAAACACATCTAAAATGCTCTAGATAGTATTATTATTCACCCCATGGTGAATGTGGTGAGCGGAACTGTGGAAGCCTATATAATGGCAGCCCGTCTTTCAGGTCTGTAGGTCCCAAGGCAGGGGTCAGCAAACGTTTTCAGCCGGGGGCCGGTCCACTGTCCCTCAAACCTTATGGGGGGCCAGACTATATTTTGTAAAAAAAAAAAAAGAACGAATTCCTATGTCCCACAAATAACCCAGAGATGCATTTTAAATAAAAGGACACATTCTACTCATGGATAAACACCAGGCAGGCCCCACAAATAACCCAGAGATGCATTTTTTAAAAAGGACACATTCTACTCATGGAAAAACACCAGGCAGGCCCCACAAATAACCCAGAGATGCATTTTAAATAAAAGGACACATTCTACTCATGGAAAAACACTGGGAGGCCCCACAAATAACCCAGAGATGCATTTTAAATAAAAGGACACATTCTACTCATGGAAAAACATGCTGATTCCCGGACCGCCCGCGGGCCGGATTTAGAAGGCAATTGGGCCACATCTGGCCCCCGGGCCTTAGTTTGGGGACCCTGTCCCAAGGCATGCAAGAACTTGTAAATCATCTTCAGAACCTTGGCTTATGCCCTGAGGTCCATAAGAAGTCTTCACAGACACTGGAACAATGGATTTGCAAACCCATCTCTTAGAAAATGTATGTGGCACAGTGCTTGTAGGACTATACTACTTCAGTATCCAAAATGCAGGCTGGGGTCACATTTTCCCCAAGCTCCTTCACATTTAATAATAAATGTAAAAAACTATCATTCTAGGGAGTTGGCATTGTTGTCACTCTTATCCTTGACAAAGTATTTATGTTTTTATACAGGAGAAGCTTTCATTTGCATCCTTAAGGAGTGATGCATCACATCCTTCTCTCATAGTAGATTAGTCCTATGATACTTCCAGCAACTTACCTCCATCAGTAAGTGGGTCATCTCTTTCTACTGTAGCTAAAACCTCTAAATGGGATTCAAGGTTAGCTTCATGAAGAGTGCAAGACCTCATCCTCTGCCTTTCAAAAAGCAACTACTACAGGTTTAAATTATGGTGTATTAATCCATTGTTGGTTTATTTAAAGCTTTTTAAACCTGTTCTTCAGCTGTAATTTTCTAGTGGAATATTAGAGTTGTGTCCCCAATGGAGGATAGCATAGCCTAAAAACAGGTTAATGGATTGTGGAACTGTTGCCCTTGAACTCCTCTCAAAGTCAAAATCCTTTCTATGTTTAAGGGGTGAATCATCAGTTCAAGTGCACAGAAAGAGTCAGCAAAATTCTTGGCAGGATAAAGGGATCTGCACTTTTACTAAGCAAAGAAATAAATATAGTCTAAAACTACACTATTGCAATGCATTCAACATTTGAAAATGGTTTGGAAGTTGTGGCTGGTGAAGAATGCAGCAGCCAAGTTCTTGCTGGGGACAGCTGCAAGAAGACAAATGTAATACCTGTTTTGAAGCAGCTGCGCTGGTTGTCCGAAGCGGCTGCACTCCTTCTGAGCCCGATTCAAGGTGCTCACAATAGTTTTTAAAGCCCTAAATGACTTGCATGCCTTGATCCATCCCAAGGTAGATGCATCAGAAGCCTCTATATTAATAGATGCCCAGTAAGTGTGATTTCCTCTCACCTCTAAATGAAGAGAGATGGCACATGTCAGGCTTATGAAAGATAGGCCTCAATGTGAAATTTCTGCATCACATATTACCTTCCAGTAGCGGACGGTGTTGGGTAGGGTGAAATGGCAGAGAGCTCAACACAATGCAATACTCCCCACTGCCAACCTCCCCATTGCATTATCGTTTCTCCTCTCCACCCCACTTAGCAGAAGAAATTCAGCTGCTGGGAGGTCTGATGAGCACCGCCAGTCCACCACAGTGACCACTGTTGTTACCTAACATAACTCCACCATGTGATGAGGATCTCCAACCTACCGAGTGATTAATTATGTCTCTGGAAATAGCCCAAGAGAATTGGCAAAGTGGAATTTCCTATAGTTCATTGACTGGCAGGCAATTCATGAAGAAGTAACAAGCTGAAGTTAACGGTCTTGGACTCTTGATTGTGTAAACAGGATGTCTGTAAAGACGTAAATCTTTCTCACCATCAGTGCTAAGAACATAGGTCCATTGACCAAGAAAAGCAGTGGACCCATCAGTATGCCGTACCTCTTCCGTTCCTTGAATATTTTACTTAATATATTTTCGTGGATATCAGTTATGCACACAGAAGTCTAGATGATAGCTGAAGAGAGAATCTTGGCCTACTAGCTCCTGGTCTTATATTTCTTCCAGTACAGCAGATCTACGTATTTCAGTGAACAAAGTATCACTTTAAAAAGGGCATTTATATGCCTAAAGCCTCTCTGAGCACTTGAACACGGGGACTGCACATTATCTATTGGTGCTCATGTCTGAAAATTAGTCTCTCAATCACTTTTTCATTCATTACATGACTCAAGCTTGTTTTCCCCCCACAAAGGAGAGATGGATGAATGCAGGTAGAGTATCTATCGTCTCCCGAGGATGATAATTCTGGGACTGATATTACAGTATCAGCAAGTCAGCTTTAGTTTATTATCATGCAGAGACATCAGTCCCAAAAGCACAGCTTTTGAGGAGCTGCTAAGTCTTCATTGTGACATAATTCAGTTCTGGAGCACATGACCATTCATAGAAAGAGTAGAGATTTAAAATAGGTATCCTATTCAAGAACCTCTTTGCTTCACCAGAAATTGAAAAAAAGAAAAGAGGTAAAGTTTTGTGCTGGGTCTTCACAAAAGCTGACAACAGCAAACACCAATGCTTACACTTTGCTTGTGCTGAATTGTGAGTATTGGGGTGGGGCTGGTGAGTTTCTGAGTGCAGCCTGCATTGCTGATCAGTACAACCCCCTGGTTCCTGAGAGCCACCATGGGCAGAAAATCAGGCATCTGGCTACAGCAGCAGCAGCGGTAGTGCTGGTGATGACAACCATGGTCTTGCATCCTTTCCCCAACCAGTCCCTGTTCAGTTTCTGTTAATTGGTTCTCATGGGAAACTTACAGATTCTTGCTTCACACAGTTAACTCAAGGCAGTGTCAATTTACTCTTGGCAGAAAGCCAAGGTCTGCCTGCCCTGGCAACAGCTCTCTGACTGGTTAATGACCAGCACTCAACTCTGTTATCTAGGAATGCTAGCACAGTTGTTTCTTGTTGGGTGTTAGGAGGAGGAGTGCTGCGTGTGGTTGGAGAGAGAGAGACAGAAAGGATTTATTTTGCTTTGCTTTGTATGCAGAAACTCTGCTGGTTTTATTTTCTTTTAATAAATCCTGTAAATAGTTATTCTGCGTCTAGCCGACTAGTCATTTCTACCTCAACTAGCTTCTGCGCAGTGCAGGAAAACTCTGCTACGTTTGGGCTAAAGCCACTAGAGCTATGCCTGACACTTCAAAATTCTAAGATCCCAGTGATGTGAAGCTACCACTGCTGCAAAAAAAAATGAGCCATGAGCCAGTTCCTCTCTGAAACAAAAGTAGGCGGGCTAAGAGAAACCTCAGCTGCTTGCAGGCACAGCAGGGTAGATGAGATAAGGTTGAAAGCCTAATCTGGCCTACAAGCCAAGGGTTCTCCACCCATGCCTTATATTGTCCTTGAATTTAAAGTGGCAATCCGACAAGATGTTTAGGAGGGGGTATTGAAAAACCATAAAACCAAAACCCCACAGACTTTTTAATAAGAGTAAATTACTACCTACAGGATGGTGTCTCTTGCTTTTGCTGTTGGATACATTCTTGAATTCATGTCAGATGCAATGGTTGAGCATTCTAAGTCACACTTTAAATGTCAACAGGCACCTCAGATCTAGTATACGCAGGCCTGGAAGTAATCCATAGTAACCATTATATAACATCAACAGCACTAGCAGGAACAAGTTGCATAAAGAATGACTAATATCAGCCTGGTATTAAAATTCCCTCTCAAATGAATGGTTCCTAAATAGAATGATAGTGGCTAATATTTCCTTAAAAGCAGTGTGCATTCTGGCCTTTATGTTGTTCATAGCCTTCTTGAAAAGCTAACACAAAAGTGTTATCAATCTGCTGTATCGCAGCAACAATGCATCTAGGCCAATATTCTAAAAACTGATGTTAAACCACAGCTTAGTGTTACAAGAATAAGATGCATCAGCACTGAGCTTGTGTGCTACCCCTTCAGCATTGCTGAAAGAAATTTAGAAGCTTTCATGTTCTGTTTTCGATTAAATACATATTGCCAGATCTTAACTAAGATTGGTCAAAGTAAGTGAACTTCAAATTTCAGCACTGCCCTGTGCAAGGCCAAAATTTGGTGCCCCCACCTCTCACTTTTCACTCCACTAAGTTCAGTACGTCACAGGTGCAGCGCCCCCCAGGCTTGACACCCAGTGCATTGGAACCAGTCACACTGCCCTAAATCTGCCTCTACCATGATTGAGGATTTGGACGGCATGCTACACTGTGGTTGATCTAAAATGGAAGTGGACACGATCTGTTTCTTGCATCCCTGACAGAGGATGAAAGGAAAGGGGGAGCATGCAAGTCCAGGGAGAGGCTAGGTTTGTTGTAATAATGCTTAACCATACTTCAGTGTTACATTTTGGCTACATGTGGCAACATACAGTCATTTCCTTTATGAAAGGATGTCATATGGAGGAGGGAGAAAGATTGTTTTCTGCTGCTCCAGAGAAGCGGACACGGAGCAATGGATTCAAACTTCAAGAAAGAAGATTCCACCTAAACATTAGGAAGAACTTCCTGACAGTAAGAGCTGTTCAGCAGTGGAATTTGCTACCAAGGAGTGTGGTGGAATCTCCTTCTTTGGAGGTCTTTAAGCAGAGGCTTGACAGGCATATGTCAAGAATGCTTTGATGGTGTTTCCTGCTTGGCAGGGGGTTGGACAGGATGGCCCTTTTGGTCTCTTCCAACTCTATGATTCTAACCAGGTAGAAGCCTGCTAGTAGGAGGTTAACACACTACCTGTGTCATCTAAGTGCAGGTACCAATACTTATACTGCCTGCCATGTCCTTTATGACTCAGATCCATTGGTAGATCTATCCTTTAGACAACAGTGACAAGCTTGTGACCCTCCAAACGGATTAGAAGTCAGTTCCTATCAACCTCAGCTATGCAATATGATAGGGGCCATAGTCCAACAAACTCTAGAGCAGGCATCCCCAAACTTCGGCCTTCCAGATGTTTTGAACTACAATCCCCATCATCCCTGACCACTGGTCCTGTTAGCTAAGGATCATGGGAGTTGTAGGCCAAAACATCTGGAGGGCCGCAGTTTGGGGGTGCCTGCTCTAGAGGGTCACAAGTTCCTTACCTCAGCTTTAAGCCCCTTTAAAGCCATCTCAGCTGCTGGTTATCACCAGTTTGTGCTAGCAACTTCCATAAGTTAATGATGCATTGTGAGAATGCATCATTTTGCTCCCTTGAACTTCCAGTCAATCAGACCTGCGAGGGGACCTCAAGTTCTAGAATTATTGAAGAGAAGAACATCCTCCCTCCTCTATGCTCCTTGAAACTCTTTGGATTTCAAGAAGGCAGCCTGTTCAATGTCATAGAATCATAGAATCATAGAGTTGGAAGAGACCACAAGGGCCATCTAGTCCAACCCCCTGCCAAGCAGGAAACACCATCAAAGCATTCTTGACATATGCCTGTCAAGCCTCTGCTTAAAGACCTCCAAAGAAGGAGACTCCACCACATTCCTTGGTAGCAAATTCCACTGCCGAACAGCTCTTACTGTCAGGAAGTTCTTCCTAATGTTTAGGTGGAATCTTCTTTCTTGAAGTTTGAATCCATTGCTCTGTGTCCGCTTCTCTGGAGCAGCAGAAAACAATCTTTCTCCCTCCTCCATATGACATCCTTTCATATATTTGAACATGGCTATCATATCACCCCTTAACCTTCTCTTCTCCAGGCTAAACATACCCAGCTCCCTAAGCCATTCCTCATAAGGCATTGTTTCCAGGCCTTTGACCATTTTGGTTGCCCTCCTCTGGACACGTTCCACCTTGTCAGTATCCTTCTTGCACTGTGGTGCCCAGAACTGGTCACAGTACTCCAGGTGATGTCATCTCCTACCTTGTGTATGTATGGATTTAGAATGGACAAAAGCTGAAATGCCATGCTTACCATATTGTTATATCAGCTAATGAAACTTATTACCGTATATTTACTGGTAAGGGAGCTGGAAAATAAACAGATAAGCAACGTTATTAAAAGGAAAGGTTACACAACCCTTGTGGACAGTCCTCCCTTTGTTTTGGTTGTTCAAGGAGAGCAAAAAGAGATATTGGCTATGGGATTTAATTTTCTAAGCTTTCGATATTTCCTTGTTGTGTGTTTATGAGCTACAGCTCCTTGTATTTGACAGTGGGTGGTGCAACTTAGTATGATGGCTCCACCATTAAATTCTACTTTAAAGGAATCTCCATTGTGAGATTCTAGCACAAGCTGATGACTAAGGTTGTGTACGCTCCTGCAAGACAACCATTCCATAAAAGAACAAGTCTGTCAAGAGATGAATGATGCGGCGCTGACAAAAGAAAGGCACTGACCATGACAAAACCGTGATTGTGGTGATCTGCAGTGCAGATCCCATAGTTAGGTGGGGGATTGGCTGTGCAACTGGTGAATCACAAACCAAAGATTTTAGGCCTTGGTTGTGCATCTAATGTGGAACTTGCCTCTGAATTTATGAAAGTGCAGTATGTGATTCCCCATACCCTCTGCAGAACGAATCTAAAGATGAGCCACATGTGCTGTATAAGTTAAATAGGGAACTCACAAGCAAGCTTTCAGAAAAATTACTACCTTTACTAAATTGTGTCATATCAATGAAACATGGTAAATAAAAAAAAAGATGCTATATAACAAGAGTTAGGGATGGGGGAATAGCTATTGTAAATCTTAAGCCACCATTGACAGTGTAGAGATTAAACCAGATACTTTAAATCTTCAACTGCTGTTGTCAACAAAGCAAACAACAGAGTACAATTCTGAACAACATAAAAAACAAAAATTAATGGCATTACACTGGGTAGAAAAGGTATTTTTTCCTGGTAATAAGTGCCATAAGTAATGTTTATGTTACACCATGGTGGAATTGCTCTTGCATAAATAGTTTCAAAATTGGAGCAGGGATTCATATATTATAATTCCCAACATACACAAAGCACTCATTAATGTTTAACAGACTCTGGAGACTATGGAGTCTACTGGCTGTTTAACAAAGACTTACACAGTGAATGATCGATGCTGCAACACTATGTAGCATCAGCCGGCCCCACAGATAGCCAGCCTCTATGCATAAGGGCCCAATGCAGTGCCATTGCTTGTACCAAGTTTATTGACATATTGATTCACTAGCTCGTTTTATGTGATCTGTCATGGAAAATAGAGTGATAAGCTGTCTACGTCTCCTTCTCTATCTTCACATTGACTGTGAGCTGTCCCTACTTCCTGACTGCATTGTGTGAAAGTTAATACCATCTATGAGTCAAATGACAATCTTGTCTGGCATCCTGTTTCCCACAGTGGCAAATCATATACTTCTTGGAATCCCACAAGTGGGGCACTGATGCAATAGCCTTCTCCTCTTGGGCCTCCCCCAACAGAAGATATCCAATAGTGTCCTGTTCACTGTTCCTGAAGGTTCTAAATGCACCAAGGGCTCTTTTTTCAGCTGGAACTCGCCAGAACACAGTTCTAGCACCTCTCAGGTGGGTTCCATCTATATGAAGCCACTGGGAGAGATCATCAGGGGGTTTGGGCTGGGTGTTCATCAGTATGCAGATGACACCCAGCTCTACCTCTCTTTTAAATCAGAACCATTGAAGGCAGTGAAGGTCCTGTGTGAGTGCCTGGAGGCGGTCGGAGGATGGATGGCGGCTAATGGATTGGAGTTGAATCCTGACAAGACAGAAGTACTATTTTGGGGGGACAGGAGGCGGGCAGGTGTGGAGGACTCCCTGGTCTTGAATGGGGTAACTGTGCCCCTGAAGGACCAGGTGCGCAGCCTAGGAGTCATTTTGGACTCACAGCTGTCCATGGAGGCACAGGTTAATTCTGTGTCCAGGGCAGCTGTTTATCAGCTCCATCTGGAATGCAGGCTGAGACCCTACCTGCCCGTGGACTGTCTCGCCAGAGTGGTGCATGCTCTGGTTATCTCCCGCTTGGACTACTGCAATGCGCTCTACGTGGGGCCACCTTTGAAGGTGACCCGGAAACTGCAATTAATCCAGAATGCGGCAGCTAGACTAGTGACTGGGAGTGGCCGCCGGGACCACATAACACCAGTCCTGAGAGATCTACACTGGCTCCCAGTACATTTCCGAGCACAATTCAAAGTGTTGGTGCTGACCTTTCAAGCCCTAAATGGCCTCGGTCCTGTATACCTGAAGGAGCGTCTCTACCCCCACCATTCAGCCCAGACACTGAGATCCAGCACCGAGGGCCTTCTGGCGGTTCCCTCATTGCGAGAAGGGAACCAGACAGAGGGCCTTCTCGGTAGTGGCACCCGTCCTGTGGAACGCCCTCCCAGCAGATGTCAAGGCAATAAGTAACTATTTTACTTTTAGAAGACAACTGAAGGTGGCCCTGTTTAGGGAAGTTTTTAATGTTTAATGCTGTACTGTTTTAATATTCGGTTGGAAGCCGCCCAGAGTGGCTGAGGAAACCCAGCCAGATGGGCGGGGTATAAATAATAAATTATTATTATTATTCCACTGCCATTCTTAAAGTATGAGGGAGGTGTTCATTGTAAGTTCCAACACCTATTAGCAGTGGTAGCACCCACTGATAGAAGGAAGAGAAGTCTAAACTCTGTTCAGGGAGCAGTGCAATGATGAATCTACCACTGCATCCAAAGCCTTGCCAACTGGCTTGGCAACAACCAGGACAGAAGGTTCAAGGAGAGTTTTTATCTTTGTATTTTCCTCCTCCAGCTCTAGGTGGGGGGGGGGTCCCACCTCCCAGGATACGGCAGGGGCTTCTACCATAGTGAAGTTGTCTCTGCCGACAGAGGCCAACAGAGCTTGGTGGAGCTCTGCCTAATCCTAAATCTCTCCAAGGAAACAGATGAGGAGTTAGAATTGCACCCCATTTTAAGACCACTCTTTTTAAATCAATCTAGTGTCCACTCCAAACCCATTTTCTGTTCTGGCATGCTTCGTTGTCATTATCATTCATTAAACACGCACGCACACACTTAAAGCTGATGTGCAAAAACATCAATTTGTTTCATAGATCATCTGTATTATGCAAAGCAAACACACATAAGCATCATTGGCATATATACATACATATGCATGCACCTGCAAATTCAGCTACATTTTCGGAGTGGGTGATCCCAGCTTTACAAATTGCAGAAGAGAAAGCACATAGTTCATGGGAACTCCGTAATTGCACAAAGCAGAAGAACATCTATGCTGCAGTCCTAAGCTCACTTACTTGGGAGCAAGTCCCATTAAATTAAATGTGTTGTTCTGAGTAGACATATACTGTATAGGATTGCTCTGCTAAATGAATTTAAACATGACACAGAGCATTGGTGCATACACAGTATTTGCGGTTAGGGGCAGAGGGACAGGGGAAGCCTTCAAGACAGATGAATGTGTTTTGGTTGGTTCCCCTGTTGAAAGGTTTGGAAAGGGATGTCCTGTCACACAAAATGTTTGCATCCTCAGATTTCCTTTTCTTACAGTAGCTTTAACTGTGCTCAGAGTAGAAATCTAACAAGCCCTGGTTATTTTCATAACTGTGCATGGTTCATTTATTAGGTCAGGACTCTTTGATGGTTCAGTGGTATAGCAAAGGGCACATAGATTTTCAAGGACAGATCTTAAATCAGAGTTACATTGTTAAAGCTTCAAGATATATATAAAAAAGGCTCAACAATGCACAGCCTCTAAATTTACACCTTTCTTTGACCCAAGTAATGAATCATGCAGCGTATATCAAGATTTTCTGATGAAGTGATGCACACATGGCCTGTTCGATACTCTGCCTAGCTATTTATTTTGGATGCTGTCACTTAATGCAGCCTTGAAAGCCTGACAGAATAAGCCCTTTACAGAAAATACTGAATGCAAGGTGGTATTTTGCTTTCATCAGTTTCAGCAGAATTGCAAGCTTCCTTTTTACTCTAAACTGTGCTGAGTTTTTACATTAGCCTCCTTCCTTGGAGGTTTTTAAGCAGAGGTTGGATGGCCATCTGTCATGTACAATCAAGTTGGGGTTCCTGCATTGCAAGGGGTTGGACTAGTCAGGCATGTCAAACCTGCGGCCCTCCAGATGTTTTGGACTACAATTCCCATCTTCCCCAACCACTGGTCCTGCTAGCTAGGGATCATGGGAGTTGTAGGCCAAAACATCTGGAGGGCCGCTGGTTTGACATGCCTGGACTAGATGATTCTGGGGTGTCCTCCCAACAATTCTATGACTCTAAGGCCATTGAAAAACAACAGTTATGAAACAAACCCTCAGTGCTATTTCATGACCAAAGGTGTTATTTCAGTAATTAATAAGCAGATTCCCCCCTCCAGTGATTTTAGATAATGAAGAATTAGGCTGCAAGCACTTGCTCCAGTATGAAGCCACAGATCCTGATATAAGGAAGTAGAGAGGAGGAGTTTGCAAAATCATGATGGCAAGGGGTCCCCTAACCATTTTGGATCAGTAGGAATATTTTCTAAGTGCTGTGGGCACTAGTCACAAAATGGCTGCCATGGAAGGTTGGGGCATGGCATAACACCAGGGCTGGCCCAGAACATTTGAGCACCTGAGGCAGGCCCAAAAATGGTTGGGTTTTTAGTGTCTACATGCGATTCTGCAGCTACTCACCTTGAGCAATTAAGAGTTTGCTTGCAGCCAAGAAAAAGTAGGTCAAGACAAACTCTCTAATCTGCCTAAGTAACAACCTGGTGATTAGTTGAGGGGCCAATAAAGGCAGGCACAATCATGATTCTCAGTGTGGGTTGATAGTGGTTGGAGAAGGTTGTATAGAGAGAGTAGTGAGAGGAAAGGATTTGTGCTGTTTATTGTTTTTCCAAAAATTCAAGTTTGTATATAGTGTAGAGACTGCTGTAAATCAAGTTGTATATAGTGGCAGTGAGTTTCTGCGTCCATTCTACTTGCCAACGCTTTGCAGCCAAGAAGCTTCCTGTTGTATCTGCGCATACTCTGCTGCGTCCAACTGGTTTTAGTTGGCAGTTTACATCAGGTTCAGCCTTGCTGGCCTTCAACAAAAATGGCTCCCCACACCCTGCCAGGGAAGAAGGGGTGAGGGAGGGTGCACATCAGAAATGGAGGACAGAGGAAGAAACATTGACATTGGGGGTCTGTGGCACCTGTGGATCCTGCCACCTAAGGCAGTTGCTTCACCTTGCCCCATAGGCGGGCTGTTCCTGCATGACACAACATGGCTGCTGGCGGAGGGAATGGAATTATGCAAACAGCAGTCATTGCTGCTTCTCCCCCATCAGTCCCAGACAATCTCACATTTACCATGTAGAGTGCCCTGTTGCCCAAGACAGTGATGCACACTATCATTCTTGATACTGACTTCCAAACTCTCACTTTCAACAATCCCACTGCACTTTATGCACACACTAGCCCCGCTGCCCCCCAAGGAGTTTATTCAGTAGAGGTTCCTTCTTGCTGCTTCAGGAGGCTTTGATGTCATGAATAGGAAGTAAGGAGAGTCTTCAGATGTCAACAAGAAAGCATTGAGCTGTGGAGCTGTTGCCACCTGCTGGACATCTGTGGACAATTGGAGTTGAGGGCACCAGAAACTTCAGGAGATGCTGTCATTGGATGGAGAACCTCAAGAATGGCATCTCCATCACTTCATTGAACTTCTTAAAGGCTTTGCATCTGGCACGGTCTCCTTTGCCCAGTTCCTGAAGTTGATCTTACTGCATTGGATATTGTTGCACAAGCGCTCTTTCCATTGCTGAGTTCCACAGGCAACACATTCCCTAGGCATAGTGGACTATTGTTAGTCCTCCTGCCCACCCACAGTGACAGAAGAGCAATCTGAAACTCTGGGATGCAATTAGTGCCTCTGGGAATCTATCAAGTTAACTAGTCTGCGGTGATGTGCTAAATTTTCATTTGAATCATGTGCATGAAATCTCTTTGGGAAGTTTCCCAAAACTCAAAATTTTCTCCTCCCTTATGTTATTGCAAAATAAAGACCAAGATCTAATCTCTGTCACAATAGACTGCAAATGGGGAAGAACCAGAGGCTTTAGAATCCAGGCCGTTGTGCCACCACAGCAGCTGACGGAAAATGTTATATACTCAGAGGTCAGCAAAATGGTCTAATTGAAGATCTGCTGAACTCTTTACCTCATGGTTATCATTTATTTAGAGAGAACACCAGAGTAAGTGGCTAAGGAATGAAATGGGAAACAATAAAAAAGCCAGCAGCCATCCCCACAACTATTTCCCAAACCCACTTATAAAAAAATAGAGATGAATGCAGGTGGATCTTTTCTATCTCCGCCTTGGCCCTGGCAATATATGATTACTTCTCAACAATATAAGGCACATAAGTGCCTTTTCATCGTCTGAAGAAAGCATGCCCACTGGCAAATGAATCATATTATAAAAATTGATTGCATCCCAAAAGGGAAAAATGTTATTGAAGATCCAATGGCCTGGGATGATACACCATTGATCATTGTAAGAAATACTTCCAGAAACTGTTTTTAATCTTTCCGCCAGAGCATTAGCAATTATTCTTTAGCCCATGGTGAGTAATGACTCGAGTTTCCCAGTTTCTCAATCGATAAAACATTTACCCTACCGCTACAAATGTGCTCTTCGCTTAGACAAGCAGAATTTTTCTTCCAATTATTCTTTTTTTTAGTGTGACCTCATAAAATATTTTTGAACATATTTCAAGGCTTTTTAGAGAAAGGGAACAATACTTTTTCTTTCGTGCACCTTTCCTCTCCTCTGTCTTGAGAAAGGAGCCATTAAGATTTCACAGGACTCAGGAAAGCTCATCTTGGAAGGCACAGGTTTTGCCAAGTAGGACCTTTTGGGGCACGGTGCTCCATGTACAGGCATTGCGCCTACCAAATCTAAGGGTTCTAAGAGCATATAGGAAGCTGCCTTAGATTCCTCATTGTATGTTAGGGATGGAGAACCTTAGGCTCTAGAATCTGAAGGCCTCATTTCCTCCTCTCTTCTGTGGACCACATGCCAGTGGTGGGAGGGGCCAGAGACAAAAGTGGGTGGAGCAAGAAATGCAAATTTTACTTTTGTACGGTAGGCTAATGTCTACACACACTCAGGCACAACCTTTCTGTCATCTATCCAGACAGCCAACAGGTACAATTGGCTGTCAATGACAAACTGTTCCAGCCAAGCAGAAACACTCTAGGAGGATGTGAAGCAGGGCCAGAGATGGTTGTGGCCAGAGAAGAGGGTGCGTGGCTGGGGAGCGGGTGCAATCTTAGGAGAATCCCAAGGACTAGATAGAGAGGCATGGAGGGCTGCTTTTGTCCCTGTGGCCTGAGGTTCCCCACCCCAATAGACACTAAGAAATATAAGTGCACCCACGACCATGGAAACCTTAGACTTGGTATGTGCCATGTGTTCACATCCAGTTTCATTCTTACAAAGTTATTTGGCTCCTGAGGTTCCCCACCCACGACAGCGTAAACCATCCAGAGAACTTCAGTGGTTGAGTGATTTGCAAGTGTACTAAATAGTAACAGGTAATAATAAACAGGAGATTCTGGGCGTTGAACCTGGAATAATTGTTATGGGAAACATACAATGGACCACTGACCTGTCAGCCACCCTCACTTCAGTGCTTGAATTACAGGAGAGCCAGAGAGGCCAAAACCATCTTCCTTTGGCTTGTGGCCTCCTTAGCTACTGCTTTTAGAAGTTTAAGGGCAGGGGCACGATTTGGTTAAACTGGAGGGATTTACTGTATTCATTAGAGGAGCTCCACACCTTTTTTGTCCCACAATCTGACTACTGCCCTGCTTTCAATTTTATTTTGGTCAAGGGCAATAAGTTCATTTCCAACCATTTGGGGAGTTAATTATATCTGCACAGCCTTTTTTTTTTTTTTTAAAAAAAATGCTTTAATACTCTACCTTTTTAAAAGAAATCTCAAATCAAAGGACAAAGAAGTGAATCAATAACTGTGCATCAGATTCAGAAATGCTAGGTTATAAAGGTTGCTGCTCAGAAATGCCCTTTGATTATTGGAAAGTTGGTATTCAGTGAATACTTCTGTTCCCTAGAGGGTATATATTATATCTTTCAAGGAAGCACACATGTCTAATATAAAACGTTCGCAACTCTCCTTCAACATTCCTCCTAGAAGGAACAAGGTACATTATAAGATTTTTATTTCACACATGAATGCAGGAGCTTGTGGTTGTGTTTTTCTTTTCTTTTAAAGCAATGGTATTGGTGGGCTTTTGTAGATTAGCTGGGTGGGATAAAAGCTAGAGCAGAAACTTTAATCAGGAAAGCTAAAGAGAATTCAGAGTCTTCAATATAAAATCCAAATGGATATTTAATATTGCTGCGCATCAAATTCAGATGGTGTCCAAACCAAATTGGGGCTATTTCAGGGGGATCCAGACATCACTGGAGTCGGATTGAGATAGCTCTTGATCAACATGGGTCAAGTGGCCCAGAACCATCCAAGGCTGTCAGGCAAGAAGGAGAGGCTGGCAGTGGGAGTGAAAAGAAGAAAATGGCAAAGAGGCAGAAGGACTTTCCTAACCAGCTGTATCTTCCTGGGAGAAGGTAGGAGTTGGGCAAGGGATGGATGACTCTGGATGTGAGGTGTGGGTTTGAATTATCCTCCTGCCTGAAGCCCCTGCTCCTGATGAAACAGAGGATTTCATCCTGTGAGGTCCAGGTTGCTGCTCATTCATGAAGGACTTCCCTGCAAGGAATGCCGCCCCCTCCCACTGATGCTAAAACTTGTGGGAAGACCACACAACACCCTGCATTTCAGAAGCTGTTTCTCTGACTCATGGGGGGCAGTGGGGCTGAAATGAATGCCCAATCTAGGCAAGGATTGCTTCAAAGGGTAGCAAGGAAGAGTGGACACTGTTCCACCCCAATTTCCATCCACAGTAGATTAAGGCCATATGTAGCATGACTAAACCATTGCATATAGTCTTTACCATTTCTTTACATTAGACTATATCCAGAAGCAACTTTAGGGACTGCTACTGGTTCACCCCCACTGAGTGCTGAGCTGAGAGGGGGCTGCAGGGGGTGCTGTATCCATGATGAACAATAGAAGGGGGCAGGTTGGGGTATGGGTGTCTGTTGAATTTTGCCGATAACTTTTTTAAAGCCCTAAGTCAGGCGTAGGCAAACTCCAGCCCTCCAGATGTTTGGGACTACAATTCCCATCATCCCTGACCACTGGTCCTGTTAGCTAGGGATGATGGGAATTGTAGTCCCAAACATCTGGCGGGCCAGAGTTTGCCTATGCCTGCCCGAAGGCCACCACTGCTGCATCAGCTGAGAAGCTAGAGTGCTGAAGCAGAATGTTTCTGGTCTTGCTATTGCAAAGTGTCCACAAATTCTACTGTGTGAATAAATTAAAAAGTGGACTGAGTGAGAGAAGGAGCTTCTTGTGGCTTCCTGCATAGTCGGGATCTGATGGGAAGAAGGCACTGAAAGAAGACAGTCAGGATTTCATCAGCCATTTCACCACCGAGACAATCCAAAGGGAAGAGACAAATCTGGAGATCTCTTATGAGCGCATGTTGTTGTGAGTGAGCATGGAAATGAGTGGCAAGTAGCACAGGCTTAATCATACAAATTAGTTTTCCGATGGAAGCACTCAAGGATTCTTGGGAGACTGGATGTGAGCACTTTGGATTAAATACTTGTGGGGAAAGTGCTTCACCACATGACCCACCCACTTGCCGAGTAATGTGATTGCGTGGAGATTTACGGAGACCTAAGCAACTACATGCTGCACAATGTCATTTCACATTCACTTAAAAGAATCTCAAGCTACTTTTGATTATACACATTCCCAGGGGGACATATGTTCACACATTAGCAAAACAGGGGTGTGTCACTGTTGGTGAACACATCCCAATCTACACACACACACACACACACACACACACACACACACACAGCTAGGAACCTCCCTTCTCAGAAGGGCGGGGGGTTATTGCTTCTCCTCTGCTCATCAAATCATCAATCTGATTAAGAAAGAGGAGGCAATCTGCATCTGGGATCCATCTGCCACAGCCCTGTGTCTATTCCCACCCTGCTTTTTGTCACCACCAAAACCAGTGGAATCAAAGGGGCAGAAAAAAATTGCTCCCTCAGACTGGGAATTAGGACTGTGTACTGTGGGTTAAACCACAGAGCCTAGGGCTTGCCGATCAGAAGGATGGCGGTTCGAATCCCTGCGATGGGGTGAGCTCCCGTTCCTCGGTCCCTGCTCCTGCCAACCTTGCAGTTCAAAAGCACATCAAAGTGCAAGTAGATAAATAGGCAAGGAAGGTAAACGGTGTTTCTGTGCACTGCTTTGGTTTGCCAGAAGCAGCTTAGTCATGCTGGCCACATGACCTGGAAGCTGTACACCGGCTCCCTTAGCCATAAAGTGAGATGAGCCCCGGAACCCCAGAGTCATCCGCGACTGGACCTAACGGTCAGGGGTCCCTTTACCTTTATCTTTAGTGTCTTTCGTGCCTCTCCTTTTTCTATACTGATGTAAACATTTCAACAAGCTTTTGCTTCCGTGTTTAGTGGCAGATGGTTCCCCCCCCCCCTGCAGAGCTACTGACATGAATGAGACTCTTTTGGTAACAATTTTGGTCCCCCATAAAGCCTTATAATAATTCTAAGGGTGGGGTTTTTTTTTTTTTTGGTCTTGCTGCAATTTATTCCTAGAGAGAGCTGCTGCACCATTTGTACTAGATTCTGCTCCAGCTGCAGTGCAAAATAAGACCATTTGCCCACGTGGGAATTCAAGACCTTTCCAATACTGTGATTATGAATTCTCAGATTTCTGTGAAATGTAATTGCTCACTTTTTGTTTGGGGCTATAAAAATCAATTTAATGTGCCCCACACACTTTTAAACTGTAGCTTTCCCCAGAAAATAAACAGTAGTGATGGCAAGCATAAGAACACACACTATTTCCAAATATTTTGCTTCTAAAAATGGCAAAGTACATGCATTCTCAATGGAAACAATGTATTTTATACTAAAAAAAAGCCTATGTAAGCCCTTAGGACATTTTAGTAACCATTTCCATTTAGTGATGTATATACTATGTTTATATTTTGAAATGGTTATAATAAAAACCTCATATTGGCTACATCATCTGGGCCTATTTTGCATAAACACTTGAGGAAATGTAATGTTACAACAATTCAGGATACAAATAATAATATCCTTCCTCTTTCTCTCTCTCCTGAGTAATTTCAGCTCACACGTAGTTAAGCTTTGGCTCATTAAGTCGCCAACCTGATGTAGATGATTTAGGAAATGCACATTGTGGAAGTGGTTCGTTTCTTGCAACCAGGCATGACTTCTGCTTCCCCTTAACTCTTCCTTCATTTTCATCCCATCCAAAAACCACATACCAAGGAAAAGGAATGGATTAAAAATAAGGAATGACAATGAGCCATCACTTATGCTTTTATTTCAAAAGGCATTTTCTCTCTCTTGATTCTTGCTCTATGATTTCCTAACATATCCTTGAATGAACCACATAGTGCTTTGCTGCAAAAAAGACATATGTGAGAAACAGAGTGGCATTTACCATTTTTAAAGCAGTTACCCCAAATGTTTGTGGTTACATTTTATGGTATTGTTGAACAGAGCAATTCCGAGCACCCTGCTCCCTGGAGCTGCTGTTTGGTGCCACTACCGAGAAGGCCCTCTGCCTGGTTCCCTGCAACCTCACTTTTTGCAGTGAGGGAACCGGCACAAGGCCCTCGGAGCTGGACCTCAGTGTCTGTGAATGATGGGGGTGGAGGCGCTCCATCAGGTATACTGGGCCGAGGCTGTTTAGTAGGGCTTTAAAGGTCAACACCAACACTTTGAATTGTGCTCAGAAATGTACTGGGAGTCAATGTAGTTATGTGGTCTTGGCAGCCACTCCCAGTCACCAGTCTAGCTGCCACATTCTGGATTAGTTGTACCGTAGTTTCCAGGTCACCTTCAGAGGTAGACCCATGGCAGGTAAGTTGAATCTGTCCCATTGTTACCTAATTTACAAGCCTGTTGTTGGGAATACTGTGATAATGTTATGTGAAGCCCTTTGGACACTCTAAGACTGGAGGAAACTCGTTCTCTCATGCTTCAAATAGCAGGATGAGAACCAACGGATGGAAATTGCAGAAAGCAGATTAAAAAACATAAGAAGGGCATGGCGGATCCAGCACCAGATTTAGGGTGGTGCTGGTGGTCCCCTCGCCCCACAGGGCACTGAGCTGAGAGGGTGCATAATTACACATCTTCTGCTTTTGTAATATTGCGAAATTTCAGCAGGCCTATTGAAAAGATCCATTAAAAAGCAACTGTACCAAAAGGAATTATTGTGAAAAATAAGAAATATTTAGGGTGGGTCACCAAATTTTGTCCTTGCTTGAGTGCTGGATCAGACCAAATGGCCCATCTAGTACAAAATCCTTTTCTCACAGTGGCCAACCAGATGTCTGTGGAAAACCTCCAAGTTGGACCTGAGCACAAGAAGACTTTCCCTTCCTGTGGTTTCTAGCATCTAGTATTCAGAAACATGACTGCAGAGTATAGCCATCATGGCTGGCAGCAATTGTTAGCCTTATCCTCCATGAATTTGTTCAATCCTTTTTAAAACCCCTCTGAGATTTCAGATAAATATTAGGAGAAACAGTCTAGCAGTCAGCGTTCTTTAACTGTGGGGTAGACGTCCTCCGTGGCATCTTCACAGGAGATATTGAAGCAGAAGCTGGTTGGTCTTTGGCCAGGGGTGCTCTATGGATTCCTGGATCAAGTTGGCCTAGTTGACCTCCAAATTCTTTCCTACCCTTGATGTTTGATTCTGTTATCCTATGTATGCTGCACATTTGTCATATCTTGAGTCCACATGGGTCATATTTTGCTTGCTCTAGACACAGCCCTGGTTTCTAGTGTTCTTTGGAGAAACTTTGGAGGCTGGGAGCCAGCATGGCTTAGTGGTTAAGAGCGGTGGACTCGTAATCTGGTGAACCGGGTTCACTTCCCTGCTCCTCCACATGCAGCTGCTGGGTGACCTTGGGCTAGTCACACTTCTCTGAAGTCTCTCAGCCTCACTCACCTCACAGAGTGTTTGTTGTGGGGGAGGAAGGGAAAGGAGAATGTTAGCTGCTTTGAGACTCCTTAAGGGGAGTGAAAGGCAGGGTATCAAGTCCAAACTCCTCCTCCTCCTCTTCCACTGGAATTGAGCTGTTGATAAGTCAGGCCTGTTTTAAAGCAGCTTAACAAAAGATACCTGTCTAGTTGAGTACTTGATAGTCAATGAATTCATTTTTGTCTAGGATGTCTCCTGCAAACCTGTCGCTGAGATGAATGTGATTGTGTGGGAGTCTCCCCCACTCTCAATTTGTGCAAAGTGAGAAGGACATTTGCTTCTTTTGCAGACAGGATTAGCTATGTTTCAGACTCCAACTGGATCTTCGGCTCTGAGAGTACGAGGAGGTCCAGTGAATATGACGAAAGCCTAGAGTCCATGTTGTTAGCAAGAACACAAATGTTGGCCTTTAGGTGGCAGTGTGTACCTGTTGAATCTGACTTCATACCACCAGAGGAGAAATTTCTGGAGCAGAATAATATTTTTTTTTTTTTTTAAAAAAAATCAAGATTATCCTATTGGGTTATCATAAGAATCTCATGAGATTTCCTTTACCCAGTCCCAGGGTCTTATTGTTGATATTAGGTGATTTAAACAACAGCAACAATAAATACTGTAAACTTCTGTCACCAATGAATGAAAGTATTTTAAGGTTTGCACTGAACCTACTGAAGATCAGAGCTAAGATGATATATGAAAAGCTTATCCCTCCAAATATAGGAAACAATCATTTTTACTTACTTACTTACTTACTTACTTACTTACTTACTTACTTAATATACTGCCTTTCCTAACCTGGTGCCTTCCAAATGTTGTTGAAATACAACTTCCATTAACCCAGTCCAGCATAGCCTATGGTCAGGGATGATGGGAGTTGGTCTAAAACAGGGGTGGACAATTCCCAAGAGACAGCGATCTACTCACAGAGTTAAAAACAGGCAGTGATCTACCCCATTTGGGGGGGTTCATGCTGTTGAGCTTTTTTTAGGGAGGAAAACCCATTTTGAGGGGTTCAGGTCAAAGTTGTTGAGCTTTTTTAGGGGAGTCAAAGTTGTTGAGCTTCTTTGAGGGAAGCCACAGATCTACCAGTAATCTACCACAGACATCCAGTGATCTACCAGTAGATCATGATCTACCTGTTGGACGTGCCTGGTCTAAAACATCTGGGGGGCACCAGTTTGGGGAAGGCTGCTATATAGATAGGAAACTTTATTACTGGACCCTATATTACTAATCCAGTCATGGATGTGAGAGCACTGCATACCAAAGTGGTTTTTTTTCTTTCAAAGATAGACCACAGGGCTGATGATGTCACAATGCATTTATCTGATCAACTTTGCCCTCACCTCCATACTCAACTCCTATCTCTATGCTTCTCTGAGCCACTTGATGTATACAGATGGCATCCTCGCCATCTGGAATGCCAGGAAATCCCACTCAGACTTCCTGATTTCCATCTCACAAAAGGTCTAGTTCCCAGGCTCCAATCTTGTATTGCAGGGTTAGGGAACCCATGGCCTGGGGGCTAGTTGGGTCTCCCTCAGGATTTTCCCCAGGCCACATCATCTCCTTGGGACACAACCCTCACCAGCTATGCTCTGCTTATGCTTGACTGGAACATGCCCTTGAATTGTGGTTATGCCTCTTGGAATGCCGGGATGGAGAAAAATTCTCTCTCTCCCTCTCCCTCGTGTGTGTGTGTGTGTGTGTGTGTGTGTGTGTGTGTGTGTGTAATAAATACAAAATAAAAATTCATTCCTGCTGACTGGCTTATGTCTGTTGGCAAAAGCCAGACCCAAACAGAACGACCTTACAATGGTTCTCAAAGATGCTCAAGCCCACATTTTGACAAGTCCCCAGGGGAAAGAATTTGGCTAATTCCTTCATTCCTCCTGGTGTGAGAAAGGCATTTATTGATTACAACCTTGTCTTCCACCAATTTAAATGACATTCTTCCAGTACAAAACACTTAGTGAATGCGCCTGTACTGCCATGTCAGAGGGATCATAAACTGTTCTGTCATTAAATAAAATTGAGTTGTCTGCTGAAACAGACTCTCTGTAAAAAAAATGGTCAAAGAGAGGCTTTAAAATATGGGGGAAATGGGAAGGCGAAGGGGTGTGTGTGTGTGTGTGTGTGTGTGTGTTTGTTTGTTTAAGGATTATCCCTATAAAAATCTGTGGGCTCCCCCCCCCCTGACACTTTTATGGTATTTACACAAGAACTATTCAGCTACATGACTTTTCAAAGAAGTTTCAATTTCCTGTCAGATATTTGTGCAAATCCTTTCAAACAGCCGTGGACAGAAACCCCGGCTACTTCTGCCATGAATGACCTTCAGTGTTTGGAACGTGGAGAGTCAACAAACATTTACTCCACCATGAAGCCATGCGGAGCATTACAGACCCCACAATGGTTTATTAGAAACAAATCGCTTGCCTCAACAACAAGGATGAGTTCTTGAAAGCTGAAGAATTTTTTAATTATGAAATCAATCCCTCGTTGCCCTCAAAATAGAAAATGCTAAACACTAGCAGGCTAAATCAACAATGTCATTCACGTCAGGTTTAGTGTGAGGCAGACAAGGCAGGACTCGGCCATCCCCTCCTCCCCCAGGTATGTTTGTGTTGCCTTTTTTTTCTTTTTTGAAATGTTTGTTTTACCTTTCAGGTCACTAGTTTCCATACATTCCTGATGTCTTAGAGGTGCAGAGAAGATTTTCCAAACACTGCTCTTAAAAGAGAGTGTATGTTAAATATTTGTTTAGCTGATTAAAACAATTTTACATTTATTTAATGTTTGAAATGTAAGCAGCATGTTGGGAAATGACCCCTGACTCCCCCCCTTCCTAAATAAATAGCTACTCTCAGCTCTCATTGAAAGACCCACTATTAACAGCAGGGCTGAGGAGCCTCCAAGCTGGGCATCCATTTCCCATCAGCAAAACCAAGTTCCCATCAGCAAAGCTGCCAAGTTCCAGCCTGAGAAATAAGGGACTGGACTGGAAGTAGCAGACTGGAAGTAGCACTGCCGCCATTTTGGAACTGGGCGGAGCATGCTCAGAAGCTACTTTTGATGCTGCTCCGCCCTGTTCCAAAATGGCCACCGCACCAGAACTCGCGCTGCAGCCATTTTGGAACTGGGCAAAGCAGCATCAAAAGTCGCTTCTGAGCATGCTCCGCCCAGTTCCAAAATGGCCGTCACGCCAGAATAAACCGGGAAAAAACAAAACAATCAATTTTTTCGGCTGGGAACAGCTGGAAAAATGGGGGTTTCCCGGGCAATACGGGAGACTTGGCAGCTATGGGGATGATGGGAGCTGTAGTTCAGTAACCTTTGGAGGGCCATAGGCTCCCTTTCCTGGTTTAACAGTTCTCCCTGAGTTTGTATATGCAGTTTAGACAAATAATTTCTCCTAATAAAATGCATTTTTTTCTGTGCTCTGGAGTGCAGGTGGTTGACCTGACCAATCCACACACCTGGTCTGCATCCTCAAACTTTACCAACCGAAACTCATCCAACACAACCGGACTAGGCTGTGCTCTGGAAACCCTTTGAGATGCCAATGGATGCAAGTGATTTTATCTTCAAAATGCTTTGCAAACAAGTCCCAGTGAGCTGCTGTCGGTTCTGCCACCTCCTATAACAAGCCCTGTGCTGCCCAGAAAATCTCTGCTGGGTGGCACAATGAGGATGCCATGCGAGTGTTGGGTTGTATTCAGTCAGATCTTTCCTCCACCTGTGTTCAAGCTGTCTCCCAGCTTGTTTGCTCACCCTAAGCTCTGGAGTATACCAGTGAGCCAAACAGGCTCCATAAATTGAGAGAGGGTGCTCAGGAGCTATCATGCCAATGGCCCGAGCTATTCAGTTGTTCCAGATATCAGTCTGGAGTGCCAGTTATATCAGCCGGAAAATCCCCCAGAGCTGCCCGGAAGCCTACTACATCCATCAGTCTCCGAGGGTGGACCATCTTAATATAACCCTTGCCTCTGCGGAGGGGAAAAGGTGCTGAAGCCTAAATCTCAACAGGAAGAAATCTGACCAGGACTTCCCCACTTCTTGTTCACCCTCTTCCTGCCCAGTTGAGAATACAAGGTCCAGAGTGTGGCCTGCTGCATGTGTTGGGCCGGTGACATGTTGGAACAGCCTTTCTTGGCAGCCGTAAAGTCTGCATGGGTGTTGAAGTCCCTCCAGGCACTTGGCAGACCAGTCACAGCTGGCAAAGGCACTCTTGACCACAGCTGATCCTGAAAACTCAGGAGCGAAGCTGGTTCCAGGAGCCCCTGGATCGTAGGAGTGAAGTCCTGCCCAAAACATTGTATTCTCATTGACGGATCACCATTGCTGACTAAAAATACTTTGGTCTTGTCTAAGCTTCCTTTTACCTGACCACATCAAACCAATTATGAAACCCTAATCATTCAATAACAGGGACCCAGGTGGCGCTGTGGGTTAAACCACAGAGCCTAGGGCTTGCTGATCAGAAGGTCGGCGGTCCGAATCCCTGCAACGGGGTGAGCTCCCGTTGCTCGGTCCCAGCTCCTGCCCACCTAGCAGTTTGAAAGCACGTCAAAGTGCAAGTAGATAAATAGGGACCGCTCCGGCGGGAAGGTAAACGGCGTTTCCGTGCGCTGCTCTGGTTCGCCAGAAGCAGCTTTGTCATGCTGGCCACATGACCCAGAAGCTGTCTGCGGACAAACGCCGGCTCCCTCGGCCTATAGAGCGCCGCAACCCCAGAGTCGGACACGACTGGACCTGATGGTCAGGGGCCCCTTTACCTTTACCTATTCATTCAATATTCTCAGTGCTTTTTTCTGGGAGGATGCAGGGGTACGCATACCCCTAAACTTAGGTTATCAGACATCCCCATTTCCCGGGGACAATCCCCGGATTTACAAATCAGTCCCCATACAAAATTGATTGAAGTTGAAAAGTGTCCCTGGATTCGTTGAAAAAAATCTGGTAACCTTATCCTAAAATTTTTGTGAATTTAATTTGGCCTCATTGAGGGGCAGTATTTCAATATGAGTAGGAAAACGAGAGTACAGTGGTACCTCGCAAGACGAATGCCCTGCAAGATGAATTTTTCGCAAGACGAATACAATCTGATGGTTACTCACAAGACGAATTCGTTTTGCGAAAAATTCGTCTTGCGAATCGTGGTTTCCCATAGGAATGCATTGAAATTTAATTAATGTGTTCCTATGGGCAAAAAAAGAAATTTCAATGCATTCCTATGGGAAACCGTGATTCACAAGATGAATTTTTCACAAAATGAATTGACTCGCGGAACGAATTAAATTCGTCTTGCGAGGCACCACTGTACCTTGCATAGAAGTGACATGCTATACCACTGACCCATCAGCTTTCTCCATCTTTCTCCATCCATCCAAGGATCATTGATGACTTCGATCCATCATTGGAGACATGCTACCTGGAACATCTTGCAGGAAATGATGGCATGCAGAAAGTTCTCCAGAAGCTTTCAACAATACAACAATTATGTAATCAGGAAACTTCAAAACTTCTATATAGAAAACATGGCAAGCCCTGCTGGGTGCTCCTGCAAACACCCACAGAGCTCAAACAGAGTTCATTTGTTCTGTATTATGCATTAGTTAGTTAACTTAAAATATGTTACAAGAACAATTATTCCAAAACCTAGTGATTGGTTGCAAATGTTCCAGTCATGACATTTGCCAGAAGAAAATTAAATACAAGACTGTGTGGTATTTCTTTTCATGCACAAAAATTCATTCCAGGTGGGGGGAGGGGTTGGCGGGTGAGTGACTCCTGACATTGATCCATTTATTTCATTGACATGGGTGCGTGCACACACAAACTTAGGGTGTATTTGCCATTCTGTTGCATTCCTGATGTGCAAGCAGTTCATTGATATAATTTAGGCTGAAATTTGGTGCACAGTTAACCTGGTTATAGGGCTTGCTTCTGAATGGGGCTTATTTCCCCGGGACTGCATGGCACACTCTTCTGCAAACCTTTAAACGTTACCTTCTATTAATGCTTTTTTGCTGTGCTTCTCATAAGAACAACTCTGTTGCTGTTGAAAAGTAAAACTGATCATTCAGCTTGGCAAAAGTTGAAAGTGGAAACAGGGTTCCTACCTTGCAAGGGCTGTGGCAGGCTTCCACCCTGCCTTTTCTCAGCCTAGGGCCCAGGGTAAGCCAATGTTTGCTGCAATTTCCTATCATAATAGCGAGCAAATTTAGCAGTAATGGATAACTAGGGAGAAAATTAAGCCGTTTGCTGAGATACAGAAGTGAAGCCAGAAAATATTTGGCCTCATGTTAAGGCTTCAAATTCATTGTCAATTCATTAGTATAATTTAGTCCTTGCATAAGCCTTTTGAGTGATAAATTCTTCTAAGACATTTGAAATGCCAGCTGCAAGAATAACATACTTTGAGTGGTGAGTAAAATTTAGAAGACGAGAGTAGAATAAATCCTTCCTTTTCATCTGGTAGCAGGAAGATTTATTGGGGCCTTTGCAAAGAGGAGTCCATCTGCTTACAGTAAATTGACAATATTAAGAAGGAAAATGAAAGACTAAGCCTGCATTTGTGAAATGTGTATTATTTAGTATGAATATGAACCTGCTCTCCGCTCCAAATCACGGTGGAGCTCTCCTTTGCCTGACTAGGGGGGCCTTATTGGCCTGTAGAGTAGTATGTCACAAGCTAGACTGGATGAATCCCCCTCCCTCCTAGGGCTAGTAGGTGGTGTAACAGTAATATTTGTGAACTAAGGATACAGTGGTCACTCTATTTGAGTGGTGGGGATAGCAGGAACACCCCTTCCATCACACCCACGTGCTTGACCATGGGCGTAGCCAGGATTTATGGGGGGTGCAGGCATTATGTTAGGGAGGGGCAGAGCCGAGTTATCTACGACACAACTGGTCAGTTAGTTAAGTATTTTTATGTATTTACTTGATTTAGGGGGGCAAAGCAAAGCAAAGCAAAGATTTTTATTCGGCTGTACGCCCATCATAAAACACAACACAACAAAACAAATCAAATTAAAACCGCAGACTCGTACAAACCACAGATAATATAACACAATTCACAGCTCACAAGGACAAATATTAACAATTCAAAAAACATATCTTGAAGGTTTAAGATTGAGATTAAAAATTTAGGCGCTAAACTAAAATCAATATCTGATGTCATTAAAAAATTCTTTAGGGGGGGTAGCTGCCCCCCCTGCCCCTGGCTCTGCCCGTGTGTCTGACTCTGCAGCTTTCCATTTGTTGAAGGGCAGACACCTGCTGTGGGTCTCCTGCTGTACTCGTGGCAGCTCTCCACATGATTTGGAACTCTGACAGCAGCTTCCTGGTGTGGAAGTTCAGTCCTGGCATATGGACGACTGTGGCAAAAGGCTGTCAAGAACACAGCAGAAGCAATAGGGCTCCTGCTCTCTCAGTCACTGAGATTTTTTCCCCTTCAATCTTTAGTTGAATCTTGTATTTATAGACATACATTTGCAAAATGAAATAAACAACAACACATATAGCTGACGCCGAACCCCTACACATATCAAGAAAAACAGAAACATCGGCAATCCACCACACCCAACTCCCCATCCCACCTACCTCTTTCCCCCCTTTCCCCCTTCCTCATAATGTCTCAACAAGTAAAAAATTGATGTGTAAAAATGATGCATGAAAAAAAATGAGACATTGCACTACCTTTGTAACCTAAGAAAATCTTTAATAAAAATAATTAAAAAACAACAACACATATAGCCAAATAAGTGTTACTTATAACAATCAACCTTGTGCCTGCACTATTATTTCTGAACATTTCTGATTGTTTCTTACCTAAGTTTGTTTCTATGTCATTGTCAGTGGCTGAAGTTGGTTGGTCCATCATTCATATAGGAAATGAATGGGAACCATGTATCCATGAAATTCTTATTCTTGGTTAACCATACGATCAAAGAACTCTATAATATTACTTTTTCAGCTTGTTCAATCTGTAAACCCTGCTGATCCAATAATTTACTGCACCGTCATATTATGACTATTTGCTGTTTCCATCCTTGCTGCTGAGGACATGAAGATGACTGGTTATTTTTAATGCAATGTTTGATTTTGGTTATTTGGGAATAAACTGAAAATAAATCTCATGGAAGTTCTTGAATGATTGTTCAGTGATTCGTCTTTGATTAGGCCAAGCACTTGAGACAAAAATGTTCTCCTTGTGGGACATTCCCACCACATGTGGAATATAGTATTCTGTACTCTCCAATATAAAGGTAATTATTATTAACATGATGTAATTTAGCAAGCTTATGGTGCCACCTATATATGAATTGAAAAGAATATTCTCTTATTGAATCATTTTACCTGAGTTGCCTTCCTTTACCAATTGTTAAGATGAGAGTGTCTTTCACAAGCACTTTCTTCATCACCGAATTCTCTCTTGAATCCAGAATTTTCCATGGCTAACTTTATGATGTGGCTGGGGCTTCAGTAGAAAGGCTGGATCCTGTGCATTTAGATGTACATTCAGCTCTCTCAGGGTGTGTTGTGGTCTTTGTGCATCACATGCTTATTTGCACTGCACACAGGGGCAACTGCAGTGACAATATGAGAACACAATTGGAGTTGTGTTGTCTACCTTTAAGTACCTGCAGTGTTAGTTGACGAAACAGCCAGGTCTATTCATTTGCACATGCTTTTGTAGGTGATGGCTTATTTGTGGTTTTCCCCAACCTCAATAATAAATTCATAAGCTCGAAATATTGCTCCATGCCTTACCTAGTATTTGTAAGGATCCTGGAAACGACTAGTGGCATGAGAGACTGTATAAATATAATTTAGTTCCCTATGTTCATTTTTAAAGGTAATTGATCTTTTCTATATTTTAATCATTATTTTATGCATTTTTATGCATTTTTAAATAGTTTGTGGATTTTAACTGCATTTTAGATTTAATTTTATTATGCACAGTACACAACTTGGAGAGCTCTCTGGTTAAGTGGTTTATAAGGTAAAGGTAAAGGTAAAGGGACCCCTGACCATTAGGTCCAGTCGTGACCGACTCTGGGGTTGTGCGCTCATCTCGCATTCTTGGCCGAGGGAGCCGGTGTATAGCTTCCAGGTCATGTGGCCAGCATGACAAAGCCACTTCTGGCGAACCAGAGCAGCACACGGAAACACTGTTTACTTTCCCGCTGTAGCGGTTCCTATTTATCTACTTGCATTTTGACGTGCTTTCGAACTGCTAGGTTGGCAGGAGCTGGGACCAAGCAACGGGAGCTCACCCCGTCACAGGGATTCGAACCGCCGACCTTCTGATCAGCAAGCCCTAGGCTCAGTGGTTTAACCACAGATTGGAGGGGTGGGAGTCCTGATTTTTAGCAGAGAGTGAGAGTGAAACGCAGTGTGCAGGTGACCCCGAGGGCAGTGGTACCACTGTCAACTCATGGCCCTGGCTCCCAGGTTGGGGAAGTGGCTTCCAGAACTGGACCAGTTTGTCCATGTCAGGCTACAGCACACAAAGAGATTTAAAATCTTCCTTTCCTTTTTTACTTTAAAAAAAATATGAAATGGCATATGGTTAGCCGCTTAAAATAAACATTATTGTTAGGCTCCAGACCAAGCTTTGTTCAGCTTCATGCTGTAACACTGTTAATTGCATTTCAGTCTGCTATATGTATTCCTCACAACAGGCTGTGGTGCAGTGTAGAGTTCAGAGTGTGAATGGAAGTGGACATATAATTGGAAACGTGCAATTATATTCAAAATTAGTAATACAAAACAATGACCTTCATGGTTAACAGACGACAGACCATAATATTTTAATACATTTTCTCTGCAAAAACCAAGGAAATTCAATGATAAAAAAACTCATTGGTTTAAGATAAGAATTAAGGCTCTGGTACTGGAATAGTCTCACATCTCTCACTCCTTAAGCTATTTTGCCAGCTACTGATGTAAGCAACAAACATGAATGGGTCAATGCACAGGTGGATCCCTTTAGTTGCGTGCTCAGACCTTCAAACTTCCCCTTTAAATAAATTCACACAAGACTCAAATTTTTGGTTTGGTTTTTGGCAGAATTTAGGCCACAACTTTATTGATTACAGCAAGTGAGTGGTTGCATAGGCTCTGGTTCAACTAGCTCCCTGCACCCTTGCAGGTAGCGCTGACCCAGAGCTCTATTGTAGGTCAGCCTAGGGCGAACACCTGGAATGGCAGAAAGACGGGGACATGCTATGTCCACCACCCAGATGTCCCCCTGAACTCAGGCATGGGCACAGCCCCTTGCAGGGTTGACCAAACCATTGAGTCCCTGGATTCCTTTAATGGAATACCCTTCACATAGGGATGGCGAGACCATTCCCCCGTCTCTATCACCTGAACCAGTGCCTATCTGCAACCTTACAAGTTGTGATGATTTGCTATGCAGCAGGCAAAACCCAAATGGCACCAGCGAATCAGCCAAGTGGGGAAAATTCCTGCCGTGCCCCTGTCCCAACGACAGACGACACGCAATGGCATAGCAAGGTCAAGCGCTCAAGCCCTAAATATAGGGAGAGGTGGGCGGGTGTTCCGATGCACTGACCAAGAGAGAAAGCTCAGGGTCGTGTGCATTGGCATATATAGGTCCCTTGATCCATTTGACTAGCGTCCCCATTGGTCAAATTCAACCCGGCATCAAGGGACCTACCAATCAGGTGTTGTGGCTATCCAATTGAACCCACCCACAACACGAGGGTTAGGTTGCCAGGCCTCACCGCAACACATGCCCTCTTTGGGGGAGGACACGTTTAATACAGAAAGGCTCAGCTGCTTCATAAGGCAATACAGGCCAAAGACAATGAAAGCTATGTTTGCTGGTCCCAGGCACTCCATCATCTCCATTTGCAGTTGGGCCTGAAAGATCAAGGAAAGTCTGGGAGCATGGAGGGTAAATTGTAAGCAAGCACAGTTTGTGACATTGCGCAACATCGTTGCTGGTGGCAGGTAAGGATGGAGGAGATACTCAGTCCATTTCAAGGTGAAACCTACCTAATTCATGCCCCCAAGCAATACATGAACTGGAAAAAAAGCCACCTTTCAAAATTCACACTTCTCCAACTTTTGCAGTACTGTTTGTCAGCCAAGTGATGTATACAAAAATGCAAATACTGGGGTAAAGTGTGCAGAAAAACACATATATTTATGAAGATAACATACAAAAATTGCATTATAGGAGGGAAAATGTATTGCGAAAAACAGGCCGATGAGCCAAATTGCATAAAAGTGTATATATTAGGAGATATTTGCACTAATGTGGAGAATTGAATTTATGATTGAAAAAACAGAAATGGGGAAATAGAAATGGAGAGACTCGCCCCAGCCCTAATTGCAAGGCACATTTCTTAAAGCATCAGCCTTAGTCTCCACTCTTGGGCCTTTAGGGAGTGTGAGCTGGCATAATACATCCTTGTGATCTTAAACCAGCAGATTTTTTTAAAAAATCATTAGATTATTATTATTTATTACATTTCCTAGTTGGCTGATGAAAAAGTTTCTCTGGCTGATGCATAACCAAAGCAAGCTACAGAGCAATCGTGTGGAGACTCAGAGTGGCTTTGTGTGGCCACATTCAAAAGAAGGCTCCATCATGAGGAAATAGCAGAGAAAAGTCACAACATGGTGTTAATTCCCTATCAAAAATTATTGTATTGCCTTCACACTTACGACTGAGATGCTGCGTTTGTCTATGCAAACACAGCAACAGTGTCTCCCCCCCCCCAGAGTGTTGGCAACTAGCCATGAACATAATAAAGCACTGGGCCAGTACTGAAGTGTCCCTTGCCTCGCTCCCAGTTACACACCTATTCTTTCTTCTGTTTCCCTCCAGCAGCATTCAGGTGAGGTTTGTGCTTAGCTGACTCTCCCACCCTGCCCCCCGAGGCCCACATCTTCTCTCTTCTTCCTGGCCCACCTCTTCTTCACAGTGCAGAACTGGCCCACCACTCGGTCTCATCTCCTCCCTGACCCGCTGGCAGAACTACAAAACGCGTGCTATTTTAGGGTTTCCCCTGCCCGCCTGCCTCGGCTTGTTGCTCATACAGTACGCTTTTTTACCACCTTCACCTGGCTTGCATTCCAAAACTGGTGGAAACTAAGTATAGGTTTTCTGGATTTATTGCTTGATAAAACTCTCGGCAGCCAAGAGGCAGAGAAGATAAAGGTTCACAGCAGACAAGGGTCAAAAACATTAAAGGATCACATAAGCAAGACATTCTGTGTGCTGTTTGAACATTGTCCAAAGTTTATGTCTGTAAAAACTCAGCTGGAATTTTTTCAATATCTTTCTTTTCATGGGTTTTTTTTTAAACACCCCTTTCTAGTGCCAGATGACAAGAAATATTTTTTAAAGAGAGAGGGGGGGAGCTTACTATATCACAAAAGAGAGTCTTAATTGGACATTGTTGCTATCAGATATAGGAGAATGATTGGTTGCAAAAAAATATTTCTTAGAATAGAGTTATTTCCAGTGTCTGCTTGCGATTTGCTATTGGTGTTCTTAGGCCACATTGTCCTATAAATCTGCAATGCTGTTCCTGAGGAAAGTTATTTGTGTGCTTTGGATAGTTCTTCATTTCTTGCTATCTTTGCCTATTTGATTGGCTGCAAAGCAGAAAATGTAGCACATCTTTTGCAGGAAGCATGGCTAAAATGCCTTATTGAGTGATGAAATTCTAAGAGTCTCCAAAACAGGTGTTGGTTTTTTAAAAAAAGATCCTTATATTTAATCTCTCTTTTTAAAATTTATTATTAATGTTGCAATACATATATGAAATCTTTACATAGTGATACATATACATTATATTTGTAAATTCGCATTTTCACATTTCATTATGTACCAACATTTATCCATTTCTTTTTTATTGCTTGCCCTGTCTTCCCTCCCCCCCGTGCGTGACTTCTTTGTTATTCTTTTGTAACTTTATTATTGAAATTGTATTTTTGTATCTTAATAATTAAACATTCATTCTTATATATCTGCTTGAAATCAGTCGATACATATCAATAAATTCTTGTTGGAGCACCTTTTGGTCATGTATTCTTCTACACATTTTCATTCCTGTTTGAGATTTTGATTAGAATGCATTCTAACTGTTGCCGTCATTTTTGCTAATTCAATCATTTCAAAAAATTTATGTTGCCAATCTTTCAGTGTTGGTACTTCTTCTGATTTCCAATTTTTTGCAATCAGTAACCTAGTTGCATATAAAAAAATTATCTTCATGTCTTTGGGGATGTCATTTGTTATAATTCCTAAAAGGAATGTTTCCGGCTTCTTACCAATTGTTGTTTTAAACATTTTTTTCAGTTCCTCGTGTATATTTCCCCAAATTTTTAAAATTTTATCACATCCCCACCAGACATGATATAAGGATCCCTCTGATTCCTTACATCTCCAACACAGATTCAATGTTAGTTTATAAATTTTAGCCAGTTTTACAGGGGTAAAACTGTAAAACATCTTCATAATATTTTCTTTAATAGTAATGCATGTGGTGAAGTTAATATCTGATTTCCAAAGTTTTTCCCAATGATCTAATGAAATCGCTATTCCAAAATCCTGTCCCCTCTTGATCATTACTTCTTTAATTTGTTCATCTTTGAGTTCCCATTTAAGTAGTAAGTTATACATTTTTGATAGGTTTTTTTGGGGATTGTTCAAAAGTTCTAACTGGAATTTGGATTCTTCTTTTTGGAAACCTATTTTATTGTCAGAGTTAAATTTGTCATATAATTGATGATATTGTAGCCAGGTGGTACAAAACTGTTTAAGTTCTTCAAATGGTTTCAATTGTAGTTGACCTTGCTCCTCCCTTAAAAGTTTGTATGTTACCCCTAATTTTTCCATATTTTTCTTTTTTATTGAAATCATTTCAAGTGGAACAGTCTTTGGTTCTAGTAACCTATGATATTTCCTCCATACTTTAATAAGAGAATTTCTTATTATATGATTCATAAATCCTTGATGGACCTTTGTCTTATTATTTAGAAGATATGCATGCCAACCATGTCTATTGTTGTGTCCCTCTAAATCCAGCAAGTCTGTATTTTCTAGTAATATCCAATTTTTGATCCAGCAGAGACAACAGGCCTCATAATATAATTTTAGATCCGGGAGACTAAGTCCCCCCCTTTCTCTTTTATCAGTAAGTAACTTATAAATTTTAATAAGTGACTTCTTGATTTGTCATACCATTCCATTTTTCCAATTATAGGAATAATTTGAAACAAAAACAATATTTTTGGGAGGATATTCATTTTTATTGCTGCAATTCTCCCCCAGAATGATAGCTTTATAATATATGCCAAATTTACAAATCCTTTTTAACCTGTTTCCATAATTTATTGTAGTTATCCTCAAATAGACTAATATTTTTCATTGTAATTTGTATTCCTAGATACTGTACCTAGTTTTGCTAACAATTTCTAAACCTGATTCTTCTTGTAAATATTTTTTTTTGTTCATTCATATTTTTCCCCATGTTAAGTTAAAACCAGATACTTTCCCATGATATTCCATTTTTTCTAGAATTTTCCCCACACTCATTTCTGGATCTTCCACCATTAAGACTACATCATTGGCAAATGCTCTCATCTTAAAGGATTTATGTCCCATGGGTATTCCTTTTATTTATTTCTCCTCCCTTATTTCTTGATTAAGAATTTCTAAAGTTAGAATAAATAGTAACAGGGAAACATGACACCCCTGCCTATTTCCCTTTTCAATTTTAAACGCTTCTGACAATTCACCATTAATGATCAAATTTGCCTTTTGGCAGTCATATATTGCTTGTATCCCTCTAATAAACTTCTCTCCCATTTCCATTAATTCCATATTTTTCTTAAGAAATTTTCACGACACATTGTCAAAAGCTTTTTCAGCATCAACAAACATAAATGCAGCTTTTTTAAAACCAGGATTCCTATATTTAATCTCTAATGTATATTAAAATATTGTATTTTGAGTTTTCCTCTAGGAAAATCATCTAAAGTGTGAAAAGAAAGCATTTGTGAAAGGACATGGTATTGCATCGGGTACCTAAAGTTTTCTACGGCCGAGCAATTCACAAAAGCACTGAAGCCAAGGCAGAGAGGACTCAGGAGGTCAAACCTACAAGTCCAAAGCTGAGCTAACACTCCACAGATTTTACTACTGGATCACTGTTTATTTTCATTGGAAAGTTGCTGAAACCTTAAGCCAAATTTGTTGTGGGCTGGAAAAGGGAAAGGAAGAAGATGAAGCAAGAGAAAGTCACACCATGCCACTAGCTACCACTGGAGACAGCTGTGTGCTCAAGCTCATCTTCTTTATATTATCCCATAATTTTATACCTATAAAGGTATAAAGGTATCTTATTTAGATAATAGAAATCAAGAGAGGGCTAATTGAATCTCACTTCAAAAGTGGTGGTGGGGAAGCACCCCCGCCACTCCTGAGGACAGTGGCTGGCTGTGAAGCACATACAGCTCTGTTCTCCAGCACTTCACCTCCCCCCACTCTCATTTTGCCTAAGAGTAGGGCCAGACTAGACAAGGTGACCTTTCACACAATGGCTAGTTGAGCAAATGGCTTTTAAAGGGTAAATGGCAGGTTTGGGGAAACAATTCAGATCAGGAACCTAGCATGGAAGTAACACAGTTCCCATGCACCCCAGGTCACCAATGGTCATGGATGATGGGAGAAGTTAGACAACTTCTCTGTTGGCATTATATCATTGTTGACATATATAATGTGCTAAGCATTCTTTGTGCGATCTGCAAGTCACAACATTGACTCTCCTGATGTATTGTAATTCGGTAGTTTCAAGTTGCATTCCTGTTGTTGCTTCTTCCCAATGAATTTTATGGGGAAAGATCCCGGTTTTGAAATGGCTATTAGAACACCTCTAAAGACTTCCTGACAATTTTGGTACTCATGCCGAAATTCAGAAGTGTGAATTCAAAAATGAAATACGCCAATGTTCTCCTTCATCTGGAAGCTGATCTTCTTGATATTTACACTCTGTCTGTATGCTTGGAAATTTTTAAAACCACATTGGCATCAATCCATCTTTCTGCAACCACATCCATTTAGATAAGATCAGGTATGACCATTGTTTTAAATTCTACTTATAGAGTACATGGATGGATTTTTAGCAATTTCTAATTTCCTCCTGCAGTCAGTGTCCCCTGAAAATCTACACTTGTGGGTTAAAAGACTCCCTGGGTCAGACTTAATGGCACTGGAAAAGAATGGCTACTCTTTTCCAGGTCCTCCTTATTGATTTCCTGTATGTTATTCTTTTTCTCTCTGTTGAAACCAACCCCTTCCCCATCTGGCTAAAAAGCAGTTATTTTCTTTATGAATCATTTGGATCATCCATATTCTGAACCACTTGCTGCATATGATGGAGCGTAAGTTTGCAACAGTGTGTAAGTTTGCAACAGTCAATAGCTTTTCCCAGATACAACCATATGCCGTCAATGGCTCAACAAGGCCGGTTGTTTTTGCAGGCTGGCCTCTGCTTGTTATGCTGGCATACAAGATAATGTATTTGTTCAGTAGGTCCAGTCATCGTGCTAAATAAAATCGTTCACTTTGGTTAGCAAATATTGACTCAAGCTGTTACGCTTTTATGTATTTCAGAGACTCACAATGTTTGAGAGCTCAGCAAGCAAACAAGAACAGGTACAGGAAGTTATTGTGATGTTTTGGACCAATGTTTGCTTTTCTGCTGCTGATGTATGTTCTCCATTGTGTGGGGCTTATTACTAATGACCTTGTTATATACTATGCTGCAGTTGATAAGGCCAAAGGCTTCAGCAGAATACATTTTACGTTCCCACTTGAAGAGTTAATATGTTTATTGTGTTTTGAAGGGTGCTGTGCCCACAGGCTTCTCCTTCCCTATAACATACTTTCTTGAAATAAAATCCTGCAAAGGATGGAATCCCTTCTTGGAAGAGTAGTAAAGGGACAATTTTCTGTCTCAGCACAAGGAGGGGATCCCCATCTATCATTGTATGAGAAGATCATCAAATGGTGAATGGCAAGAACAGTGGATTACTACTGTTGATAATTTTTAGTTCCTTTCGAAGGTTGGGATGGCGTATTCCACACTTGGGGGGGGGAATCACTGTGGAAAGAAGGTATTTTGGGTGAAAAATGAGAGGGGGGACTTGGGCTGTGCCAGGCATTTGGGCATGGTTGATCTGGATCGGGTTTCCTTATGCCAGAAAGCATTGTAAGCACATTCAGTCAAACATGTATAGTCCTTTAGACTTCATCACTCAGCACTGGAAGGTCAGGAGCACAGGTAGCCTCCATCACTCCAAACATACAAATTAAGAATGCCTGGAGAGGGTTGTACTTTTAAGGGAGCATGCACAGAGAATGGTTACCTGTCTTTAGGAATCAGAATTCCCATAGTATTATTGATTATTACTGAATTCATATTCTGCCCTTTCTCCCAAAAAAGCCCAGGGTGGTAACATTCATGCTTCCCTGGTGTATCTGTGGAACTATGCACTCAAAATCCAATAATTTTTATTAGACCATTCCTGAATAATCACATGCACTTTTGTCTTATGACTAGAGGAGTTATGAAGCTAAATTGTTCAGTTTGCTATCATCGCAGCGCATAATGGTTGAGAGTCATGGTATTTGTCCTCCTGTTCAAATCTATTCCATAATACAGGGGACTTGCTTCAGAGCCTTACATATTTCCTTTCCTTTTGGGTCTCTTCAAAATAGTCGGAAGCATGCTGCGCTGTAGGGCTGTAACAGGAAGCTGCTTATTTAGAAAAGGCATAATAGGGAACGTTTGTTGAAACAAAATGAAATAATTCTGTGACTCTCTAAAAACAACAGTGGTCAGCATGCCAGGAAGAGCATGGATTGGAGGAACTGCTCTTGAAGAACAGCCACAAGTATATATATATTTATTTGAAGGTCATAGATAACCCATATTCATATATGTTAGACTTATCGGTGGGGAATGAGCTTGTACTCAAGAGTTTTATGAATGCTGGGGAAATGTTGTGCATGTGTTTTGCATTCAGTCACATTTGGGATATGGAAGGAACGCCACTTCTGCAGTGGATGGGCTTTCCTGGGAACTGGGAAGATGGGCTGTTTTGGATGAGGTAGCATTTCCCCCACAGAACAGGTAAATACTAATTGACTCACAGTTTACACTAGAGCCCCAGGTGGCTTTGGTGTCAACAATTGCCTATTTCTAACTACAGCTCTTCCTAGGCTTGGATAGCCTACTATCAGTAACCCATGGTCACTTTTGATTTTGGTAATGTGCTCCGTGTGGGACTACCCTCGATAATGGTCTAGAAGCTGCAGCTAGCAGAAAATGGGGCTAGCAGCAGCAAAATGGGATTGTGTAGCGCTTACCTTGAATATTCTTGACAGGCTTTCTGGGCACTACCAGACTTAATTCAAGGTGTTTCTTAGCAATGGCTTAAAAAGGTAAAGGACCCTGGACAGTTAAGTCCAGTCGCAGATGACTCTGGGGTTGCGGCACTCATCTCGCTTTACAGGCCGAGGGAGCCGGCGTTTGTCTGCAGACACTTTTTCCGGGTCATGTGGCCAGCAGGACTAAGCCACTTCTGGCACAACGGAACACCGAAACCAGAGCAGCGCACAAACACGCCGTTTACCTTCCCGCCAGAGTGGTACCTATTTATCTACTTGCAGTTTTTCTGGCGTGTTTTCTAACTGCTAGGTTGGCAGGAGCTGGGACTGAGCAACGGGAGCTCAACCCGTTGGGGGGATTCGAACTGCTGACCTTCTGATCGGCAAGCCCAAGAGGCTCAGTGGTTTACACCACCTGCGTCCCTGCTAGCAATGGCTTATAAAGCCCTAAATAGCCAAGGGCCCAGATATTTTTAGGATTTCCTCCAGTAATACCAGCGGGATCCTTACAATTGGTGGGAGGCAGGCTGTCCTCATGGTCCCCACTAGGAATTGGGTGAGGGGGCACACAGAATCATTGCCCCTTGGAGGTGTGTGTGTGTGTCTCCTACATTCTTTGGTTTCAACAATGAAACCATTTTTCTTTACCCAGGCTCTTGTGACTTTAGAGGTATACTCCTCACCAACAATGTCTGTACTTCTGTCTTAATGATTTCCTGCCAAGTTTTTTTAAGCGCACATATGGCTTTAGCTTCTGTGTTACTGTATGTTGTTCTTAGGTTTATTGTCCATATTCCCTAGGATATTTCAGATGGAGTATAGTTTATTTATATATTAATAAATATAATCAGAGTGCCCAAGCCATGGTGAAAGAAGGGTTGCAAATTAGGACGGGAAACTCACCACTGAATTAGGGTGGGTTAGGGACGTGGGTGGCTCTGTGGTCTAAACCACTGAGCCTAGGGCTTGCCAATCAGAAGGTCAGCGGTTTGAATCCCCGCAACGGGGTGAGCTCCCGCTGTTCGGTCCCAGCTCCTGCCCACTTAGCAGTTCGAAAGCGTGTCAAGTGCAAGTAGATAAATAGGTACCACTCCAGCGGGAAGGTAAACGGTGTTTCCGTGCGCTGCTCTGGTTTCGTTGCACCAGAAGCGGCTTAGTCCTGCTGGCCACATGACCTGGAACAACTGTCTGCGGACAAACGTCGGCTCCCTTGTCCTGTAAAGTGAGATGAGCGCCACAACCTCAGAGTCGTTCACGACTGGACTTAACTGTCGGGGTCCTTTATGAAAACATATGGCTTTCTCCGAAGACTCTTGGGAACTGCAGTTTGTTAAGGGTGCTGAGAATTGTAGCTCTGTGTGGACTAAACTACAGCTCCCTGGAGTCTCTGGGAGAAGCCATGGGCTTTAAATGTATTGTGTGGATGTGACCCATAAGTGACTGCTTTACTTCTTCAAATTATGGTATTTTGTTTTCCTTTCCGTCCTTCCATAAAGCTTGCACTCTTTAAAATTCAGGATATCCTCCAAAGACTTCATGCAATGATTCATAGGTATTGCTTTAAGATTCAATGTAATATCAAAGACACTTTTTGTTTTGTGCCATTGTTTGCTATACAAGAGCATATTAGCTTCCCGGCCAGCAATAACAGCCAGAATGTGCTACATTTTATGAACTCGGCACTGTTCCTGCTGGATCATTTAGCTGCTTGAGAATACTAAATCCTTGACTTTCCCCTGGCTTTCATCTCTTATGGAGAATAACTACATTCTTCTGCAGCCCAGAAAGCTTCTGGCATTGAGGCAGTGTTTTCAAATTATGTTCTAGGCAACTTTTAGAAGCTTATTAGGGGTTTCTTAAAGAGAAGATCAACAGCTGAGAACAAGCCTTCATGAATGTCTGTCACTGATCTTTCCTTCCAAATGTTGGATGAGTTCTAGATTTCCACTTTCAGCTAACACAAGACAGCAGTGAGTTCCAACAGGCAGATGTGTCATGGCAGAAAGTTTTCCCTCTGGGCAGAAAACTTGGAAAACCACTTCATTAAGGAGGAACGAAGAATCAAATAGAGGCCAATATATATTCACTTTTAGAAGAACGAACTATGCTGCTGATAAAATAAATGCAAAGTTTTGTTATGCAGCCCTCCAAAAAAGATTTCCTGGGAAAAAATTAATATAAAATGGCAGCCCACAATACTTCAATGAAAAACCAAATAAACATCACAATCCCTACAGTTTTCAGCACTGCCATTATAAGTCACTAAGACTTTCCCCAGTTTTCTTTGTTGTTTCTTTCCTATTGCGTCTTGGAGCCAAAACATTTTTGGCTTTCAGGCTGAAGTCCAGGACTGTGCCAGTCAGCAGGATATGAGGCCGATAAGATTTGTTGAAATGCTTTTGAACTAGTTGGATTCTCTGGATGGGAAATGGAAGCGAAATTATTTACATTTGGCACGAGAAGAATAAGCTCCATTTTTAAATTCAAAGGAAATCAGATGGGTTCAGATGGTGTTGCACGCCTGTTAAAATCCACCAAGAGCCTGATAAGAACCACTTTGCTGTAATTTGTTTGACAGCCACTCTGCAACTTACAAAGATGTGAGGCCCTTGGCCTGGAGGAGGAGTATATCAACAGGGTAACACTGCACAATAGAGCTGTAAGTACTTTTCAGAGTGTACTGAAATAAATCATTGACGAAGAAACATGCCCCATCCTTTTACAAAGTGTAGCATGGAGTGGGCATTCATATTATATGTTGGGTTATAAGTTATGATCCCTAATAGCCAACTTGGTCACACTGTACCTTCCAGCAGGATGGCAAAACAGAGCTATGCAATAATTTTCATTATTGATTATTATATATACACCACTTAATGGCAAGAGGATGACTAAGTGGTTTGCAATATATACATATATTTTAAAACTCTCAATTGCACAACATTATTAAAATGCATATTAAATAAAAATGCACTCTAATTACAATATGATATAAAACAACCCCATTTGAACTTCAGATTACAAGTGTTCATAATTGAACTATAACAGAATCACATTAAAAGAGAAGAGCAATTAAAACAGGAAGCTCAGGTCAAGGGGACTCTTGTTGGTCTTCCGCTTGTTGTACCTAAGGGTTGCAAAAATATGATTGTATCCAGCAGTTGCAGAAGTGAGAGTCAGCTTGCCCAGCCAATCTTCCCCCACTCTTCTCGCTCTGCAGGACATCCCGCAGAAGCCTTTCCAGGGGGTCATGTTGGTCCTCCATCCTGAACAATGCAGTGGGCCAGGGCCGTCTTAAGCTCATCGGGCGACCTGGTGCAGGAATCCCTCGGGCGCCCCCCCCCCTCTTTAAAAAAAAAGACCACACACACTGGGGACCGGCCCGCCATCGCCTCTACGCTGCGTTTCATTGGTAGAGCTGCTGCCATGTGGCGTCACCTCTACCAATGAAACGCAGCGCCGGGGTGAGGGATGACCCCAGCACTGCAGAGCAGAACAGGGTCCTAGTGCCCCTGCTCCGCTCGTTTACCTCTCTCCCCCGAGCGGCGCGGCTGGCGGGCGTCCAGGAGGAGGGAAAGGGAGGCCGCCGCGCAGCTCCCCCACTTGCTGGGGCGCCCCTCAGCGCCCCGCGCCACTAGGGCCAATGGGCGAGCTGCCCCTGAAATGATGGTCATTTGAAGCACCTCTCTACCATGAGGGATACATCCTCTGACTTCTATTCCTACCTCCATCTCCCCCCATACAAATGTACTATCGAGGTTTTGGACTCATGTTATAAGTGCTACTTTTCAGCTAGGTGTGTAAGAACCAACTATCTAGCCACAAAACTCGACAGTCTCATGTAACTACATTATGTAGGAAAGATTTGCTGAGAATCCCCATGGGCTTCCACTTTGCAAATATATATTTAAGATAAAAGTCAGCTCCTGACATGCCCTCCCATCACACTCTTGTATAACTAAGATGCAGATCCTAGGATATTAGGCCATGCAGCAAGAGCAGACCTGACTATTAATCACCAGGGATGACAGGGATAGGCTTTTGTACCCTGCCTCTGTGTTTCTTTAATATTTCTGCTATTCATTCCTGTTCAGCCATAAGGTGGGGGCTTGAGGGGATAAAATATTCCATGATAAGGTGAATACAGGTAGTCAGAGAATGTGTATGAACATCATGATGCCAAGAAGCCAATACTACAAAGCCAATCCAGAGGGAGGTCAATGCTTTGTGACCGAATTCTGACGGATAAACACCATTAGCAATATAGCAATTTGACTACATTATGAGGTCACAAATGCCATTCAGAGTGAGGGCAGAAAGCATTGCCCTCTTTCTGGGTTGCCTCCTTTTCTGAGAAATCATCAAAAGGAGAACATTTGTGCTTATGCGGTAGAGGGATGTCTACAAAAAGTGCTCCTGCTTCAGCTTCTCCATCAACCATTCAATGCATATGCATTCTGTGCATACACTGACTACATGTTTCTGTTTGTCACAATGATGGACATTTTGCTACCACTCAACATTTGGCTCACTTCACTAACGATGAATACTATTAAATGTATTACACTGTGGTGTTGTTACCTGAGTAGGAGAAAATTTCCTAATTACTTTCCGTGCATCAATAGAGAAATGCCAAGGCAATACACAAAGGCCTAAATTTCATGATAGTACAACCATGCAATAGTTTATCCATACCACCCAACATTTCTCCAATGAAAATAGGGACGTCCCATTCCATAGTGATAATTTTACTATTTATACCCCACACATCTTACTAGGTTGCCCCAGCCACTATGGGCCATATAGAAAAACATAATAAAACATTAAAAACTTTTTTAAAAAAATCTCTATGCAGGATTGCCTTCAAATGGCTTGGGGGGGTCTGATAACTCCATACTCCATGAAAATAGGGACCTCCTGAGGAAAAGTGGGACATTCCGGGATCAGATCAGAAACCGGGATAGCTTCTCTAAATCAGGGACATTCCTGGAAAATAGGGACACTTGGAGGGTCTGGTTTATCCCACAAAGATTCTGAGCCCTGGTTGGATATATGAATAACAAGACTGGTAGCAAAACTCTGTTGACCTCTGGATGTATGTTGATTGGTTCACATGCATGAATAAAAGTGGAAAGGAAATCTCCTAGGTCATATCTCCACTTAGGGCCAAAGTTGCTTTCTTTCCATTGCAAAGAGCTGCTTTTTTGGGGGTATTTTTCCATTTTTATTGTTTTAATTCAACATTATGTGCAACATAGGTAACCACAGAAAGTTATTTCAGTTACAAACTTGTATGAAGCAGAGCACAGTACGGAGGTGATAAGCCAGGGAGAAGCGATTTGCGTCAAAACTACAGTAGGAGATGAAAGGGTTAAACTCTCCCTCTGCACCTGCTGCAATCCTGATAATTGGTATCAGAACCCTCCCTGCTCCCTGCATCTCCTATCTGTGTTAAAAAGAAATACTGCATGTTAATGCAAAGACACATTTAACATTACATCTAAGTTGGCCTTTGGCCATGAAACTCACTGGGTGGCTTTTGGAAAATTCTATCTCTTAGCGTCAGCCTGCCTTGTGTAATACGGGAGAAATAACAGGAGCTTATCTTGCAGGGTTGATGACTGAATGAGAAAATTTATGAGGAGCTCAGCCATGGGACCCATGTCAAGCAAATGTTATAGTAAATTATTTTTTTGAAAAATGTTGTGCTAAGGGCTCTCCATGTTCAGTCAAGCTCAGAAATGCCTGGAAATTGCAGCCGTTAATTGCCGTGTCCTCAACAGACATGTTATTTAGGCAATACAAATATGGTATCCTATCCTGTACTGTGGTTACTTCCAGCTTTGCTGCTATCTCAGAGCTGGATGGTTGTCATTGGCAGAGTGGTGGAAATAGACGCATACATGGAGGCTATTGACAGCTTCAAAAATAAACCTGGATTACAGAGGTTTTCTGAAATAAATTGCATTCCCATGACTATATTATTTAACATTCCTATACCACCCTCGAATTCAAAATTCACCCCCCCCTGCAGTTTGCTATATTCTCATTATAATTTAATTGACCCAGATATATGTTAACAGGATTCAACATTCAAAAAACTGTACAAACCACCATACTGGTCCTTATTCTGAATAGATGCCACACTCCCTGGAGATACATGAGATTCCAGGAAACAAACCTTTTCAATGCTAACATCCCCACTTGTTTTAGTAGAAACAGCACCATTGCCATTCTTTCATTTTCCACAAGTCAAGCAAGTGGCAGCAAGGGTATTGTATTGCAAGGACCAGTTTATGCCCTCCAGCAACATGATACAATTCAAATTATCCATCAAATTATGCCATCCAGCAACATGATTTATTAAATTTAGTTTATTAAATTTATTCAACACTTCCCACAAGAAAAGGAAGTCCTGAAGCAACTAGCAAAAAGAGAATTAAAATACTATTGGCTCATTCCTAACCACATCTGCTCAGAAATAAGTCTTATTGGTTTCATTGGGGTTTACTCCCAGTTAAGTGAGGCTAGGATTGTGGCCTAAAATACAATCTAAAGCAGTGTAACAAGAAAAAACAATGAAAATATACTAAAAGTACTCTTATACAAAATAGCTTAAAACCAAGATGTCCACCCCTGCCCCAAACATCGAAAAGTAGCCACTGAATGCCAGATCATTATCAATGCCCATATACCTGGAGAAATAAATACAGCTTTGCCTGACACTAAAAAGATGGTGGTGGCTGCTGGCAAGCTTCCTTGAAGAACATTCCCCAGAAAAGGCCTGCTGTCTTGTTGCCATCATCCAAACATCTCTCAGAGAATATCAGGGTGTGGGGAAATTCTTGTGGGAAAAGGTGGTCCTTTTAGAACTGGGAGGTTTGAGCTATGCAGGCTCAAAACCAGCCCTTTGAGCTCAGCTCAATTCAGTATCTGGTTATTCAGTGTCGGTGATATTGTCAAACTTTCTAAATCAGGATTGGCTAATGTGTGAGGCTCCAGATGTTCCTCGGTTCCAACTGCCATCATTCCTGATCATTGACCATGCTGGCTGATGGGAATTGTAGTCCAGCAACATGGTGAGGGCCACACATCAGCCACCCCTTCTTGGGATCACTATGAATGAGGAAAGCCAGGTTCTAATCCCTGCTGTGTGACTTTGGCCCATTCACTTTCAATCTAGCCTATCTCATAGGACTGGTATGAAGGTAAAACAGAAGGTGGAACTATGTCAAGTGTACCACATGCATACGTGTTTTGGGGGTTAATAACAAATGTTTAGCATACTTCTAATCCTAGTTTATTACACTCAGGGAAAAATTATTCTTTCCAGGGTACTGAAAATATGTTTTCCCATCTCAGGTTAATTTGAATGCTACTGTAATTTTAGAGTAGAGAATCTTATGAAACTGGATTCTTTTTATCTTTGTTTCCCATCTGGCTTGCTGCTACAAGCATTTAATCTAGTGTTTGCTGCCAATGTTTCCCAGAAAGGCTTATAATTGCTTGGAATTTGTATGAACAGTTCCAGTCTGGTGCACAATTAGGGATGCACTATAAAATTTTCATTGCTTGATTTAGTTGAAATGATAAGATGGATGGGGAATGATAATAGCCACAATTGTAGCATCTAAAATGATGACTAGAAATTAGTAAAACAGGGGATAGTTAATAGCTAATGATCTCTCTCCTCCCATCTTGTATCATAAACAAAACCCTATAATTTATTATTTGTTTTTTAAAAAAACAATATTGTGACTCTCTCTTATCTTTGAAAGCTACTGGTACTCAATAGGGGAAGGATCTTGGATCCACAGATGGAAAACCACTGTCTCAAAACTATCTTGGTAAGTTGGGGAATCTATAAAATTTTTGAGGCAGCAACATATAGGGTGGACAGAGTTCAGACATGTGATAGCTGTTTTTCTTTTCTCTTCCTTTTTACCAGAACTCTGGGATTCACCGAGTGGACCTGGTGCAAAATACATGCACAGAACTAAATAATTCCAGTAACTACCATTGGATCTAGTCTACTGCTGCCTTGCGCAGCAAATGCCATAATTTCAAATGCCAGTTTCAAAGATGGCTGATTGTCGCCCCAGACAGTGGTGGGCAAGCTACAATCACCATATATCTCCTGGATCAAACATCTGTAATACTCCAACTCAGTACAAACTGCAGACAACGCACAAAACTCAGCTTCCATAGATGACATAGCGATCAGGCTTTGCTTGCACGAACGCCAACCAATCAGAGAATTTCCAAACCTCACTACCATACCAGACACTGACTTCCTGTCTTCCTGATTGGCCCAATCCGCATCTGCAAAACATGTAAGCTGTGGCTCACCTTGTGCTGACAACTCCAAACAGAACTCCTTGGTATCCTGCAAATACCTCAGCACTCTCTTAATGCCATTCCAGGCATGCACACTATACTGCAACTGTCAGTCTCCTGACATATGGTCTTGCTGCAACTATGTTTAGGACCCCCACCTGCCTCTCTTCTTCCATCCTGCCAGCACTCCTAGTCCTGATGTCAATGAATACAGACCTGCAACCCAGCTTCAATTCAATTGATGACTCTAATCTGTTAGAGCATTTAAGGAATGGTCCATCCAGATTAACCTAGACATAGTGCATCCTCCTGCTCAGTAAATGGCCAGACTTTTATTGTACCACAACTTTGGGGCAGAGCATGTAGTACTTTGCACATGGGTGTCCTCAATTTCAGTGTCAGGCATCTTCACTTAAAATGGTGCCATGCAACAGATCACACTCAATTAAAGCTGATTGCTCTGCCTAAATCAGACTTTTTTACAATAAGAAAATGTGAAGGGAAAATGGATGTGTGTGGTGACAATTGCTTGACATGACATTGCATAACCTCACTGGAAACAAATCAGAATGCTCAAACAATAAATAATAACTAGCCATGGATCTATATTTTATAGTTTGCCCATGTAAAATAGTCCCTTTCTTGATATTAAAAGTATATCCACAGTTTGTCTACTGGTCCAAATCCCTTTCCCTCATTTGCATACACTCATGTGCAGTGTAAATGTGTAAGCTAGGAATCTGTTCTATGCAGCTATAGTGGCATCTTCAATTAGAAAGCCTCCAATGTGGATCTGTCTAGTACAGGGGTCAGCAGGGGACCGGTCCACTGTGTGTGTGTGTGGGGGGGGGGCGGACTATATTTTTGGGGGGGAAATAATGCAAGATCACCACAAGCCCGGGTGGCTGCTTACCTGTGTCTTGTGAGTGGCAGGGGCTGGCGGTGGCGGCGGAGGGATGATAAGGGTTCCGGAGAGGGGCTGCATAAAATGGCGGCCGCTGGAGCACTGCTGCTGTTGGCATCAACAAAGCCCAGTCTCCTTCCTCCTCTAGACAGGGTGAGGAGAAGCCAGGAGGGAGGGAGGGAGGGAGGGAGGAGGCTCCATCACTGTGTGAGGGAGAGGGAATGAATGTGCGTCCTGGCGATCCACACGGTGATTCCTGGCCTGATCCATCCCATGGGCTTTAGTTTGCCTACCCATGGTCTAGTAGATGGCGGAAAGTGCTGCAGTTGCAGTGTGTGAGTTCTTGGCTCCCTTGTTAGAGGCATGTAGACAACTTGCGAAAGAAATAAGTAACAAAAGGTAATGTGAAAATTGGTTCGGAATTACCTTCCCAAGTGAACAAACCTGATGAACAAACCTGATAAAGCCTTGTCAGGATCTTACCTAGGAGCCAAGCTAGAAATGAATTCACTATTTACCCTGGCCTTTGATGTTGAGATGTATATTTTTGGGACCGGCCTTATTTTTGTGATTGTGGTCATTGCGATTGTGATCGTTAAGATGCACAATCTTACTATCTGAGTGCATGGGTGGGATGGTACAGTTGAGCTCTTGCTGGCTGAGCTGGCCAGAAGCTCTGTTTCAAAGATGGGGAACCCATTGCTATCCAGGTGTTGGACTACAACTCTCTGTTCTTGACCATTGGCCATACTGTCTGGGGTTTATGGAAGTTGAAGTCTAACAACATGGGGGGGGGACAGGAAGAGGTTCAACATTCCTGCTCTACATGCTCATCAGCTTTTCTGCACATGTACAAACTATATGCATGTAGATTCCCTGAAGAAGACATAGCAAGCTTCTCTATCGAGTTACTCAGTGCTGTCTACAGTGAAGCTCAGAGAGGTGACTTTACCAGACCAATATCAAGGTGCCAGGGATTGAGCTTGGGACATTCTACATGGATCACATGTGCTCTACCACTGAGCCTGTTAAATACTTAGGCACCTATTCCACCATTAAGCTATGGACCTCCCCAAGTGTGTGTTCTTTGAAGATGGGCTGATGGGCAGACCAAGAATAGGAAGCAACAGTGGAAAGTTGTGACATTGTGGAGAGAAATACAGTTATCCCAGCACCTGACTCAGAGGTTAAGCATGCCACAAATCAACATTATGTTGTTTTTGCATTGTGTGCGGTAATGGAGATAAAATAAGGGAATCAGCAAACACTGGGCATTTCGAAAGGACAGGTGTTGAGTATAGCAGTGATATTTCTAGACTGTGCACTCTGTTACAATGACCTGCGTTGTCTGTGTTATATATAAGTATTTGAAACACATGGAACTCCATTAAAGGATATAGGGCACAAGGAACTATTATGCTGATCAACGTTCCAGGTTCTGCCAGTATTTGAAGGAAGGTTTGCCTGTTTTCAAATGCTTGCATATTTTAAAGAAATAAATGATCTCCAAGCTCTTCAGAGAACAGCTGAAGGGTGTCAGTAGGTAACAAGCAGAAAAGAATGCTTTTATGTTGTGGCATTATGGGCCAGGGTCATCTTAGGTTGCGTCAACTGGAGCGTCACTTCCAAAACTCAGTACATAATGGGACTCAACATTGAAAAGAGCTCATCAGGGGCACAGTTTTCACTTCTGGGCACTGCAGTAACATTTTTTAGAAGATGCAAAAGAAGAGGTGTAGGATGGTACAGGAACTAGAAGATACTGTAAAGCAAATAAGAAGAATGATGCATGATACCCATTGGGAAAGAAGGGTGGGGGCAGTGCACTGGTTTGGCAACAAGGAAGATAGAGGAAAAGTCCTTTTTATATGGTCAAAACAACTTTAGTGAACACACAATGAGCAGCCAATGAGATTTGAGTAGCAAGCCCTACCCCTATATATTTCATATGGAGAGTTCCTTATGCAATTTTTTCCCTGCTCACACAACTGGGAGCCCTACAAAAAGTGTTTTGACCACATGAAAAGGACTTTAGAGTTGATCTAACATTCGGAATAGAGCCTTTCACGTAGATAAGATAGTAGGTGGAATTTCCAAACCAGGAAAACTCTTTTGCAATAAGGTACAGCTGCCAATTGATGGTGCATATTTGTTTTCCTTTGAAATGCTCAAGAAAGTTTGACAATGCACCGCTATGTTTCTTATTACATAGGTTTGGGGCTAAATGATCCACTGTGTCTTTACCAGGCGTTATGATGCTACATTAGTCTAAATCCATGGCTGTGTATCGGTTCTGTCCATTATTGCTTCTGAATACTGACGGTCAAAGTCACTTGATTTAAATGCTTTAAAAGCATAGCTGCCAAGTTATCCCTTTTTTTAAGGGAAATTCCCTTATGCTGAATAGGCTTCCTCGTGATAAAAGGGAAAACTTGGCAGCTATGTTTAAAAGTTTCATTTTTCTTCTATTTTTTAACTCAAGGGGAGGATTTCTCTCTCTCTCTCTCTCTCTCTCTCTCTCTCTCTCTCTCTCTCTCTCTCTCTCTCTGTGTGTGTGTGTGTGTGTGTGTGTGTGTGTGTGTGTTTGTAATTTTAAAATGCTACATACCCCTTTGCAATGTTCTGATACAACCGAAAGCAGCAAAACACTTGGAAGAGTCTTCTCGTACAAGAGAGTCTTAATTTGTGTGATGTGCCGTTGGGTATGCTTTCCACGGATTCTCAATTATGCCATTTTCTCTTAAGTGCTGGGCGAGAAAAAGGAAGGAATACTGCTTTTGACCAAATGAATCTCCCCCACCCCACCCCACTACATTAAAGAGTACTATAGTTGGTTTTTACTCAATTGCAAAAGGGGAAAGAGGAGGGGATTAAAAAAAAAGCAAGGCCCATTTGTAATCTTGGTTTGGGAGCTGCCTCAGCTTTGTAATTTTCATCACAAGTAGCAATCACAGCCGTGGTTTTGATTAAATGATTACCCATAGGCCTATTCTTGAATGAAATGACAGCTAAGCTTTACAAAGACACTGCAATCCTGATAACTTTCTTGGATGTGAGGATGTTCCAAAACAGCTTTAAGCACCATCACTAGGCCTTTACGGTGACACCGAGCATTATATATATTTGCTTTCTCTGAAGAGAACCTGATTCCCCCCCTTCCTCTCAGAAAGCTTGGTTGAATGAAGAAGAAAAAGCCTCATGAAGGTCAATCGTCTCTAGGGCTTGTGGAGTGTATGCCTGTCTGTTTCTAAACTGTGCCATGTGTCAGCAAGTGCTACCTTTAGAAATAGCTTGAGGATGCTGAAGGTTTTCCTGCCTTTCTCTGTGGCAATTGAAAACACTTGTCCCTCTGTTTGACAATGTATCAGGGCTGCACGAGTCACATGGAAATGTTATTTGAAATAAGAGGCTAACATCACAGTACAGTCATACCTCGGGTTACAGACAGTTCAGGTTGTGTCTTTTCAGGTTGTGTACCACGCGAACCCGGAAGTAACCTGTTTGGGCAGAATAATAATAATAATAATAATAATAATAATAATAATAATAATAATAATAATTTATTTATACCCCGCCCATCTGGCCGGGTTCCCCCAGCCACTCTGGGCGGCTTCCAACAAAACATTAAAATACAGAAATCAAACATTAAAAGCTTCCCTAAACAGGACTGCCTTGAGATGCCTTCTAAAGGTCTGGTAATTGTTGTTTTCTTTGACCTCTGGTGGGAGGGCATTTCACAGGGTGGGTGCCACTACCGAGAAGGCCCTCTGCCTGGTTCCCTGTAACTTGGCTTCTCGTAGCGAGGGAACTGCCAGAAGACCCTCGGCGCTGGACCTCAGTGTCCGGGCAGAACGATGGGGGTGGAGATGCTCCTTCAGGTATACTGAAAGCGCCGAATCGCAACCCGCGCGTGCACAGACGCGGCGCTGTGGGTCGCAAACACTGAGGGTTATGAATGTGCCTCCTGCACGCATCACGTTCGCAACCTGAGCGTTCACTGTATAAGAAAATGGAGTTCTCTAGGATCAAGACATCTGCGCAGAGGCTACTTTCAGTGGACTTTTGTTGTTCTTACAGTATGTGATCCACACTTCCCTTCAAGTGCTTACCATGTTATGCCAGAATACAGAGAGATGTCTGCACTCCTGGAATCACTGTGTGTGTGGACAATATTTTTGCCAATATAGTCGTACCTTTGTTCTCAAACAGAATGCATTCCGGGAGTCCGTTCGACTCCCGGAACTGTTCGGAAACTAAGACACGGCTTTCGATTGGCTGCAGGAGCCAATCGGACATTCAGCTTCCAAAAATTGTCCGGAAACCGGAACACTCACTTCCGGGTTTTGATCGTTCAGGAGCCCATTTGTTTGGGAGTCAAGGTGTTTGAGATCCAAGGTACGACTGTACATGACAGGCCGAAACATTTGGTCTATGGTTCTGCAGTGGATTGGACAGCCAAGAAAATGTTAAACAGTTCATCCAAACTTGTTTGTGGAATGTATCCATTTTGTAAAAAGGACGATATAACAATAGTTTCCCCAATGCTCCTGCAACACACAACCCCAATGGCTTCTAGGAGCTCATCTTATTTAAGTCACGTTTATTTGTATAACTGAAGTCAATACAGGGGGAAGATCCCCACTTTTCTGAGAATTAGGCATGCACTCTTTTTGTAAATGCACTGATTTTCCGCATATGGATTACTTTGTCTGAGGGATGAATGTGATGTTAAATGCCTCTTTAACTTGCAGGGTTTTTTTTTTAGAAATGAAAATTGCATCAGCTTGGGCATGTGCAATAATTATCACAATTAGTGCAGGCATGGGAGGGGAACTTAACTCAGTTCTCACCTGCTGAGGTCGGCGGTTCAAGTCCCTGTGATGGGGTGAGCTCCTGTTGCTCTGTCCCAGCTCCTGCCAACCTAGCAGTTTGAAAGCACGCCAAAAATGCAAGTAGATAAATAGGTACCGCTGTGGCAGAAAGGTAAATGGCGTTTTCGTGCGCCCTGGTTTCCGTTACAGTATTCTGTTGCGCCAGAAGCTGTTTAGTCCTGTTGGCCACATGACCCGGAAAACAGTCTGTGAACAAACGCCGGTTCCCACGGCCTGAAAGTGAGATGAACGCTGCAACCCCATAGTTTCCTTCGACTGGACTTAACCGTCCAGGGGTCCTTAACCTTTACCTTTTTTACCTTTTATTCAGAAGCATTATTGCCTCCGAGTGTGGAGGCAGAGCATTGCCAACGTAGCTAGTAGCCTTCTCCTCCAAATAATTGTTTCTTTGCAGATTATTCCCTTGCAGTTCAAGCTATTACTGCAAGGGAAGAATTTTGCTTTGCAGTTGGGGTTTGAATTCAATCCAGGGCTGCAAAGGAAGAACCTGAAGCATAAGGGTGCACTCCACTGCAGCTATAGGTTGAAAAACAATTCCTTCAAAAACAATTCATACTGGACATTCCACTGCTGGAGGCAGTATGCTATTGCATTCAGGTCCTGTTTGCCAGGCTTCCCATAGTTTGGACTGTGAGAACAGTATGCTGGATTAGATTGGCTTGATCTTGCATTCTGATGACCAGCCCATCAGAGAAAGCTGCTTTACAGCTTTTAAAATCATCCTCACATCAGTAAAGGTGACTTGATGGAGGGCATAATTGGCAGCAACAAGATAAAGCAACACTACTGATGTTTTGGTTTGATCATAGACTGTGGGGTGTGTGTGTGTGTGTGTGTGTGTGTGTGTGTGAGAGAGAGAGAGAGAGAGAGAGAGAGAGAGAGAGAGAGAGAGAGAGAGTGTAACAGCAATTCTCAACCTGAGTGCTAATGCTAAAGTTTAGTTGAACATATATATTCTGAAAACTTCAGGCATACTATATGTGGTAACTGCTAGTCAGCTTGTTTTTGATAATGTCCCTTAATTGACCCTGTATCTGCTTGGCTGAGGGCCTAGTGTGTGGCCTTCGGCCTGCATCTGACTCTGAGCATCAGTTTAGGTAACATTTTCAATGATTTCCAGAATCTGTTTATTATGTAACATTATACAATAATAATGATTTAATGGGAAAAAAGACAGGGCACACCATGTCTGTGGCAAGAGAGGCTCAGCCAAAAGATGCCTTACTTTCTAAATAGTAGTTGGAATATAAAGCTCTGGAAATATCTCCTAAAGCATTATGCTTTTCGGATTAATTTCCTTACCCGACATTAACCACTCCTAGGTCACAAGACTGGCACATGCTGTCTGTAATGCATGTTTTTAAGAGATCACACACAAAAAAACCCCACAAACCCCAAAGTCTGGCTCCCGGATAACCAACCATTAGTGCCAGGAAATAGCTTGGATGAATCAAGGGGGGCTGAAATGCCAAAAATATTCCAAGCGAACTTGCCAGGACTGGTGTACTTGGCATGCTACGTGTATGGCATTTACTTAAGCCAACCACAGTACCCGGTTGATCCTGTTTAAGTCCAATTACTTTGGCATCTCTGCTCAACCTGGTGGTTCATGGGGGAAATGAGGAATGATGTTCACAGTGGTTTTGTGGGATGTGGCTGAAACGATGCAAAGTTCTAGCAGCATCCGCTTCATTGCTTGGCCAACAACATCTACCTGAGTGCTCATGGGCCTCTGTGTTTCCATTCATCTTTGGTCTTGATTTTTGACTTGGTATCTGGTCCTGCTATTGTGAGTCTGCTCTGACTGCCCTTCAGTCCTGACTCCTGGCTTGTTTTCCAGTCCTGCTTCTGTTATGATCCTGACAGCCCTTCCATTCAATTCTTGGATTTTTCTCCTGTCCTGAGCCTGGAAAGCTCAGTTGCTTGGAGTGCGGCTGATAATGACAAGGTTGCAGGTTTGGCCCCTGTATGGGGCAGCTGCGTATTCTTGCATTGCAAGGGACTGGATTAGGTGATCTACAGGGTCCCTTCCAACTCTGTGATTCTATGATCAGAATGATTGGACAACCTGGACTTCCGCTTCTTGGCTTCTGGCTCACTCCAGACAGTGAGTGAGACTATGGGCGTTGTTTAAAAAAGCTAGCCTTGGTTAAAACCATGGAGAATATTGCAATGCTACAGTAATGAAGTCTGAAATTTCTGGTATGTGGGTTCCAATGCTCCCTGACAACTAGCAGGGAGTAACTAAGTATCTGTGTGAATGAGAGAAAGGGTAGAACAATCCTAGCACTGATACTCAGAGTAGTTTGACTCAGATTAATGGACATGTAAAACTCCAAAAGTCTAGAAGTCTGCTAATGATAACGTTATTCATGATATCAAAATGTATTGTCCTTAACGTTGGGCTTGTTAGCTGCCCTTTAGGCCCCAAAGGCAGAATATAAATATTTTAAATAAATAAACGATGCAAAATGTGAAATGAATTTGTTCTAGGTTTAAAAACGGAAGTTTTCACATTTCTGAGACATCGTTCAAAATGTGAATTTTTGTAAGTTGGGTACAAATTTCAGTAGAACAGACAGCAAGATGGGCATAAAGAAAGAGAAAATATGGTAAAGCTATTGAAGAGTGCATCCAGTCTGATTAAAGCAAAAGTGGAGAAAGGCTATGCTATCCTTCAAAGAAAGCAAACATTGATTAGGGCTGGACAGATTTCTCTTATTGCATTCGGTCAGCCTTCCTCAGATTGGGTAACTACCAATGCCTTTGCACGTGGTTGAGAGCGATTTGTTTAAGATTGCAGGAAGTTTGTAGTTGACTAATTTGAAACTGAGTAGGAGGTTTGTCATTGACATGATTCTTGTCTTTTTACATGCAGAAAAAGAAAAGACGATATCAGTCAACTTAACATATCTGGTCAGTTTCAGCAGGAGCCCTAATGGGTTTTAGACATTTGCTACAAGGATACAGTAGTGTAATACATACATACATACATACATACATACATACATAAAAATACCTCAAAACTGACAATGTTTTCTCCTCACCATATTAGTTTAATTGTGCATCAGCAATTATTCCAAGCCAACCATTAAGGCAAAACAAAAGGGCTTTTTGTATCAGATTTTCAAAATAAGAGCCATTATTTTGGAGAGATCAGACCAGAACCCCACCAGTTATCTTTACAACTTCTGAAACACAGAATGACAAAAAGGAAGTATATCGGCCTTGCTCAGTGTCCAGGACACAATAGACCAGAACCCCTAAATCCATAAGAGAACTTGAATGGATGGTTATTTAGAAGCATCTCTTCTTCATAATTCAGTGCTTTACCTCAACCTGACATGCAGATATAAGTGGAGGTAAAATAAATCATGGTCTTTTGTCTAAAGGGATTACTTTAAATCCAGAACAAAACACACATAACCTTTGCTAACAATGGATCCAGGGGGTGAATTTTTCCATCACAAAGTGGATCTACTGTTTGTGCACAATGACTTCCACAGAGAATGAAGGCAACTTAGAAATTCATTGTGCAGTAGGGCATACATTTCCTTACTTTCACCTACTCTAAAAATGGGGATTAATGAAACAATAGCAGCCATGAACCTCATTGCATACCGAATTCCTAATAACTAATTACCAATACTTTGCTCCATTTTTGAACAATGTATGCCCAAAAAAGCAGCTTATGACATAGCTCGAAACCCATAAACTGTCATGAAACAACCAGCAAAAAAACTCCCAAAACCCACCACAACCAACTATCAGCATAGCTGCCAAGTCTCCCGTATTCCCTGGGAAACCCCCATTTTTCCAGCTGTCCCCAGCCGAAAAAACGGACTTTTTTGTCCCCCCCCCCCGGTTTATTCTGGCGCAGCGCCCATTTTGGAACTGGGCAAAGCATGCTCAGAAGCGACTTTTGATGCTGCTTTGCCCAGTTCCAAAATGGCTGCAGCGCGACTTCTGGTGCGGCAGCCATTTTGGAACAGGGCAGAGCAGTATCAAAAGTCGCTTCTGAGCATGCTCCGCCCAGTTCCAAAATGGCGGCAGCGCTACTTCTGGTCTGCTACTTCCGGTCCAGTCCCTTATTTCTCAGGCCGGAGCTTGGCAGGTATGACTATCAAAAGAAACAATTATCTCCTGCTTGATACCAAAGGCCCTCTGAAATAATCTCAAAAGGCTACTAGAGAGAAAAACCATAAGATTAGCTTTGTTGGGAAAGGGAGTTCCATATCATTGTAGCTACTGAAAGAACTGACCTGTCCTGCCCACCCACCTCCTCACCTCTGATGAGCAGGGAATATGGAGAAGGAAACTGCAGATGGTCATGAGGCTTGCATGACAGGAGGCAGTCCCACTATTTGTATGGTTTTAAAGATCAAAAGCATCACTTTAACTTTGAGCTGTGCCCAGAAACCAACTGGAAGCCACTGAAGTTGTTTCAAAATTGGAATTAATATATCCTGCCTGTTAGCAACTTGGCAGCAGTATTTTGGACCAGCTGCACTTTCTGGGCCCTTTTGAAAAGCAGTTCCTTGTAGAATCTGTTACAGGTAGTTGATAGACAACCATGTTTTGTATGTGTTAAAGGTAAAGGTAAAGGGACCCCTGACCATTAGGTCCAGTCGTGACCGACTCTGGGGTTGCGCATTCATCTCGCATTATTGGCCGAGGGAGCCGGCGTATAGCTTCCAGGTCATGTGGCCAGCATGACAAAGCCGCTTCTGGCAAACCAGAGCAGCACATGGAAACACAGTTTACCTTCCCGCTGTTTATCTACTTGCATTTTGACGTGCTTTCGAACTGCTAGGTTGGCAGGAGCTGGGACCAAGCAACGGGAGCTCACCCCGTCACAGGGATTCGAACCGCCAACCTTCTGATCAGCAAGCCCAGGCTCAGTGGTTTAACCACAGCGCCACCTGGGTCCTGTGTATGTGTTGCTTGTGCATAAATAACATCACGATCCACCAAAAGACTTCATCACAACCAACCATTTCCTCATTGCTCAAAGAACTAATGACTATGGCAGTGAAGAGGCTACTGGGTAACATGTTTTAGCAACATAGAGGAAATGAAATCACCCCACTGTCGTGCATTGTACAGCACAGGATACAATAATCACTGGCCTTGTTCCAGCAAAAGGGGGGGGGAACACACACCATTGTATATCTTTGTTATGTATCAAATTGATCAACCCAAAATCAAATTACAAACCACAAATGGAGGAAATGAACTTGTAATTGTGGCATGCATCTTCTCATGAAAAAGAATCTCCCCATGTAGCCATGTCTTTTGTTTCAGAGGCTAATTCAAATGAGAAGCATCAGATAGCCAACCCTCAGGGTGTTCTGTTTTGTTTGACTGATTTTTAAAGGCTGTCATAGAATTACACCGTCATAACTTTCCCTCTAGACAAGCAGGTTGTTCTTTATGCCACTTTTTCAGTCCAAGGGAGAACAAATAATACCTTTTTTTTATTGCAGTATTTTTAGACACTGGATACATCTGGAAAAATATCCAAGCAGATAATTAGATTGCATTAGCAATGTGTCTGTTGTGGTTTCCCTGATCCCAAAGAAGGCAGCTCTTTATGAAGTACTTGGCCACAACCCTGCAGAATCCGCTGTGTAAATTGGCCCGCACTAAAGCATGTGGAAAACATTTTTTGGCTGAAACCTGAAACCATTCATGTGGCTTTGACATGGGGAAGCTCAGTCTGCCAACATCAATAGAACTTTGTACTACAAACCAAAATGGTCATTTAGACATGTGTACTTTCATGCTAGCAAATGCACTGAGGTCAAATATTTTTGAATCTTGGGAATTTTTCCTCTTTATACAGCTTCATGTTTCATGCAGGAAATGAGGCTGAGTACAACAAACACAAATCATTGAGACTGACAGAGCATATTGGGTTCAAAACCCAAGCTTTGACTCTAATTGCTCTCCAAAGGCCTCTGGCTCAAGGTAGCTGTTGATTTAGTTCAGCTGTTTCAAATCAACACTGTAAGGTCTTGCTAAGACAAACTGGTTAGGCTGCATTACATGTGTACCATTGCATCCCCTGGGTATACAAATAATACAGTTAGCCTTTTAAAAGATTGCATTTGTCTTGCAGTAATTACAATGAGATTCTTTTTCCTTTGTTTTTGTTTTCTTTCAACAGAAACACATGACCTTACATTTGGGGATGGGGTGGTGACAATTCTAGCAGAAAATAAACTCATGATTCCACATAGGACTGAGAAACGAGCTTTTGCCTCATTTTAAACACAAAACATTGTTTCTATACCTGCTTGTGTGTATGTGTGCCTGCTTCTGAAATCCAATAGATCTCATTGGATTGGACTGCATGAACGGGTGGGTGATACCTCTAATATCCATAGAATTAATGAGAGCAGTGGTTGGGTAGGCATGCCTATCCCTTCCTGTCGCAAGTAGACTTTTCAGGGTCTCACTTTTCATTGCTGACCGTCTTGAAGTGCTGGAGTGGACAAGGGAGAAAGTGGATGATGGGAATGGGGAGGGGAAAATATTCCAAGGATAGGACGTAGGAGAAACCAACCTATTTACCCTGCTTCTTGATCCTGTAGATTCCAGTTCAAGCTTGGAAGGGGCCACCATACTTTTGGCTATAGGATGCCAAGCTGGGGATGGACGGACTCTTGTTCTCTGTCTAGTGACCAGAAGTGTACTTTCTTTTCTAAACCCTTCCTGATAATTTATGTAACTTTATGGTGCCATCTATCAGTACTTTACAATTATGTACTCTACTGTAGCTGGGGCACTGCGTGCAGAATCTAAAAAGAAATCTAACAGTGAAATGTGGACTAGGAATGGGCGAATCAGTCACTTCTTGTTTATCTGAGTTTCTCATTTTTAACTCATTCTTCACTTCTCCACATTTCTTCATTGGTTTGATAATATTTTTAGGAAACAATCTTCATGAAAACTTGTCAGTGTTTTAGTGTAAATTCCTCCTAAAATGCACACGTTTGTATGTAATTTCCCCTAAAACACGTTTTTGTAAAGCAATTTCCCTAATATAATGCATTTTTATGATTTGTATACATTTATACATTTTTATGCACATTTTACCCCCATATATGAAGTTTTTGTTCACATTATTTGACTGGGGAACTCCACTGCAAAATTTGGAGATGTGTGATTTTCAAAGGATGACTGTGTTTCAGTTCTGCTTTTATTTTGGAAAGTGCAACTTAGGTAGAGTCAATACAAACTGAATTGAATTTCTCACCCATCCCTAATAAGGACATCTTTCTCTCTCTCACACCCCCCTTGAAAATGTTTACTTTGTTTTATTAATGGAACTGTGGGAAATGTTTTTTTTAACTCGGCTATGATTGCCTTCCAGTGAATTAGATAGAAACCCAATAATTTGTCTGCTACTCCTAGCTGTTACTTACAGCTTTTTAACAGGGGGGAATTACCTTGTAATTGAACAAATCTGTTTATTATTAAGTTCTAGTATTGTTCTTAGCATTTTCAGACATCAAAGTGATCTTTGCAATACAGCGGATGCTCAGGTTGCAAACGTGATCCGTGTGGGAGGCACGTTCGCAACCCGCAGCACCCCGTCTACGCACACACAGGTCACAATTCGGCACTTCTGCACATGCGCAAAGCACAATTTAGTGCTTCTGCGCATGCACAAGCGCTGAAACCTGGAAGTAACCCATTTGGGTACTTCCGGGTTCGCGCGGTGCATAACCCGAAAAAATGCACCCTGAAGCATCTGTAACCCACTTCAGCAGTATGCCTCCATCAAGGATATCTTTGCTGGAAATATAGTTGCTACTGAGACACTGAGGAGGAAAAAATAGGCTTGTGGTTTAGATATGTATCTATTGTTATGTGTGTGTGGGTGCCAGACATATTCTAACCACTGGACACAACAAGTGTTAAAATATCTGAGCAAGTGTTAAAATAGATACCAGACTAGCTTCCTCATGCCTGGGGGATAGACCATTAAGGGAAACAAAGGATAATGCTCAATTCACTATGTCGGAGCTGCACCGCCCTGTGGCAGCCCCTAAGCTCAGCACCCAATATGGCAAAACTGTTCCCGCTGCCCAAATTCTGCCTCTGTGGGGGTGTTAATGCTGTGAACCCCTCCACTGTAGGATCAGGTGGTATATAAGTGTAAATAAACCATATATTATAAAGACACCACAATCTCCACTGTGCCTCATTCCCAAAAGGAAGCACGAGCCCTGAGTAAGAGCCTGGAACGCCTGCAATCTCGCACCACTCAGAGACTGGGGCATAGCTGCCAGGTCTCCCGTTTTCCCTGGGAAATCCCCGTTTTTCCAGCTGTTCCTAGCTGAAAAAACGGATTTTTTTGTTTCCCCCCGGATTATTCTGGTGCGGCGGCCATTTTGGAACTGGGTGGAGCATGCTCAGAAGTGACTTTTGATGCTGCTCTGCCCAGTTCCAAAATGGCTGCAGTGCTACTTCCGGCGCGGCGGCCATTTTGGAACTGGGCAAAGCAGCATCAAAAGTCACTTCTGAGCATGCGCCGCCCAGTTCCAAAATGGCGGCAGCGCAACTTCCGGTCTGCTATTTCCGGTCCGGTCCCTTATTTCTCTGACAGCAACTTGGCAGGTATGGACTGGGGTGCTGTGCAACAATATTATATAAAAGGGGCAGTTTTAAATGCCTTCATTAGAAAAGCCTCAAGCTTACTTTCATCCATTTATAGCAAAGAACACAATGGTGAGGGCCAGAGGTCTGGTGACTGACCATCTCTGCTTTAATACTCCCTTTTAATAACATACTGCCTATAATATTCCAGGCCTTGTTTTTCTCACAGAGCACTAGCTGTTCTCTCAGGGCACACACTTTGAAAAGGAATAAAGTTCCTCTTCCAAATCCTTTCCTTTCCTCCCGTACTCTCCTTTTTTCATCTCAGGCACTGGAATGCCACAGAGGTTGCATCTGTGGAACACCTGTTCTGTGTGTGCAGTAGTCAAGATTGCCAGACTGAGTCATGGGTTTGCTTATAATAAATCAGCCCTATCATGCAAACCATTCAAGTGTCTCTTCACTTCACTTTCATCCATTGTCTTTCCATTTTTATCTTAACCCCCCCCCCAAAAAAAACACATTTGTATCCCTTATTTCCATCAGATATTCATCAAGGTTTCTAGCAGTATCCATTAAAAAAGAGCAACAATAAATTGCATGAAAGCACAGCCATCACAGAACACAGCCAGCCAATGAATAACTCAATTATGAACATCTTCTTTAACCGCCATGTTGTTGTTGTTGTTGTTGTTTGTTGAATTGTGGGTAGTGAAGTGGATGAGTAGCCACTCTAGGGAGGGCATTCCACATATCTGCTACTACATTAAAATAATATTTTGTGTTCCCACCCACTTACTGCAGGTAGAAAGAGGACTTCAGATGTTGTATGACAGTGCCCCCAGCTCCCAACCCCTCTAGACGGTCCAGAAGGATGCTATGGTTTATGGTGTCAAAAGCCGCTGAGAGATCCAGTAGAACTAGGAAACAGCTCTCACCTTTATCCCTAGCCCACCGGAGATCATCAAACAGTGCAACCAAGGCCATTTCAGTCCCACAATGAGGCCTGAATCCCGACTGGAAGGGATCCAAATGGTCCGCTTCTTCCAGGCATGCCTGGAGTTGTTCAGCAACCACTCACTCAATCACCTTGTCCAAGAATGGAAGATTTGAGACTGGGCGATAGTTGGTCATATTGGCCGCATCTAAAGATGGTTTTTTAAGAAGTGGTTTAATAACCGCCTCTTTCAGCAGGTCTGGGAAGGCTCCTCACAGAGAGAAGCATTCACCAACCCGCAAAGCCCATCGCCCAGCCCTTCCCGGCTAGCTTTTATAAGCCAGGATGGGCAAGGATCAAAGAGACAGGTGGTTGGTTTCACTCATCCAAGCAGCTTGTCCACATCCTCGGAGGTAACAGATTGAAATTGATCCCACGCAACTTGACTAGACAGACCTCTAGCACTCCCCCGCCCTGACACTGTTCCCACAGTGGAGTCTACCTCTTCCCGAATCTGAGCGAATTTATCTAGGACTAACACTGGGTACAACTAGCATTCTAATAAAAAACCTGACTTTTGTCAGATCATATTACTCCATTGTTATTCAAGTTTCATTGATTTTCAATTTGTTTCCTGGACCCAACTCAAAGTCTTGGTTTAAACCTACATTTGAGGAGGTTGGAGACCTGAGGACCTCTGGATTCTGCTGGACTAAAACTCCCATAATTGCTGGCTACTGGCCATGCTTACTGGGGCTTTTGAAAGTTGGAGACATCTAGAAGTCCATAAGTTCTCAACCCTGTGTTATCTGGGACTGTCCCATGGAGTGTCTTCTTTCATAGAAGCTGACTTATTGCCAAATTAATTATTGTATTATTTAACTTTTTCTCATTTCCCTCTCTTTCGGATTGTACAAAGATTCCCCTCTCTTAAAAATAAAGCAGGTCACTGAATCACACCTGTGGAAAGTGCATTGTGTCTGTTTTCTCTAAAGCAGGAATGAGGAACCAGGGGCACTCCAAATGTTCTTGGACTTCATCATCCCTGACCATTGGCCTTGTTGACCTGGCCGAGTGGGAACTGGAGCCCAACAACATCTGTTGGGCCACAGGTTCCTCATCCCTGTAGTACAGCAAGTTGCATATATTATTTATAAAGCATTTAATACATGATGATGATGATGAACTGAGAAAATTTCATTTAATCTTCAGATGTTTCCACAGAGGAAAAATGACCCCCCCCCACTTCACTGAATGAGGGAGATGAATGAATGATTGCTCTACAATCATTGTATTTGCAAATTATCTCCCATATTCACATTCTGGGCACATTGTAAAACTAGATTTTTCAAAAATAAATAGAACATAGGCTCCCTGCAGCATAAGATAGAGGTATATATGTCTGTGTGATTCAGTGACTCACAATACAGGTATTGTACCACAAAATGAATAAGATTACACCAAAGTATATGCAGCAAAAGTGCCTTGGTTTCTTGGTAATCTTATAGTAGCTATATTGTGCTAAACATCCTCGATGAAGACTTTTAAACGATGTGGCCTCAATCTGAATATATACCGTAAATTACAATGACCACATCCATTATAAAGAACTGTTCTGAATAGCTTCTTGAGGTTGTTAGGATGTTCTGTGTTTTAACTCTCCATAAACATCACACAGGAAAACATAACCCTCCATATTGATGGAAAGGTTTTGAAAATACCTTAGCAAGACATCGGATCCAGAGGAGAGCTTTTGTGCATAATCAACACTTATTCCCAGACGTAGACAACTAAGGTGAATGGTAAGGAAAGCAAAATCACTACCATTGTAGGAGGAAAAACAAAACAATGTATTTCACCAAAAGTTGACACGTGGGCTACCCAATGAATAAGGGGCTTGATCTAGAGTTCCGTGTGTGGAATCCTGCTTACAGAATGAGGTACTTTCTTGGCTCCCCTTTCCCCTCATGTCTCCACGGGGTTGGCGTACCTTCTGGAACAGTGTTCTAGGTGGTGCAGGGGGGAATCAGGAGGAAAGGGGAATAAACAAAAATTGCTTGGAAACTTCATTAGATTCAGCAGGTTGCTGAACAGCATTCCCGCCTAAGTCATTTAATATTAATACTTTAAGACAGGGGTGGGGAACCTTAGACCTGGTGTCCAAATGCAGCTCTCCAGGGCTCTCTGTCTGCCCCTCGGGACTTTTCCAGGCAAATTCCTCCTCGCTGGTCCTGCTCCATGCCTGGCTGGAGTGTCCTTGAACTGAGGCAGTACCTCTTGCTTTCTTGGATGGAGGATAGAAAGATGAACCTCTTACTTTTGTTGGGCTGTACAAAGGATAAGAGTCATATCTATTGCCCCACTGGTTTTTTTATAAAAAAAACCAACCTCTGGCCCTGCCTACTACCAGCATGCAGGGCCGGCGCGTCCATTTAGGCGAACTAGGCCGCTGCCTAGGGTGCCAAAATGGAGGGGGTGCTGGCCAGCCTGCCCGCAGCCCGCCTGCCGCCCCTGGTGCGCCTCCACTGCGCCTGTCACCTGTTGAGTGGCTTCAGGCCGCTCTCCTGAGGCGCGCGCTTGCCTCCGGAGAGTGGCCTGAAGCCACTCAACAGGCACAGCTGACAGGCGCAGTGGAGGCGGCGGGTGCCAGGCTCGCGCTTCCCTCGCGAAGCTCCAGAGGCACACGGGGAGCGTGAGCCTGGGGCCACCTCGCCACGCCTCTCAGCTGTTTTCTATTTTATTTTTATTTTTCTACTCCCCCCCCCCATTTTCTATTTTTCCTATTTTTTATTTTTTCTATTTTTTATTTTTATGTATTTATTTATTTATTATTAATTGGGCGGGTGGGAGCCAGAAGGTGATCTTGCCTAGGGCGCAAAAAACCCTAGCACCGGCCCTGCCAGCATGCTGTCTCCAGAAGGTTGCCCATGAATAAATGTGGTGCTCAGAATGACAGAGGTTCCCCACTTCTGATCACTTTTAAGACAACTGATCACATTGATTCTGCCCTGCATTTCCCAATAGGGCTTAAAGAGAACCCACATGCAGGAAGGAGCCCTAACTGATAAAGTGTCAAGGTGAGTTAAGCAGATGTGTGAGAAGAGGGTAAGTAACACCCATTTGTTTAATTATTTCATTAAAAAGAGCTCAGGCTAATAAAGGTGACTGTGTGCTAGAAGCCAATTTGGGTAAGAATTCAGGAGCTAAATTTGAGGGGTAGGAAGCCTGTAGAAACCTCATTTTCAGTATGTCAAGGTGAGATAAGCAGATTCATGAGTTCGGCAGTTTACCCTTGGTAACATTAGTACATTGCCAAATCTGATTTATCTACACAAGGCCATGACATCATTATGTTTTCTATGTGATCCCTGATTGGCTGGGATCATGAAATCCCTTTCAAGTTTTTTTTTTTAAAAAAATAACAATGGCTCCAAAGCAGCAGTAGTCGATGAGGGAATCAATGGCTGAAAACAGGCATGAAAAATGTCTGAAAGAGTGGGATGTTGAGGGTTTTGGGAGGGATAGCCTCCATCAAATGGCAACTTCCACTTAAAAAAAGTATTTGCTGCATCAGTAATATATATACTGTATATATATATATATATATATATAGAGAGAGAGAGAGAGAGAGAGAGAGAGAGAGAGAACTGTGAACAGTGTAGGAAATGTTTACCTTCAAAATTATTCTATGCCAGAGGTGGAGAACCACCTTGGTTTGGAGGGCTGGATCCCAAGGTGGGCAACCTTTCATGGGCTCACCTGTCAATCACCTGGCAACATATGATAGCAGGCATTACAAGTTCCAACCATGGCTGCTGAGGAAGCATTGGAAGCGCCTCCAGTTCTTCCTTTGCATCTGTGGCTTGAGTTTTGTGCTTTTTGAATCTGGTCCCTTTTTCTGTCACTGTGCAGCATGACCAAAAAGGCGCAAAATTCGAAAAAACCCACTGAATTCAAGCTGCAAAGGAAGAATCAGCCTTGGTTTCTGCATGCATTTATGATTTATCCTTTGCATCTGGGGCTTGTGTTTTGTGTCTCATGTCACATGGTGTTAGATGCAGAAACGGTGAAAATGGGTTGCCCAAAATGGCCCCTATACCATTTGGGGGTATTTCAAAGCTAATGTTCTCCCAGGTCAGTGGCAATAAGATGCTCCTGTTGATGGATGCTTGTTGGGAGCTGCCTTTGAGCTCTTTCAGGAATTTCTCTCTCACTGCGAAGTTAATCAAGCCAGTTTAAAAATTTATGGTCCTGGATTGCTTAAATTTTGATGAAGCATTGTATGTATTGACTTACAGCTGTTCTTTCCTGGCAGGCCATAAGGAAAACAGTCTGAAAAACTCGAGTTGGACGGGGAGTTTTCATAATAAAATCAGAAACAGCAGGGTCTTTTGAAAGTAGAATAACTCAAAGCTCCAGTGTTTGGACTGCACTTCCTAAAACAATATAGGTCCAAAGATGCAATCAAGCCATATCATTCTCCTGCCAGATTTCAGGGTTAAAGCAATTGGGAGTTGCTGCTTTAAAAATGACTCACATGGCAGCTCACACTGTGTGGGGAGTTGTTTGTTTGCAGGATCTGGCCACGCTGTGAGCCAAGTGTGCTACCATGTTACTGAAGCTGTGGGGAAGCGGAAAGGGGTGGGGGAGGCCTGATGCAGTTCATCTTTGTGTGTGGCCAGAGCATACGGAGGACTGCCTTCCATCATGGGAGGGTCGAGTGATGTGAGATTTTAAAGCAACAATCATATCCTAAGTGGTTACCTTTTCTGACTGCTAGCTAATTTGGGTACCGTTGTGCAACTGAACCTGGCAAGACAACTCAAAAATCTCACAAAACCCAGAATTTCAATGGGAGTGAGAATGGTAAAAACAACAGAAGGTTGCTAGTAAGCAAGTGATGTGATGGCACAGATCTTCTGTTCTCTCCTGCCTTCAAACATGCTAAGTGATTACCATAATTGCTCTGGTATGTCTCATTGTTTAATGGCTTCATCCTGTCCCCGAGATGGCTTGGCGATGGCTTTTGCCTGAGAGCCATGAACGTGTAATTTCTTTTGTCTTCCTGGCTTTGCTCCTGTGAATAGGGGCTGCTTGACTGAGCTGTAGTAAATAGCTGCCCTGTTAGCAGGCTTTCAATAAGGGATTGCTTTCTTTAGAATTCCATCAACCTTGTTCCTCATTTGTGTAGTAACAAGGCAGGCATGTCCTGACCCATCAATCAAGCTTTGAAAGGGCCATTCATAACAATTCCGATTGGACACACAGAGGCCAGTCCGCAAGAACACTTACTATTGTAGCAGGCTTTGGGGGCCTAACCAGTTCCTTTTGCAGCCAATGGCAACATTTCCATTGATTATTTTTTTTTAGTTGGATCAGGAAGCAAAATACTTGGCAATAGTGGTCCAGCCAGATAAGTTGTTAACATCAAGATGAAACTTGCCACCAATGTTAAATATTTTAAGCAAAATTTCTTTTTCTTTTAAGGGAAGGAAAGGGAAGGAAAACCCTAGATTGCAACTCCCCTTTGGCTCAATTTAGAGAGGGTAGAGAGTGGCATGTAATGAGATCCTTTTGATTTTTTTTTTTAAAAAAGGCTTTTTGCACCTTCTGAGATTTTTCAGGTAGCAATTCTATATCCTCTTTGCTCATTGTTTGCTTACTTTGGTTAGTAGTAAAGACAGGTGACTGTACTAAGTGTAGGGATTTATTTAAAGATGAGTAATTGAGGAAATATCCCTATCAATATATCAGAAAAGGACAGCTGGCTTAATAAGAAGGAACAGGCTTTCTCCCAGTAATTGTGTAAATAGCTTTTGTGATTTTTAAGCATTGATTTGATTCTTTTAAGTGTCTAAGCTAAACAAGCCTGCTGGATGTTGATATCAATGCCTAACATTGGATTTTGTGTGGAAATTTGAGAGATGGACGGTGGTGACCTCTGGAATTGGGAGGCTCAAAAACAGCAATTGAGGGGTTTGGAAAGATCCAGGAGGAAGAATGCTGGGATCTATAGTTTTTCCTAAGTGGAGGTGTGAGTTTCTGAGTATGGTTGCTGAGAACACTTTGAATGAAAACATGCTGTACTCCGCCTCCCCTGCCATTGAGCTCCATCCTCCATCTCCTTGTAAATTTCATTTGGGAGAGAGGAGGAGAGTCAAAGTGGTAGTGAATGCTTGATGCTTGCTCTTTCGGAGAATTTAGAGAATTCTTTCTTAAAGATTCACTTGGGCCACATTCGCGCTGTACATTACAAACTCTAGGGTACCTCTTTACCCCCACACACTGCTACCCTCAAAGAACTCTGGGAACTGTAGCTCTGTGAGATGAATAACAACTCTCAGCGCACTTATCAAGCTCCAGCTCCTCAAATTCCTTGGGGGAAACTATGACAGCTCAAAGTGGTATCTCAAGTGCTTTAAATGCATGGTGTGAATGTGACCTTGGTCTACTCCAAATTGTGACCAATGGGCTTTGAAAGATGCTTGCTGTTGTCAACCAGACACACTGTAACTAAAGCGTGCTGTACCAGAAAACAATGGACACGAGAAAGAGTGCCCTCCAACCCACATTCCAGTGTCCTTTGTCTATTAAGATTTTTCTAAGCTCTGGCATAGAATTATTAGACAAGAGACACTTCAGAGAAGCAAAGCAATTTTACAGTGCGCCTGAATACTTCTGAACAGCAGGTGCTGTCACAGTCCTGTAGACCGCAGTGTCCAACCATCAGCCTTTCTTTAAAAATGGCATAAATTTCAACCTTCTAATAGATTCTAAGGACAATAGTGGTGGGTGAATAATCACATTCTATTGTACATGTTGGGCTTTTAGTTAAACCAAAAAGGCTTAATATTATAGTATTATGAAGATAGCTGCATAGAATTGTTCCACAAAGCAGCCTTTCCACCAACTGTTATATTGTTATAAAAGCAGAATGCTGAAAATGATACTTTCAGCCCCTCCCCCCCCTTTTGAAGAAAAAAAAGGATAGAGAAAAAGATTGCTTAGGTTAAGTAGAATTCTCTGATTGGACAGAAGCCCTTCCCTGCTCAAGAAGCTTCAGAATGTTTGAAAACTGAAGTGGGCTTGATAGAAATTGGCTCCCTATCATAGGAGCCAACTCCTAGGGATGAGGTCTCTTCACCCCCCCAAAAAAATATTTAAGGGGGCCACCCCCCAAAGTTGATAGGCTTGCCATTCAAATAGTGTGCATATACCGTGTCTTGTGATTGTTTTTGCAGAGAGGGGCTTACCTCTCCCCCCCCCAATATTTTATTCACGTTGTCACCCTTGTAACCTATTCTTGAATGAAAAGCCTTGAGTCGGGCAAAAAAGTTGCTCTGGAATGGCTCCCCATATATTAGGGGATATTTATGAGATAAGGGAAGCAGTCATGGTTTTGACAATCTAGATCAGGCATCCCCAAACTTCGGCCCTCCAGATGTTTTGGACTACAATTCCCATCATCCCTGACCACTGGTCCTGTTAGCTAGGGATCATGGGAGTTGTAGGCCAAAACATCTGGAGGGCCGCAGTTTGGGGATGCCTGATCTTGATTGTCCCTCTTGTCTTTACTACTTAGCATGAACTGCTGTGAGACCCCCCTGCCTGAGGGTCAAACCACGGGTTAAGTTTAAACCAATTGGCACTGGCTCCCAATCAGCTACCAGCCTAAGTGCAAGGTGCACTTAGTCCTCTGCAAATGGGTGCTGGATACCTAGAGATTGTTGAACCTCTTTTTTATAACCAGTCACTGTGCTTTGAAGGAGAGCCCCTCCGCAGTTACTATTCCACCAGAAGTTCATATGATGAAGGAATCAATTTCCTTGGCTGCTTATTTTAGAACTATTGTGTTGCTGATCATGGAGTTTCTGCACATCATCTTTGCTTTTCCAGATTAATAGCTGTTTCATATTTAATATCAGTGTTTAAAAAGAAGCTCTGTACAGATGCCATATATTTATTTTTGAAACCAGAACATTTTGTTTGTTAAAGGCAGCCTTCAGAGAGGCTGTGAAACTGTCATAATATCTGAAAGAGGGCTGTGGGAGGGGGGGCAGCGGGAGGGGGGAGAGAGAAAACACAACACATGGTAGATATGCACTGCAGTTAAATTTATGAACTGTTTTGGCACTAGGCGGCAATAGGCTCACAGCAAATCCTGGCTTGTTGTAATTTCCTCCAGAGAGTCAGTTGTACGGTGGCCAAAGCCCTTTAGGGTTGGGTGGACAGGAATCTCATGCTAATGCTTTAATTCTAATGTGCAGTAAATCACAGTTAGCCCCAGCACAGAGTCTAGCGAGTTGTCACCACCCAACAGCTGAACCAGCAAAGATGAGAATGCTATAGGTCAGAAGTTTCATCACCTGAAAGGTCATAAAGTATATTGCAGGTGGGAACTTTACACCCTAGATCATGTGGCTACATGGTAGAGGAGTAGTTCTATGGCCTTGTCACAGACATAAACTAAACCCCTGTTTGTACTGAAAAGCTATCCCATCACACCCCGTACAATTAAACTGGCTGGAAATGTCATGTTTTATTACCCCACCTGTTGGATTCAACTACTGCCTTCGTGGTGATGACATTTGCAGTTTAAGCTTGGAAGCCTGCAAAGGGATTAGACAGGGAGAGAGCAGGGAACGGGGACTCTCTACAACTGTGTTTAATATATTTTCCAGTCTGCCCAGGAAGCCGGCAGCACAAGCGGCCAAATGCACCAGGAACTGGCTTTGGGATCCAGTGACACTCGGGAGACTTGTACACTGAGCATTGCTGCCACTGCTGGCTGATTCAGAGTTATTGGAACAGATTGAAACAATAACTGTTCTTAAAGGCTAATAAAGGATGTGGTTGCTCTATGACCATTGTTGGGTGGGAGTGGCAAGAGACAGAAGCTTTTCCCACTCCCGACATTTACACATGCAGTTTCACTTAGATTTTTTTCCACAGTAATCTAATGCAGCTTGATTTATATGCTGTACTTTAAGACTTGCCAATGAGTAAATAGCTCAGCTGATGTCAAGTTGCCCTGCCCTGCAGCCTGAAATGGGGAGAGCTGGGTTGATGCTATTTGCATAGATTTCCTTTGGTACACAATTATCTTCTTTTCATATAGCAAAGGCCAATCCTGTGGCCTGCGCACTGCAGGAAGCTCTCCAGGCCTTTGGAGCTGAGTGTCATCAGTATGTGGATAACACTCAACTCTCATTACTCCTTTCCATCACCAACTGCTGATGTTCTGAATCAATGTCTGGCATTGAAAATGGACTGGAGGAGGATGAAAAAATGGAAACTTAACCCAGACAAGACAGATGGGCCTCATTGTCAGTTGGGAGGCAGTTCAGGGTCTTGGGATTTTGCCTGCTTGGGGTGGGGTTGCACTCCCCAAGAAAATCAGGTTTCTGGGCAATCTTTCAAGATCCACATGCCAGAGGTGCGCATGGCCTGAGGCAAAAGCAACAAATGTAAAGTTTACCTTTGTGCAGTAGGCTCATTTCTATAAACACACACTCACCCTCTCTGTCTTCCATCCAAGGAAACTAGAGGCATGATCAGAGTTCAAGTCAAGCATTCTAGTCAAGCAAAAACACTTGGGGGCAGTTAGGAGTATAGCCTGGGGAGCAGTGGCATAGCTGCGTTGCCAGCTCCCGGGCCAAGACAAGGATTGTGCCCCCTTATTAGGTGTTGTATGAGAGTCAACAGACAGACTTCGCTCCCTGAGCCCTTGCATAGCTGACAAGTCTCCCGTTTTCCCTGGGAAATCCCCATTTTTCCAGCTGTTCCTAGCTGAAAAAACGGATTTTTTTGTTTTTCCCCGGTTTATTCTGGCACGGTGGCCATTTTGGAACTGGGCAAAGCAGCATCAAAAGTCACTTCTGAGCATGCCCCGCCCAGTTCCAAAATGGCGGCAGCACTACTTCCAGTCTGCTATTTCCGGCCCGGTCCCTTTTTTCTCTGACAGCAACTTGGCAGGTATGAGCCCCTGTGGTGCCTGCTCCTCGTGGAGGTCACCATGTTCACCCTCTCAGCTCAGTCAGCTCCCATCAGGAGTGGCAGCTGGCACTCCTTGGTAGGCTTGGCAGCATCCCAGCAGTGACAGAGGTCTAGTAGGAGGGCAGTGGAGAGCAGGTCGAGGTGCCAAGCGCAGCTGCCTCTCATTGGCTGTGCAACTCAAGGATGAGTGCTGGTGGGTCAATGAGTGTGAGCGGGTGGCTCCATACCTCACCCAAGGACACATGCCAGAAGGGAGGCCCCCAGGGAAGGACTGACATGGGTTGGGAAAGTCCAGGTTCTGACCGGCAGGAGTTACACACAGGGGCGGGCGTCTGTTCACCATCTGCAAGGAGAAGGAGGTGCCCAGCCAGCAGCCCCAGAGGCCCGGCTCAGGTGTGGCTTGCCTCCCCATGGCTCCAGAAGGTGGCAGCCATGTGGTCTCAGCAACGAAGCCTGTTGTGGGGGGTGCCAGGTTGTGCCCCTCAGAATTCTGAGCACTACTGCTGGGGAGAGTTATGACGGCCAGATAGAGAAACCTGTAGGGCCACATTCAGCCCTGGGGTGGAGGTTCTCCAACCTTGACTTAATTAGATATCATCCAGACATAAGTTATTCATATCCCATTTATCAGTGATCTATGATTCACAAGGGTGGCTTCCAAAGAATGCATACAAATTAAACAAATTTTTAAAAGGAGATATCACGGGCACAGATGGGGTAGAAAATGAGTCCTGTATATACGCCTATGATAAAAGGAACAGATTTCCAAAGAGCTTCAGGGTGTACCATTTGTGTAGAAATCATATCTTGGCTGTTGCTCCCTCTCTCCTCCCCCTCCCCCCTCCTCTGTCTTGCATGGGTAATATATGCTTAATAATAATCAAAACCTGATGGTATGGATTAAAGAATCAGGATGCTACAGAGTGAAGTTTTTTTAAAATTGAAGAAATTAGATTTGTATGATTTTTAACTATTCTTTAATCTGCTTCTGGGCAACAAAAGTGATTTGGGTCAGCTGTTATTGCATTAAACTTTAATTTTCTTCCACGAGCACAGGATTATATAAAGGAGTATTGGATTGCACTCAGCATGGATTAGCTGAGCGGTGTCTCCTCTGCCAAGGACCAAATGGATTTCCTTCCTTTTGTGATTTATATTTTTATTACTCTTTCCCCCCTCCTTCTAATTCCCATTACCCTTCTGTTTGCCAGCATGGAGATACCCTCAAGAGCAGCAGCAAATGCAGGCAGAATTATTGGCTTATTGAATGTATTTATGTTCCAAGGTTCCTCAGTAGCCACTGTCAGAGGAACAAAGTAGCCCCCAGCCATAGAAGCTCTCTGTCTGTTAAATCAGGAAAACCAAAACTTCTCAAGGCAAAGAGATCTATTCTTTCCTTTCTTTTAAAAAAAAAATCCGCATTTAAACTTTTGTTAAATAAGATATAGGCAATGTTGGGGTTTTTTTTTAATGAACTGCTTGATCCTGCGCCCCCTCCCTGCAAGTCAATTGCACCAGAGCCTTACAAAAAGGATTATCTTTACAGCTTTGGGGAGCAACATTTTTTAAAAAAAAGAAAAAGAAAAGAGAATAGCTTTAGATTTTACAAGAGTTATAAGTAGTTGCAGTGGACACTAAAATAAGGCAGAAAAGTAAATAGAAAAGCAAAAATAAAGGCATTTTGGGCAATGGTGATGACTTTTCAGAAGTAACAACATGAGCACAATCCAGGACCCTAATAGCGCAGCCCTGTCACATCCAGTCAGAAGTAAGCACCACTGAGTTCAGTTGGACATACTCACAGGTAAGCAGGTGTGGGATTCAACAGACTCTGAATCAGAGGCCACACGTCCCTTTTCACCACAGGAGATGAAACAGGATGTGCCTCTCTGCCCTGCCACTGCCACCACCATGTGCCCTGTCTCATCAGCTCCTGGGAAAGATGGTGTCAATTTCAGGCAAGATCTCACCCCAAATGGACACAATTTTGCCTGAAATCAGCACTGATGCTGACACTGCCTCTCCACCACTGACAGAGTGGGGAGGGGGGCGACGGGACTGTGGGAAGCTGTGGGGTCTCATCTTGGGAACTTCCGCCACCTGAGGCAGTGGCCTCACTCTGCCTAATGGCTGGGCCACCTCTGCTCTGAACAGATTAAATAGACTCAGAAAAGACATGCATAGGTCATAACACTATAATGCTGTAAGCATAAGGCTGTTGAATTCAGTGGAACCTACTTCCTTGTAAATGTGTATAGGATTGCACCCTGAAAGAACAATTCTAAACGTCAGCTGGGAGCCGAGCAGTGGACCACCACAACTCCACAGTCACTTAGGGACCCATTGTTAAAACCGTGTTTATGGAAGACTATCTTACTCGGCTATGAGCAATTGCCAAAGAATAGAAGGAGGAGTAGGAGGAAGAGGAGGAGGAGGAGGAGGAGGCATCAGGACAGCAGGTGGGGTGGTTTTACCATCATTTTTCCGTCTATGCTTCAAGGCTGGCACAGCTGATAGACTCAGAGTCCCCCTCTGCTACCACCATAGGTGGGAGTCTTGTATCCACCATGCTTTCTGTGGTTTCAGTGGCGGCCTTCATGCATTCACACAATTATTTCGTCAAATATAGCTCCCCAGGTGATTGGTCTTTATTTACTATGTTTACTGTAGGTTTTCTAAAGCACCATTACCTAATGTGAGGCTCTGGAGGTCAAAGGAAACCTCAAAGATGTACTGAAGAGGTATGGTGTTGAGCCTATTACTTTTGAGTCTTCACAGCCATGGTGATGGAACAAATACGTCTTCAATACTGCCTCAAAGACTTATAACTTGAGAATTTTGTTTATTAATCAGTGTACCTGAAGAAGAGTCACTGCCACGAAATGCTTTAGACTCTATAAAGTATATATTCAGTGCACTATGGAGCTTCCCTCGCTCAATATTACAATAATACAAAATTCATGAAGGAATAATAATGGCATTCTTTCTGGGTTTCCTGGTTCATCTTTTTAAATAAAAAATAATGAGTTCAATTGTTTTGACCCATCTGTTTTTAAAAGAGGCGTTGTGTTTTCTTTTATACAATATATATTTCCAGTACATTGGGAAAATGTGACATTAAATCAATTATATGCAATCTGATCAAGCCTTTCTTATACTGGAACCACTGACAAGAGAAGCCCATCCTGTCAAAAACAAAATCAGAGAAGATATTTTCTGCTGCTTCCATCAGACAGAGGAAGAGATTCCCTAAGGTTGCTCTATGACATGCAGTTTGTGACAGTTCTAGTACTTTGATGTACAATCATGTGCTTTCACCTAGAGAGAGACAAACGTCAGCACACATGGCATATCAAATCAAAGTCCATGGCTGTCTTTCCAGAGAGCTCTCTGAACCCATGGGCTCATGAGCTGCTACACTGTGCATACTGCACCAGGCCTTTTCCCTCTCTTCCTGTGTGTTATCTTCAGATGGCATGAATTCTCTTCCTGGTACAAATCTACTTTTACTAGTTTTGAAACTCAGCAATTATAATTCACTTTACTTAAACACTTCCTAAGTGAAGGCACAGTGGAATGGCAGAGTTGGCCCTGATGTTGTGCAGCTTCCTTCCACCAATGTCCACCCATTGAACATGGACATCTGGAAGGAAAAGTCTTGGTGAGTCCACCTTTACTCACACAGGGTTCTAGCTCCTGTGGAAGCATATGCTCATTGAGGCCTGGGTGCATAAGCTTTTCTCCTGCAAGAAGGCCACACTATTTTTTTGGCCATTGGAAGGATCCATGTGACCTCAGGGTCAAGGCCAAAGGCTATATCATTCATAGATGACTTAATTATGGGTTCAGGTTTAACACATAGCAGAGCAGCTCCCTCATTGTGATCTACAGGGAAGTCAGTCCACCTCCCTGTAAACCTATGCATTGCCATCACAGGATTAACATGTGAAAGGGGCTTATGAGAAGTGAACACTGTAGTACAAACCCTTAAATCACTGCTTCCTTGAAGCACCTGATGTTTGCAGCTTGCTTTTGTGGTGTAGAGTTTGGAAAGATAATATTTATTGTAACCTCAGGTCTTAGAAAACTGATTTTATTTATTTATTTTTTTGGTCTGCAAACATAAAATTTTGAATAGCCTCCAGTGTGCCTCTAAAGTAGCACAAAGGACCAGCATCTGCAGAAAATCCATCTATAAAACAGGGGAGGTGGGAGGAAATGAGGGGCTTGAAAGGCAGTCCTCAGTCTCTGTAAATATTTATTTCTATTCTGAAGGATTCTTCATACTATACCTACTGCTGCTTCAACCAGACCAGATTCATTTCCTAGAAAACATACTTGACTAAGTATTTAAAGTATTTGATAAAGTAATTGTAGTTTTTTGAAGCTCTACATAATGTAAAATGAGGCTTCGAGTTTTTAAAATTTGACCGTGAACCTGTGCATTACTCTCACAATCCAAGTACCTTTGCTAATCCCCACCTATTTTTTTTAAAAAAAGAAACGAGTATTCATAGTCATGTAAAGTCACTTAGTTAATGCCTTCCTTAGTCACTTTACTTGTGTATTTTATTGTCCTTAATATTTTTCTTTGCGTGTACTAGGGGCCAACTGCAGTTGTTAAGATGGTCCAGTTAAATGGATTTTTTTTTTAAAAAAAAAAATCCGTTGTGAAAATCTGTAGGTCTCAATGTTGGCCTAAAATAGAAAATGTTGGGATGTCTCATAGACATGTGAAAAGGGCTTCTGTTATGTTTGCCAGGAAGTTTCTAACTTTGGCAATACGAGCATTAGATATCTCTTCCTAAGGACCATCGAGCAACCTTAGGTAAGTTTGAGAGGAAATAGAGGCAGATGGTGGTGCTATCTAGGTTAGTGAGGTTGAATATCATAAAAATATTGTGATTCTGAGATAGAACAAGGTGTATTAAATACTTTTTAAATGTGCCACAGCAATCATAATGATGATCTATATTCAGATCATCATTGGAATATATGTACGGTAATCATTACAAAATACATAAACTAAATGAAAAGGTTGGTACTTGGTATGTTTCTAATGATGATAAAGTTCCTATGCAAAACAGCCCAGGAGCAACCGAAGCACTCAACAATATCTTAAAGCTGTAGCTATTTAGTCGAACGAATATTAAATATTTTCAGATCAAGTTATTGAATGTAACACCCCTTTAAAAAGAACAAAGGAGCTTCCCTCAACATCATGGGAATTTAGGCCAAACTCTTAAAACTTGCATAGAAATTTTGGTCACAGTTAAATGTACCACATAAATCTACTTTAAAACATTTCTGTTGCCGAAATACCCAATTTAGTCATCCTTGGTTTATCATTTTTTACCTCCAGTTAATTGGTGCTGGAGCAAACAAAAAGATTCGCCCAGACCCTGACCTAATTTAACACAGCCATTTGTTGACTCTGAGGACAAAGAATAACTTAGACTGAGTGGTTCTGAATTTCTGCCATATGCTGTAACATATGTAGAGGCAGCTTGTCTTCTTCTCCCTCAGATTTGTCAGGGTGTGGAGTTTTCACATTCATAAAGATACACTATTCTCCAGACCCTTTTCTCACAAAGATGCTGGTGTTTGTTTTCTGCAATTTTTGCAAGCTATAGATAGAAAGTGGGTGTAGGGCAGGCATGTCAAACCTGCGGCCCTCCAGATGTTTTGGCCTACAACTCCCATGATCCCTAGCTAGCAGGACCAGTGGTTGGGGAAGATGGGAATTGTAGTCCAAAACATCTGGAGGGCTACACCAGGTTTGACATGCCTGGTGTAGGGTTTTTGCTTCTCATCTTCATTGTGTTCCTGCATCTCTCCACTATGGCTTATCCATGGCTGGTAAATGGTCTCAGTGAGAGCTATAACATTGTTTACATCCTGACCTTCAACAGGTTCACAGGGAAGGCCAGACCAAAATATGTTCCTACCCAAAGCAAATAAAAAGATTGAGCTCCTGTTGAACCTTATTTCAATACTGGGAATGGGGCAGTGTCCTCCTGCTCACCTGAGTCCAGCAGGCTAGCAGGACAGGGCAGGTGATGTAACACACACAGTCCTGTCTTCCAACACTTTGCCACTACTCTCCATTCCTTAGCAACTGCTGCTGAAGTGCTCTCCGTCGTCTAACAGTAAGGCTGTCTCTGATCTGAGGTGGCTTCTTGAGGAATCATTTTGTGCCCAGCAGTGGACTAAGTGTCCTGGAATAAAACTGTGTGGGCTTTTCACCCCTCCACTCACCATAATCTTCCACGTATCCTACTTTGTCCTTACTGCTTACGCTTACTTTCTGTCTCCCTCTTCTTGAACTCAAAACAGGCTAGTGTGCAAATAGTTATTTTCAGAGCCCAAATCCCAAAGTCTGGGTCATGTTTAAAGAGTCATACACAAGCCGGTTGTGCTTGTGTGAGAGAGTAACAGTGTGGGGGAAGGGAGAGAGGGAGAGACTGGGGGTTTGTGAAGAACATTTGAATTTATATTTAATATACTTCTATCATTTGACAGCGTCTACGGGCTATTGTAGCCCAAATCTTTCCCAGTGGTTTGCGTTTCTAAGGCAATGTGGTTGCAGAGGGTGTAACTGAGGTTGGGATTTGTCATGATATGCTTAAATGGGAAGGCCACATGTTGACATAAATTCAGTTCAGTGTAAGCTGGCTGTACATATGTTATGGCATATGGCAGAATTTCAGTCCCAGTCCCTCACTCTCCTGCCTCCTTCTCAGAGCCACTAAAAAGCAGTCTCACGAGACAACCCTCTGCTAAATTAGGTCAGAGACTAGCATGCCATGTGGCAGCTCTGTTGATGGATAATAAGGGTGGGTTATGACTTGACAACCAGTATGGCTTTTCTTTCTTGAGGAGACTATTTAGTGTGGATTTTGTTTTTCCACAGTTTCTTCTATTTAAAATGGTGCTGGTACTCACCATGAAGTTGTTACAGTAAGTGCCACATTTTTAACCAGTGCTTTTGTTCTAGAAAAAAGGTGCCTGTACTGCACTGCTTGGAGGACCCCCCCAGAAAAAAAGCGCTGGTTTAGATGTATGTTAATTCTTTATCCACATTTTTGGTTGCGACTTCCTGTTTGGCCTCTATGCATCGTGGTGATAAGATGAGATAAGAAGGTGTATACAACCCTGTGGCGAGTGCAGCTCTTTGCTTGTGAAAGGATGATTCTACCACAATTCTTGTAATCAGATGGTTTTAGCATGACTCTAGGAGCCAGATTAAACTGCCCCGATTTAAACTTTAAGCCAGATTTGAACCAGATAGTGCTTCAAAGAGAGGACTGCCCTCTGTAAAGTAGGACCAATGGCCACAATCGTATGCATGAAACTTTGAAAAGGCTTCCCAGCATAAAGAACTTAAAGTTGCCTCTGGTAGGTTGGGATAGCTGGAGTCAATGCAGAGTGTGCCCATTTGAACTGAGATATGTATTTGAACTGTTTGTGGAAAGAAAGAAAGAGCTGAAAGCTGGTCCTGCAAATGAAATTCATAGCTGACTTCCAAAAATTCCCCTAGTATGTTCAAGGGCAACTCTAACCCAGAAGCCTGCCACACCGAATGTCACACCGAATGTCATCCTCTTTAAAATGGCTCTATTTAAAAAATAATAATTTAAAATTATCTACGCATGTAGATATTTATCCCAATGTGGTAAGTAAAAAGGAATGCATATTCTAAAGTCAGAAGAGTGTGGGAATGTTAGGGATGTGGATTAGGATATATTATTAGATAGATCCTATCCAAGCTTGTGTTAGCAAGCTTCCAATATCAGCAGAGTGACATTCCCCTTTTGTGCGCAGCAAAGCGTGAGCGTTAGATTTGCTAGAACCTCTACAACAAATATACTTCAATATTATACTTCCTGGCAAATCCCCCTTTTCCTTCTTAAAAGAATTACACTACACAATAGTATTAAAATAAGATAGAGTTTACTCACATGACATCCTGAGTTAACAGCGTAATCTCAGAAAGGCAGGCTTACGTAGAAAAGTTAAAAATATGTACATCTGGAGTCTACTTAGTAAAGTGAGGCTCCATCTGGTCTCTCTCTTGGCAGCAGGCCAAGAGGGAGAACCATCCTAACTGGAGATTCTCTGGAGATGTGTTCCCGTTGAAGGAGAGAAGGCTAAGAGAGAGAATGGCTGCTGGCTAGGGGCTTTTGTCTGCCAGCTAATCCATCTCATCTGCATATCTGGAGGAACAGGAACTTAGTCAGGTGTTCCCCCATGTGAGTCCCTCTTAGTGGACACTCTAGTAACTGTTGTGACTTGTCTGCCCCAGTGTTCCATCCCACAAAGAGGAGCAAAAATAATGATATACTTCATGTGGAACTTCATCTAACTTGATGTAATGGTGAATCGGTGCCAAAATCAGGCTGAGAGTCTGAATTCTCAGGTCTGGAAAAGGGTCTGGTTGAAATGGAGTGCCACAGTTGGGGCTGCAAACTATTTGCTTGCAAATGTTTTGGCTTTTTTTTTGGCAGGGTATACCCAGTTCTTTCAGCTCATTTTACATAGTGGCAGCAAAGTCTGATGGCTTGCACTGTGCTGTTGACAGGTTAACAAGAGATTCTCCCCATAAATGCAACCCCAGCAAATATGTTCCTAGTAGCATGATAGGCGGTGATTTAAACTGTGCTTTAGACAGCAGCCCTCTCCAGTCATTCTCTTCTCACAATTACAATCCTGCTCATTGCGCATAAAGATTACCAAAGTCCATCCCATCCAATGCATAGACCACCATGGCAGGAAGACATGTAATGGCAGGGTCAGGGCTACAAGGTGTGATCCTGCTCTCTTTCTCCCTCTAGAGAAAAACAAGCAAAATGGGCTTGGGTCAACTCTGAATAGGCAATTTCCCCACAACGACAAGCCTACTGCATTTCCAAGCATGGTTCACCACTCCTGGCACATCTGATCTTGTACTCTAGTCTAGTACAAATGAAGGCAACTCCATGTTACTCTTTCCCCCGTCTTTTCCCTCTAGTATGGAGATGCCTTTAGTCTTCTTTTATGTCTCCCTGCCAACTCCATCTTCACTATGTTCTTTTGTGGACAGTTGTGACTTTCAAGCAAGCTTTCTTATATTACCCTCCTTATTCTTGTGCTTTTATTTTGGATTTTTCACACATCCTTCACATTGCCTTTACAGTCTCCAGTCAAAGAGCTCTAAAACCTAAATACTCCTTCGCACTTCATGGCTATTCCCTTATCACATGCATTTTCTGCTGCCTCAAGGCAGATCTATTTCTTTGGTGGTGGTGGTTGTGTGTGTGTTGGGGGGGGGGGTTGTTATTGAAATCTCTCCCCTCACCCCCCCCCAAGCTGATGGAAGATGTGTAAATGTGTCTAAAGAGGAGAACAGCATAACTTTTTTTTAAGCAGAGCTTTGGGAAATACTGATTCTCTGGGGCTCCCCCTCCCATAAAAACGAAGATGAAAAGAGCAGTATCTGCACAATACAAGCAAAGGAACTTTAGTGAATTATTGTATCCTCCTCTCAGTTTACATCAGAAAAAAAGGAAGCACCTTTGCAGTTGTGCATCAATCTCTTGCTTTTTGCTAGATAGCAGAATCCCCCAGTCATCTATGGGCTGGATTTACATTATTCCATTAAGTATTGATTGTAATGCTTGAAAGCTTTATTGTTGCTATTTATCAGAGCTTTTTGCACTGAACTCTGTAGAAGATAATACTCCCTAGTTGCCTGATGTACACTTACAGCTCAGTCAGGCAAAATGTGCTAAAGGAGGTAGAGAATGTATGTGTGTGATGCGCATGCACGCACGCACGCACACACACACACGATCAGATTATTCATAAACGACATCTCTGTTAACTTCCCCAACTTGCTCAATGCATTCTGTCAATGCACATTTCCCTATTATTATCAGCAGAGTGATGTGAATGAAAGATCTATACAAATTATCTTGCCTGTGCATGGCTTGTGTTTATATATGTGGAGAGAGAGAGAGAGAGAGAGAGAGAGAGAGAGAGAGAGAGAGAGAGAGAGAGCTCCATTCAGGTATTAATTCATGTACAAATGGCCCAGTGATCTTCCTGCCTCAGGAGGTCTGTCTTGCTCTCCTTCCTTATCAGATGAAGATTATTATTTTGTTGTGGTTGGCTGTTTAGGGTTGTGTCTGCTAATGCTGCCTCCATCCATTCTGCATTCAAGTCTACATGCATAATACACCTGAACATGCAGAAGCTCCAGTATGGATGATCCTCTATACCCTGCAAAAGGACTTCAGATTGTGTGTATAGGAACCAATGTATATCATAATAATAATAATTTATTATTTATACCCCGCCCATCTGGCTGGGTTTCCCCAGCCACTCTGGGCGGCTTGTGTTGATATGTGTGTTGTGCGGCTTGTGGTATATGTGTGTTGATGTATGTACTAAGATTTTGTGCATCAAATTTAGAAGAATTCCAAATGAGATTAGAAAAAATGAGATTAGAAAAAAAATTCATATAATATTTCAGCAAAAAGTAAACATTTATTTCTAAGCTTGCCATGTATGGAAAACGGCAGATGTGTAGAGGGTAAAGGGAAAGCTCTTTTGTGACTGACGTCCATAGCATCTCATAAGAGGAAATGATTTTATTAGGGTTCTCCAGCCACAATGCTTTGGGGAAGTAATAGATCACTTTGTTTTTTCTGTGCTCTTTACTTGTTCTATTAGTTGTGCTTGCTTGGAAAATGCTGGACACTCGAGTCCTTCTGCCTCTGGATCACACACATCTACTTCTGTCAAATCAGTTTACACTTAGTTTCTGCGACTTTTGGTGCCAGTTCAGCAGAACATGAACCTGAAATTGTCACACACAAACCCTAGTCCAGTTATCAAAGCTGCTTGTCTGGAAGCACAATAACTCTGCCAAAAAAAGATGTCCGGATTTTCACTGTTTGAAATGGCAACCCTAAAAGAAGGGCCTCAGATTATGATCAGTTTCTGGGTCGGTTCATATGGGAAGAGGTGGTCATTGAGGTGTTGAACCATTTCCCTGACACCAAAACAGATGGATTTTCCTTCTCGTTGGAACCAAGCTGGAGAAACACACACACACACACACACACACACAAAAGGAAAGGCTGCCCTCACTGCCATTCTACCCTACAAGTTCAAGCACGGCAGGGGTTCGGATCTGGCAGTTCCTCTGCCTTTCATCCTCCCACACTCCTCTGGATTGTTTCTATTACAATTTGCCTGATATGGCTGTCAGTGTATTGCCATATACTAGGTATTAGCATATACTAGACGCGGGTGGCGCTGTGGTCTAAACCACTGAGCCTCTTGGGCTTGCCGATCAGAAGGTTGGCGGTTTGAATCCTCGCAACAGGGTGAGTTCCCATTGCTCTGCCCCAGCTTCTGCCAACCCAGCAGTTCAAAAGCACACCAGTGCAAGTAGATAAATAGGTACCACTGTGGTGGGAAGGTAAACAGTGTTTCCGTGCGCTCTGGTTTCCGTCACAGTGTTCCATTGCGCCAGAAGCTGTTTAGTCCTGCTGGCCACATGACCCGAAAAGCTGTCTGTCGACAAACGCTGGCTTCCTCAGCCTGAAAACGAGATGAGCACCGCAACCCCATAGTCGCCTTTGACTGAACTTAACTGTCCAGGGGTCCTTTACCTTTTACCTTTACCAGGCCACAGTATAATAATCTATAATAAAATCTCTCTTAGGATATATACTCACAAGCAGTGGTTTTGCAATTTGCAACTGAATTCCAGAGGAGTTCTCACCTCAGCCACTATAGAAGGAATTCAGTTACAATCTCTTTTCTCTATACTGTTTTCAAAGAAGCTTGACACATAGGGTGCTGATGTCCATTTGTCCAGGGATTTACTAGAATGCAGAAAGCAGAGCATTATCTTGTTGCAAGCTGATTCCAACTAATGAAATAAGTTCACTGTTGCCCAGGAAATGCTCTGACTGTAATTGGTAGATAACTGATTTTGAAAATCTTTTTTTAAAAGGCAAATGTAATGTCAGAGCTGTGTATTCTGCGATAAAAAAAGATAAAAAATAAGAACTCCACGCATAGATAGCCAAAGTTCTATGCCAAGAAAAAGACAAATTAATTACTCTACCAAATTAGACAAATTGATTTATTTTTTGATGGTTGCTTACGTTGCATAATTTGGCAGATGATATGGAATATCTCATCCTCAGGTGATCCTGGGAAAAATTCTACAATAGCAGTCAATGCAGAAAAACAATGCACTGATTACCAGGAGCCAGCATGACTTTATCTAGAAAAAACAACAACCCATGCCAAACCAACCTATTCTGCTTTTGTGATAGAATTATTAGTCTGGTAGATCATGGGAATGCTGCGAGCATACTGTATCTTTATTTCAGAAAAAGTGTTTGATCAGGTCTTCCTTGATATCTTTGTTGACAAGATTGCAGAATAGGCATTGATCTATACTTCTGTTAGGTATATTCACCGATGGCCGAGTATCCACACACCAACCATACATAAATGGCTTGGCATCAAAATGGAGGACTGAGTATGATGCCATGACTTTACCTGCCCCAGAACTGATGTAACTTGGCCAACGTGGCCTGGTGGACCAAATGGGGAGGCCTGGCAGATCTAACGAGGCATGTGAGCTGGAGGTTCTGCACCTATTCCCTTGTAGAAAATAGCTATTTATATGCCAACTCTGTGGGTTGTGTGCATATGGAAATAATTTGAAGAGCACAATGGAACTTCCCCTTCATCTCCTCTGCCCATACCTCCCAAATCTGTTCTGGAGGCCTCTGCAGCAAATTTAGGCACAGTACAGGGAGCATAGGAAGGAAGGAGATGGCGTGGGAGTTATTTTGTAGTTGCAAAAGTTGTTCTATGTGTGAAATGTTTTAGTTGAACCATAGAATCAAAGAGTCATAGAGTGGAAAGGGACCCTAGTCTAACCCCTTGCAATACATGAATCTCAGATTATTATTATTAATAATAATACCCCGCCCATCTGGCTGGGTTTCCCCAGCCACTCTGGGTGGCTCCCAACCGAATATTAAAAACATGATACAGCATTAAACATTAAAAACTTCCCTAAACAGGGCTGCCTTCTTTTAAAAGTAAGATAGTTGCTTATTGCCTTGACATCTTGTCACAGTCTGGTCAGCGAGAGGTAGCAGGCCCGCCTGAGGACGTCAGGACCGGGGGCAAGATGGTGGTGTGGAAGGAGGAACGGGGTCCAGATGGTGCAGGGCTGAGGGTCCAGCAGCAGGCAGTCTCAGGGTCAAGGAACCGAAGGTTGGGAAGCAGGGCGTCATAGAGGCGAGGGCCCGAAGGTCAAGGAGCAAGGCGGATGCGAAGGTCTGGGAGTCGAGGAGCAAGGCGTCGGCAAGGCAAAGGTCCAAGGGTCAAGGGGCAAGGCAAAGGAGCAAGGAACAGGAAGCCAGCTGCAACAAGGCAGGGATCGCGTTGCTGTGGCAAAGAGCTGAAGGGAAATGCTGAGCTTTTATCCCTCCCAGCTCTTGCCACCAGGTGCAGTGAGTTATCAAATGACCTCACCTGAGTGGCCACTCCTTGCTTCTCCAGCACAAGCTGAGTCAGGCCCCAGTCCTGCAAAGCACTACAGGCCCCAGAGCCTGACTCCTGCCCATACTCCTGACACATCTGATGGGAGGGTGTTCCACAGGGCAGACACCACTACCAAGAAGGCCCTCTGTCTGGTTCCCTGTAACCTTACCTCTCAGAGTGAGGGAACCGCCAGAAGGCCCTTGGCGCTGGACCTCAGTGTCCGGGCTGAACGATGGGGTGGGGACGCTCCTTCAGGTATACAGGACCGAGGCCGTTTAGGGCTTTAAAGGTCAGCACCAACACTTTGTATTGTGCTGAGAAACGTCCTGGGAGCCAATGCAGATCTCTCAGGACTGGGATTATATGGTCTCAGTGGCCACTCCCAGTCACCAGTCTAGCTGATGCATTCTAGATTACCGTAATTGCAGTTTCCGAGTCACCTTCAAAGGTAGCCCCAGGTAGAGCGCATTGCAGTAGTCCAAGCGGGAGATAACTAGAGCATGCACCACTCTGGCGAGATAAAGCATCCATGACAGGTGGCCATCCAACCTCTGCTTTAAAACCTCCAAGGAAGGAGAGTCCACAAGCTCCCAAGGGAGACTGTTCCACTGTTGAACAACTCTTACTGTCTGAAAGTTTTTCCATATGTTTAAGTGGAATCTCCTTTCTTGTAACCTGAAGCCATTGGTTCGAGTCCTACCCTCCAAAACAGGAGGAAACAAGCCTATTCCTTCTTCCATGTGACAGCCCTTATTTGAAGATAGCTATCATATTGCCTCTCAGTCTCCTCTTTCCCAGGCTAAACATATCCAACTCCTTCAAGTGTTTCTCATAGGGCTTGGTTTCCAGTCCTTTGATCATCTTGGTTGCCCTCCTCTGCACACGTTCCAGCTTATTAACATCCTTATTAAAATTGTGGGGCAGCTGCTGATGTCCTAGGGTCTTGGGAGGGCCCATGAATGTGTCTGCCCTCTGACCAGTCTTCATTACACTTGCGCTTTCTCTCTCTGGGTGTTGGGGAGCCTTTTCTTGGCCCCATGGCACTGCTTCCAGTGAACCCACCTAGTTTAAATTTGAACTTGCCTAATTCTAACTTCCTGAACCAATATGTGAACCAAAACATTAGAAATTTACATTTCTCCAAATTCTCCCACCAATGTGTATTTTAAAAAGTAAGTACAGTGGAACCTCAGTTTACGAACACCTTGGTTTACGAATTTTCGGTTTACGGATGCCGCGGACCCATCTGGAACGGATTAATTCACTTTCCATTACTTTCAATGGGAAAGCTCGCTTCAGTTTATGAATGCTTCAGTTTATGAACAGACTTCCGGAACCAATTACACCCATGCTTCGGGTTAAGTACGCTTCAGGTTGAGTACTCCGTGGACCCGTCTGGAACGGATTAATCCACTTTCCATTACTTTCAATGGGGAAGTTCACTTCAGTTTATGAACGCTTCAGTTTAAGTACTCCGCAGACCGTCTGGAACAGATTAATCCACTTTCCATTACTTTCAATGGGGAAGTTCGCTTCAGTTTATGAACAGACTTCCGGAACCAATTGTGTTCATAAACCGAGGTACCACTGTAGATTAGAGGAAAGTGCATACCAGAACGCCTACATCAGTAAAAACAATGTACAAAAGTGTGCAATGTACAAAATATTAAGGAAGATTGATTTTAAAAATATGCTTATTAGGATACATTTTCACAAGGACTTAAAAAAAAAATTCAGACTGATGCACAAATGGAACTACTGTAATTGAAAAGAAGACTGAAAGTACTTAGAGATCCTGAAATTGTCGGGTTGATTAATTTCTATTCTTTTTTGCTGCCGAAAAGGATTAGAAACCAGTGTTGTTGCTTTTATAGAAGGTGTAATGGGTGGAATCTGCACTCAATTATCTACTTGCATACATGGGAAACTTGTAGAAATGCAAAACTGTCTTCATAGCGCCTCTTTTTCTAGACGGAGCTGACAAATATGTGATGGGAGAACTTTAGGGTTTAACTCTGGCTCAACATTCGCTGTGTTCCATTTGGTGGATAAATAGAAGGACATGCTGCATGAGTAGGAAATTGAACTTAAAATAAAAGCAAAAAGACCATTAAAAGCTCCATAAACTGGCACCCAGCCTGGACTTATATTAAAATGATTTGCAATAAATAACTTATGAGATACTGCCCAATATTTTTTTTTAAAAAAAGTTTATTATCTACAAAATCATATTAGGAAAAAAAAATTAAGCTTCATGCCTCAAAAGCTGCCTAATGTGTCCAAAACATTCCAGAGCCCCTCATTTTGGTAAATCATTGCCCCCTTATCCCAATTTCGTTTCTTTTTTTTCTTATTTAGTTTCTTTTATGTGTGCCTGGGCACAGTCATTCCATTAAAGAAAGATCCCTATTTTGATTACACAGTTTCTCAGTTCAAATTTACCAGGATTGTATTTGTAGATTCCTCCTACATTAGCTGTTCTTCTATGTGCCTGATCATCAACTTAGGTTAGCTGGGGGCTCTATATGGTTGTAGGAACCCAAATGGGTGTAGTGGATGGTTGTAGGAATCCAGGCCTGGTGCTTTATCTGCCCATAATTTCCATACTTCAGGTACCGTAATTGAGGCTGTGAGCAGAGTAGACTCCAAGCTTAGGGGCTCCTACCCACCACTGTTTTTAACTTTAGCCCTGAGCTGCATGGATCAGGGCTACATTAGGCATTCAGTTACTGTAAATACATAGCAGACAGCTATGCACCTTGTTTTCTTGAACTAGCTACAGGGTTGGAGAAGCCCATTTATCACTGTGAAGGCAGCACATAGGAAAGGGAAGCTTATCGGTTAAGTCCCCAATTGAGACTGTTAAGCGATGTTTTGTAGTTTGTTAACTATTGTTAAAGATAAAAAAATTCCTTCAGTAGCACCTTAAAGACCAACTAAGTTTATATTTTGGTATGAGCTTTCGTGTGCATGCACACGAAAGCTCATACCAAAATATAAACTTAGTTGGTCTTTAAGGTGCTACTGAAGGAATTTTTTTATTTTGCTTCGACTCAGACCAACACAGCTACCTACCTGTAACTATTGTTAAAGATGGTCAACTGTAGCAAATAGTGAATTGATGTATTAGTTACTGCTGATTTATTGTTATTGTCAAATCTAATAAAGCTAAAAAGAAAAGAAAAGAGAGAGACTCTTAAGTCCCCAATTGCCTCCAACCTAGACAAAGATGAGCCTTAGGCTAAAAAGTGCCTAATGGCACCAATGGAAGTCTTTGTTTTTCTGAGACTCCAAGCCTCATGGGTGTGTGTGCATGAGATCTCCCCGACCTGCTGTAGCTACCTGCTGCATATTTATGAGCATATCTAGTTTGGCCCTTGGAGGAGCTTGCAAGACAAGGGAAGCAAGGGAAAGACATATTTAAATCCCAGGACAAGAAGACACTGGCTTCTTGCGGTTTAAAACCAGTCAGGAGGGAAAATAAAGCCCAATGCAGAAATAAAGCACAGTGTAGTTGTTAGGTTTAATGTAAGTTGAATAATTAATGTGCAAAACAACTGGCCATTATGCAATTTCACCAGGCTTTATGGAGAATGTGCACATAATCTGTACATATTTCCCAGTCAATATATGTACACAATCTTCAAGAAGCTTTGGGGAATTTGCATTTATCAACAGGATATTGCATATTCTTTGGTCATTATGCATAGTTTCAACATGGGGGAATGTGCATATCTTAACTGTATTTTGTACATTCTCTGGCCAATATGCAGAAATCTCCAACTAGCTTTGGGGAATTTGCATTGCACTACTGAATTTTGTACACCATCTAGCCACTATACAGTCTTCAACAGGCCTTGGGGAATGTGCATATCTTGACTTCAGTTTGTACACTTTCCAGGCAATATGTACATTCTCCAGGAGGTGTGTATAGTGTCCAAAAAACATGCCCTTGTTTTCTTTCTCTAGTTCAGAAGTGTGCAATCTGGGCATCCTGAGTTGCTTTTGGCCAACTGCCCAATCTTACATGGTCCACAGCAATTAATTCTTTTTCTGAAGTCCTGCTGGGGATTATACATAATAGCTGGAGAAGTTACAAATTATTAAAAAATGAGGGCAAAACAGACCGATATAAAATGAAGCACACATACTGTGTACACCTGGTATTACTCAGATCACCCTTACTTTGAAGGGAAATGATTATAATACAGGCCAGGACCATAAGGGGAGAGAATGGTTTTCAGCTGTTTGCTTTTATCTCCAGAAGTATTGTACTTTTTCCCAATTAAAAAAAAAACCAAGTTCCCTTTCAGATGGTATTGGATATGAAAGCAGAATGTAATTTGAGGTTCATGATGGAAACCATCATGAAGAGATATCTCAGTTATTACTTCTTCATGCAACATGCAATTTTGACTGAGTTCCTTTCAGGAAACTATATCACAGGTTCTTTTTTAAAAAAACAAAAGAAAACCTTAAATACAATTTTGGAAATGATGTCAGCAATATTCATATATACAAGTGAAGTAAAGATGTTTTGCATTACATATTAGGATACCTTTCCATTACAGTGGTACCTCGGTTTACGAACTTAATCCGTTCCGGAAGTCCATTCTTAAATTGAAACTGTTCGTAAACTGAGGTGCGCTTTCCCTAATGAGGCCTACCACAGCCGGTACCCTTCCACCGTTCAGATTCCGTTCTTAGACCGAGGTAAAGTTCGCAAACCAGGACACCACTTGCTGTTTTGCGGAGTTCGTAAACTGAATTGTTCTTAAACCGAGGTACCACTGTATAAGAATGGCGGTGGTTTGTTTCCAAGTGCCAGTCACGGATAACTCTGAGAAATGAGCCTTATGGGGTTCTGAAATATAATTGTCAGTATTGGGCTATGACTAAAGAAGGGACAATTATTTATCTATCTGGGAACATTTCCAAGCTTATTATTAAAATAATCTCAGAGCAGCGCGCAGCAAACACATAAAAGATACAATAAAATAATCAATATAAACTGTATAAATAAAGCAGCACCTGGAAATACATGTGTGTGCATTCACACACAGTGCATTTGTAATCCTGAGGGAAAAGGTATGTCTTCAGAAGATGTCTAAAACATCTAATACATAGTGTTATCTATAAGACCGGGGGTGGGAGGTGGGGTTCCAAAGTACAGGCACAATGGCAGAAAATGCCTGCTTCTGTGTTCCTGTCAGGTGGCAGTCTGTGGATTTCAGTGTCACTAATAAAGTCTCCCTTGATGATCTTAGTGATCTAATGAGTCTACAAGCAAGCCTTCAGGCAAAGGATTTAGGTGCCTATTTTTAGCTGCTCATTGTGAATTGACTTTATTTCTAGTGCCCAAATGACTGATTTTAGTAGCTTACACCAACAACCCTAGGAAAATCTATTAGACTGGGATGTGTCACTCATAAATGTTGTTCATGCAAGATAGAAAACAGACAGGTGTCAGTTTTACATCATATACACTCTCTAGCTAATGTGCATTTTGCATTTGAATTACAGGTGCAAGAAGAGAATCAAGTGCTGCTTCTGAAAATGGCCTGGAAGATTGAAAAGCCATTTGGTGAAGCTAGCAGATGATGAATGAAGCTAGTAAGTAATAAAACTGTTAGGGAGCTTCCAGACCAACTGCTTAATGAACATTAATGCTGAAATGCATTAATGCATAAAACTTGTACAGTTGTTCTACAATGTCACCTGTTTACTGAGCCTTCATTCTGATCTGCTAGTGTGAAAGTTGTTTGACGCTGCCAGTATTTGGTTGTTATCCTGCTCTTTCCCATCACTTTGCATATTGGATTTTTTGTCATAAAAATTTGGCAGGATAACTGGGTTAGAAAGTGTGGGTTAACCATGCCAGGGTGCCATGCACCCTGAAAATATCTCTTAGAAGTGATAGATTAGAAGCGATTGCAAGTCTAAACAAGAGATCGGCTATTTGAATGATTGGTCCTTTTAATAAGTTATTGGAGTGATAGAATCAAATAGATGATAACATCTCCCCTTCAAAACCTATTCGCAACTATCTTACTTCACAACTATCTTCTTCCTCTTCATAACCCATTCTTTCTCCTCTGTTTGCTTTCCTCTATTTTCACCTCTTTTGCCAATTTCTTTGTTGTCCTTTATCCTAGATATGCTATTTCTATTGTTAATAATACCATTATTAGTCCCCACCCACCCACAACCTCTTTTCACTAAATTTCCATTTTTCATATGTGCATTTTTGGCATGTTCTTATATTAACATAATTTCTACTGGATTGATCAAGATAATTGTGTATGTCTAATGGAATGTGTCGTTCTCCTCCCTGTTTGTTTCCAGCTTTTCATTATAAAGGCACCACCTCCCCCTCCCCCAGCAATGATGAGACAACGCTATGATATCTGAACCACATGACAATATGAAAGCATTGATCTAAGCTTTATTAAAAAAGAAAGAAATGTAGTAAAAGAATCAAAGATAGTATGTGACTCAACAGCCTGTCTGGAAGAACCTCAAGTTTTTAAAATGCCACAAGACAGACTAAAACAGCTGCTGCTCTGAAAATAGTAGATGTTTGGTACAATACACCAAGGGAGCACTGTGCCAAACTTGTAGCCACCCCACACAAATGTTACACCCATGCTTTACAAACAAGCCTATCTCATCACAACACAGATGCATTCCATCACTACTCAGTAAGTCTAAAAAGCCAGCAGTACGGGCTATTGCCTCAACAAATCAAGACATAGCAAATGATCACAATATTGGGAGGTGGGGGGAGAGTTGTAAGTGACTTACAAATAGGAGTTTAAAGTGACATACAAATAAAAAATGCGCATAAAATCAACAATGTGCCCAGTGGTCTCCTAGTACTTTTTCCTGTATAAGTGGAGAATAAGTGGGAATACAATGTTGTACTTGAGTGTGCATTGAAAGATACACTATGTGCCCAAATTCCTTTTGGGTTCTTGCAAATGGAAGCTGGCCAATCTACCAACTCCTGGGTGGTAGGAGGGTTTCATCTCACAGTGATACAAGAGTCTCTCTCTCTCTCTCCCTCTCCCTCTCCCTCTCCCTCTTTCTCCACACACACCACCCGTCATAATTACAAGTTGTACACCTGGAAAAGAGCCACATTCCCCTCCAAATCATCCCTCTATTTTAATACTTTTTATTTCAACAGTTATTTAATGTTCTCCATTATTTTTTGGCAGCAATGCCAAATATTGGGAAGATAGTTCATGTTCTAATGTCAGTGAGTGAGTCATTTGCAGGTAATTAATTTAGATTCCAAACATTTTGATGTGGATTTGTACACTTAATTGCATGATTATGTAACCAAACCACCACCACGACTGGGAAGGAGAACTTGATTGCATGTCTCTTGGCTCTGATCAGTATCAGATTTATGGCTGTGTTTGGCCTGGCACACCCTTTTAAAAATTCTTTCATGATATTAATTTGGATTAATAGATAAGTTACAAAAATGTAGCATGTGAAAGTAAGTGGCTAAATAATTAATGCACAAATATAGCACAGAGATGATAATAATTCTTACAAACATGTATTTGATCATATTCCCCAATCTAGCCCAGAGGCTCAGTGTAGTAACAAGTTATTATAATAATTATTATTTTCAAAGAGTATGAAATATAGTCAGTGTTAAATAATTTCAAATCTGCTTAACCACCCTAACCAAATGCCTGCCCCAAATATTCCATGAAATGGTTTTTGCAAGCTTCCAAAGGAAGAGGGTTGTATAAAAGTGAAGTTGCAGATGTCTTTCTTCAAGTAATATTTTTAATTTATATACAACTGATAGTTTTTAAGAAGGCATTTCCCATTGATCTTTATGAGGGATCTATACCAGGAGGATCCACCCGTCTATTGTCTCCCCATCCCTCATTTTAATAGACAATAGTCTGTGGCTGAGGCATGAAAATGGAGTGCTGTGCAATATCATTATGCAGCATGGAAGGAAAAAAAAAAGATAATTTAAACAAGAAGGCAACTGTAAATTGGCTCCCAAAGTGGTGAGGATCGGAGTAGAGCGGACAGATGTTTGGAGAGTTATGGTCTCTTTTCATTTACTCATAAGAAATAACTTTGCATGGCTCTCTAGTTCCTTGAATATATAACCAAATCCTGCTGTACTTTCCCCTTTATGGTCTGATAGAACAGAAGAGGAAGACGTAGAGAAGGCTCGGTGGGACTCATGCATCCTGTTCACATTGTGGTTGCAAAGCTGCACAGTAGCGCTTTCTGTGTATATGGAAAAGACAATAAGGAACATGCAAGGATTTGGAGAAGAAGTGTTAGTTAATGAGGCGGCTGCAAAGGAGCACAGGGAGATGCTGGTTATCCAGAGCACTGATCCATATCACATTTTGAAGGCCAGGACAACCTCCCACTTAGCAGAAGACGATGAGGAGCTCAAGACTAATGTCTGCAAATAAATTGAGGAAAAATCTGGGAGGTCGTGCAGGCCAACTTACAAGGGTTATATTGCATGTATTCGGGGGGGGGGGGAGAGAGGAAAGGGACGTTGGAGGGGAGATTTCAATAAATGGAAGAGAGAGAGCATTTCAGAGCAAAGGCGACCCAGGAACATTTGTGCTGAACTGCCAGGATTATGCTAAAAGTATTATTTGTGGCTGGCTGGAAGATTTCCCTGCAAATCAAGAATCTTTTCAGGAAACTTCATTCAGTTAGATAGCTATGTTTCTTCAACAACATGTTTTCAGAAATTCAGCCACATTTTTTAAAAAATTATATTTAAGGTATGAAGTGGGAAAAGCTGAAGAAGAGCTATGGTAGCTGTGCGATTAATTCAGAGAGTCTGATGGTTCTGCAAAAGATCTGTCTGTTAGGCAGGATTTCTGAGATGAGATCCACCGGAGGTTTGGATGCAACTCACTGTCTGGTCTTTGACTGCAATTAGGGGCATAGGAAGTGGGGGGCGGTAGGGGTGGACCCATAGCTGCCAGGTCTCCCGTATTCCCTGGGAAATCCCCGTTTTTCCAGCTGTTCCTAGCTGAAAAAATGGAATTTTTTGTTTTCCCCCGGTTTATTCTGGCGCGACGGCCATTTTGGAACTGGGCGGAGCATGCTCAGAAGCGACTTTTGATGCTGCTCTGCCCAGTTCCAAAATGGCTGCAGTGAGACTTCTGGCTCAACGGCCATTTTGGAACTGGGCAAAGCAGCATCAAAAGTCACTTCTGAGCATGCTCCGCCCAGTTCCCCAAATGGCGGCAGCGCTACTTCCGGTCTGCTACTTCCGGCCGGTCCCTTATTTATCCGACAGCAACTTGGATGCCCTCACTGAGGGGGGTGACATTCAGTGCGGCGTGCGCCCGCGACTCCCAAGCCTACCCCAAGCCGTTGGGGTAAGGGGGGAGCTGTGCCACTTTGCTGGTGGCACCCCCCTTCCTCCTTCATTTTGACAGCTTGGGGGAGGCTTGGGAGTCGCAGGCGGAGGTGCACCAAATGTCCGCCATGGGCGGTTCACTCTGCCCCCGTGGGCAGCTCACTCTGCCCCCGGCTGCAGGGCACGTGCATCGCTCCAGGCAGCCAAGGGGCTATCCCATTCCGGGGGGGCACCCTCTGCACCACGCCCCCCCCCTAGGGAGCATGCCTGCCCTGGGCAGCGCTGGCATATGCTCTGCCGCTGACCACAAAAAAGATTGATAGATAGATTGATTGAATGCAACTCAGCTTGCAAAAACAAAAGCCCTCTCTCTGAGTTAGGGACTGTCAGATTCCCAGACTATCCCTCTATCTTTAACGTATTGTACTGACCTTTCCATCTCCTCATTTAAACTTGAAACTTTGTAAAAGACACTGTGTAGTATATGGAGGCCGTGCTGGGTATCACCCACCAGCGCAGGCCCAAGACATTTTGACACCTGAGACAAACCACAAAATAAAACCCACCAGGGAAGAAGGATGAGTGAAGATCTACATCAGGAACAATGAAGGAATAAAGATCTGCATTGGGAACAGGGTAGGGATCTAAACAGCCTTTCTTGATGGTTGAAGTGGGAATCAAAGGTTGTCAGAAGGGTGAGAATGGTCAGCAAAGCAAGCTCTACAGGCCTGGAGCTAAGCATCCTTCAGGAAATGCTATATTAATTCTGTATTCTAGCATAGCTGCCAAGTTATCCCTTTTTTACAGGGATTTTCCCTTATGCTGAATAGGCTTCCTCGCGAGAAAAGCGAAAACTTGGCAGCTATGATTCTATATATTTTACAGAGAAGAGTGGTTTGCTCGGCTAGTAGAACTTTACTGTGGTGATTTTTCAGAAGACGAAGGTGAGACTTCTCATGTGAAAATAGTTATTGTCTGTGCAAGGTGTGCTGATTGTAGTGTGGTAAGGTGTGAAAGTATAATATGTCAGTCTGCTTCCCTGACACCTGTCCCATCTACATGCCATTAAAATATTGGAAGGTACAATGATCTCTATCCCAACCCTCTGTTATCTTATTAAAGCAAGAGAAGGATTAGATCTGACTTGCACAGTGTAGCAAGTAATATTGTGTAATAACCTCTGCGCTTGCTCTGCAGCAGGAGATTAATAGAACAGTCGCACAAAGGTTTCAGGCTGTTCAGAAAGGGCTGGCCACAGAGGCTTTCATCTTTGGCCACACTGAATATGATAGCTATGCACTGAACAATTCATGTTTACTTAGATAACCCTTGACTACAATTCAATTGGAAATAAGAGAAATAAATGTTTCTTCCACATTACTCTTCCACTGAAAATTATGACTTTACAAGGAGTCTTCACTATTATGAGCATTAATTCTAGGGCAACACTTTTGCTGAAAATACAAGCAAGCCAGACCGCAGGCTACAAAAAGTTGCATTTTTAGTAGAATAGGAAGAAAATGAATATGTATATCTGTGACCAGTTGTAACTCTATTGATTGGCTGCCAAGTTTCTGAAAATGTCTGCATCCAGCTTAAGAAACACAAAAACCAGACTTTCCTGCTGGACTTTGGTCTATTGTGTTTAGCCATAGTATATCTAGGAGCATAGGAAACTGTCTTATACAATTGGTCTGTCTAACTCAGAAGACTTCATGCTGATGGGCAGCAGGTCTCCAGGGTTCAAACAGAAGACTTCCCTAGCCTTACCTGGAGGTGCAGGAGATTGAATCTAGAGCTTTCTGCTCGCAAAACAAGTGCTTTACTACTGAACTTTGATTCTTCCCTGAAACCCTTCCTAAGTCTTGGCTTAAAATCACTAACTTGGATGGCTTTAAAAGAGGATTAGAAAAAATCCTGGATGGATAAGACTGTCATGATAGCTACGGTATGTTCTGTCTCCACCATCAGAGGCACTTTTCCTTGAATAGATTCCTTTTGAATCCTCACAGATCTATGCCACTTTTTCATGACTTGATTATCTGGAATCATGTAACCAAGCCATGGAACTTGAAGCTCACTCATGGCTGGGGGCCTCTTCAAACATCTTTGCTGCTTCTGCTTACTGAGCGAATTCATTCCATTGCTCTACAACAGCATCTCTTCTTCGGGCTAATAAGGCTGTTCATATTTTGCATACAACACTTGAGCACAGATGTGTGAAAAATACAAGCAGCAAAACAAGGTTAAGTGATTCAATCTGTTGTGCTTCAGTTCATTGAAAGTTTTTAATGCTACAAGGAAAATGAAAATGAAGAAGTGCCATTTACATTTGGACCATATAAGGAGTAGAAATTCCCTTGACTACTTCAGAAGCAATCAGATGCCCATTTGGGTGCAAATCCCACTGCTGTGTTTGAATTAAAAAACAACAACAAACACTATCTGGAGTTTTTCAATTTTTAAAAAATAATTTTTATTGGTTTTTATACAACAGCAACAAACAAAACATACACACAAACAAAACATAAAAATTTCACAATTCATCACATTCTTGTTTTAATTGTATAGGGACTTCCCTCATTTTCCCCGCCCCCCTGAGCTGCATTGTCCATTTATACATTTAGCAGGTTCCTCTTCTAAAATCTTACACAATAATTAAAAAACCTCTCTAACAAACCATTCTACCCTAAAATTAAATCTAACGTTTTACTGAAAACCTAACTCTACTTCCTTAAAGGTAAATTATATGTTGCAATATTTCTTCAAATACTCTCTAAATTTCTTCCAATCTTCTTCCACCTTCTCCTCCTTCTGGTTGCGGATCCTTTATCTTGGCGAGTTCCATGTAGTCCAGGCATCCCCAATCTTCAGCCCTCCAGATGTTTTGGACTTCAATTCCCATCTTCTCTGACCACTGGTCCTGCTAGCTAGGGATCATGGGAGTTGTAGGCAAAAACATCTGGAGGGCTGCAGTTTGGGGATGCCTGATGTAGTCCATCATCTTCATTTGCCAATCATTTATTGTAGGCATCTCTTGCAATTTCCAAAATTTGGCTCTTAATAATATGGCTGTTGCTGCAGCATACAAAAAGAATGTACAGTCTTTCTTTGGGATCTCATCTCCTACAATTCAAAGCAAAAAGGCTTCTGGTTTTTTAATAAAGGTATTCTTCAACACCCTTTTCAATTCGTTATAATTTTTTTCCCAGAAGTCTTTTATCTTGGGGCAAGTCCACCACATGTGGTAAAAGGTACCTTCTTTTTCTTTACATTTCCAACCTTTATTGTCAGATGCATGGTGTATTTTTGCTAATTTCACAGCTGTTAAATACCATCTATACATCATTTTCAACATACAGTATTCTCTTTCGATACATTACATGCAGTGAACCTATCTGGAGCTTTTCAGTGCTCCACAAGAAGGTTTCAGACTTCTTAGTGAGCCCATGAACCTAGAGAAACATGGATATATAGCAAAGTACAGAGCTATAAGAAACTGATATGTAAAGAAACAGTCACTGCAGGCTTTGTGAGGCCCTGATACAACTTGGGGGAGAAGGGGGTTAGTGGTGTGCTTTGAAATTGGGGAAATGACCTTCAATTCCCCTTGATATTAGGCTCCACACAGAGCTGATGAACACAGGGAGCACCCCCAAATGAAGCAAGAAATCCTGATTTTATTGCTCATTCCTTGCTTATTTTCTCTCCACCCCCTCCTCCCTACAGCTTAATTGGTGTACAGTATTAGAATTGCTTGGGCAGTGACTTATATATGACAATTGATTAGAACTTGCTGTATTTAAAAAGGAGGGTGAGCCTTGGCTGTCACAATTAAGCAGAAGGAGTTATGGAGGAGCAAACATTTAGATACATATTGTGCATTTATTGCCATGCTGCTTATCTGCACAGCTTTCCTCTGTAATGACATTGTTATGATGCCATAAATGTGGGGAATAGCTTAATAGCAGATGTTAAATGACATAATTTATTCAGAAGCCTCAATAATTACTGCAGTATTTGTATCCCGAGTATTTCATTGTATGTTCAATATGACTCACGCAACTGTAATGAGGTGTACTACTAAAATCAAAGGTCAGCTGTAGAAATGTACACCAACTATATTCATAAAAGAGGAAAGTTGTGCAGCCAGATTAAGTATATGTTTACTTGGAAGTCCTATCAGTTTCAATACTACGTACTCACAACACACTGTGATAAAACTTCCAGTGGAGGAAACTCCATATCTATGGATCAGCCACAACAATGCCACTCTGTGTGCTCTCACATCATAGGCCTGAAACATGACCCAAAGCTGTAAAGGGAGAGCACCTTTCCCTAAGCAGATGCTCTGGACTGCAGCCCACATCATCCCTGGCTTTTGGTCATGATGACTAGGACTGGAATTGTACTCCTAAATGTCTGGAGGGCATCAGGTTGGAGCAGGGCCGGCGCATCCATTTAGGCGAACTAGGCAGTTGCCTAGGGCGCCAAAATGGAGGGGGCGCTGGCCAGCCTGCCAGGGGGGTGGGAAGGAGCGCTTTCGGGGTGCTGATCCTGCCGCCACCTCTCGCAGGGGCGGGCGGCCACGTCTCCCTTCTCCCTGGCTCACTGTGGGGCGGGGGAAGGGAAAGCAGCCCAGACGGAGCGCTCCCTCGCTGCTCGCCGCCACCTCTCGCAAGAGCAGGCATCCTCCCCCCTTTTCTCTCTCCCTTCTCTCTCTCTTACCCACCCCTTCCTTCCTTCTCTCTCTCTCTTCCCTCCCTCCCTCTCACTATTTCCCTCTCCCCCTCCCCCTCCCCCTCCCCCCTCCCCCTCCCCCTCTCTTTCCCTCTCACCCCCTGGGGGGTGCCAGAAGGTGATCTGCTTAGGGCACAAAAAACCCTAGCACCGGCCCTGGGTTGGAGAAGGCTAGTATAGAGGCAATATTTTTATTCATTCAACCTTTCCTTTCTTTTTCTAAGAGAGTAAAGTTCGTATATTCACGAGATGCCAAGAGTTAAATTACTCACAGAAAAACACAGGGAAGGTCCTGCAGGTGGCCTTCATATCATACATTTGATTATTTCAATTTGGCTTATTGGAGAAGCAAGCAATTGAGCAGTTGATAATATGCGTTAAATACTCTAGAGTCTAACAATCACTGATATTATTTAGGAGAACTAATGGTAACTAACAAAGTAAATAGATTCCTTTTTAATGCTTCCATTGAGAAACTGGGATGTCTGCAATTAAATCATGTTCAGTATGTTCATGTAAGTGGAATGAAATGAAATGATGACTGATGAAATGCCGTTTCTTAATGAAAATCATGGGTGCCTAATAGAACAGGATCCATTATGGGGACCCAGTTTTAGCTCATATTGCTGTTGACTCGCACCTTTTCTTTATTTCTTGAGGCAGGGATGAAATGTTGCATGTTAGATTAATTCACTTATGAGAATTAGTGCTATAATTTGTTTTAATTAACTAAAATTTAAGCTGAAAAATTGGTGAAAGGAGTTTTTAATTGGCGGGGCAGCCACTGAAAGGCACATTTTCCCTTTTTGAGGTTAGCTTCATTGTCACACCTCAAAAGGGCACCTACTGCATATTGACATGCTGGTAGTCTCAAACATGCAATTATGCATACACAGAGAAAGAGACATATACAAGCCTACAAATGTTTACTCACAAGGAAACCTCATTGAGTTCAACAGGATTTATTACCAGGTACTGTAGGTTTCTGTAGGACTGAAGCTTTAATCAATTGGTTAAAAGGCAGATGATTACTCAAGAAGAAAACCTTTAATTGGTTGACAACCTTATTAACTATTATAGTCTTAGCATGTGCAATACAGCTAAATTGATCTCACCATCTCAGGATACACTCGTAAACACCCATTAGCAGGTTTAGCATAATCTCAGGAGCAGTTTGAAAGTTACTTAGAATTCAGTGTAATTAATGAGGTGCCATTTCCAAGTAACTTTACATTACTCATGGCACAATGGCGACTACAGCTGTCCCTTGGCCCTGTGCAGGTTTACCTTTTCAGGAACAGTCAACTTCAGAACGAAAGAGAGGCAGCTGTGTCTGTTTGAGTGATGCATGAATCGAGGAGAAGGAAATTAACTAGCAAGCATGTTTCATATTCTGAAGCCTCTCCCTCCTGGTGCTAATTCATCATTCTCCCTTGCATCCTTGTTTTTTATGTCATAGGCCACCCCCCCCATTCCCCTCCCCACAACTGCAGTGAAATATACTATCAGGTCTGTGCAGTTGCTCTACAACTGAAACAGACCTAAGGCATTTTGTTTAATAGAAACACCAGCTTGAAATCCAGCAGCTGTTTAAGAGATTTAATTGTCCAGTGTCTTTTCTTCTTAATAGCTGCCTTGCATGCCAGATGGGGAAAGGCTGGGTGCAAAGGATACCCTACTTGCACGTGGAGGGGGTAGAATTACAGCCCCTTCCCTTTTGAATGTGACTGGAAAGTCCCCAGTTGCAATTGCAAGTAGGGAAGGAGGGAATACGAAGATGCACTTTCAGGGTACTGAGTATTATCCAGCAGACTTGGAATCTCGGGGAAATTGACCATCATTTTGTTCAATGGTGAATCTGAACTGCTGTCTATCTGCTTTCAGAGGATGCCCTCCAAAGTCCTATCACCTGTAATATCCTCAGATGAGGTTCCTCAGATGAGCTGGTATAGAAACTCTGTTTCATTTTGAGTTTATAAAAGCATAGGTCACAGAGATTGTGGCAGCGTCAGGGGTACAGTCAGGGGCAGGCCAGTGTGGTGCCTTCCGATACTTTTGGAGTATATATTTATCCGTATTCCTGCTATATCTACTTTCCATGAAACTCAAAGAGAAGTCATCTATCATATAGCTCAGGGGCCAGCAAACTTTTTCAGCAGGGGGCCGGTCCACTGTCCCTCAGACTTTGTGGGGGGCCAGACTATATATATATATTTTTTGGGGGGGGAATGAACGAATTCTTATGCCCCACAAATAACCCAGAGATGCATTTTAAATAAAAGGACACATTCTACTCATGTAAAAATCACACTGATTCCAGGACTGTCCGTGGGCCGGATTTAGAAGGCGATTGGGTCGGATCCAGCCCCCGGGCCTTAGTTTGCTTAACCATGATATAGCTCATCATCACACACGCCTAGTCCTTTTCAACATCTGAGTCACATAACAAGTGTTGGGTGTCTGATGGGAATTAATTCCTTCTCCATTTAGGTGGCAGTGAATCTTGCTGGGCTTTCTGTTTCTACATGATTTCTAAGCATATTTTCTTGAGGGTCCAAAGACCTTCTCATGAAGGTCTAAAAGAGAGAGAGAGAGAGAGAGAGAGAGAGCCTGAACACCTAGGGACACTGGAGGCCTGCCTAATGTATGTGCCCCTGATCCATACCCCCTTTGAGCTTACGCATATACAGGCAAACATCTGAGCTGGGCTCCTACATGCATGGGTCTCAATTGTGGGTGGTTCCTACCCATTTGGATGCTTCTAACCACAGCTTTCCCCCCAGAAACTACTTTTTCTATACCATGGCACCGCAGAGGTGAAATGTGCTCCTACACGTCTGATATTGAATCTACAGTTCATGCAGTAGGAACTGACCCATGTTTGCTTCTGTAGTATTACAGTAAGAGAGCACTATACAAAATGTGTTATCAGATTGGAGCCATGTGAAGGAGAATTTAATATTTGTAATGTTTATATAGAGATTTATCTCAGACCCACTTCTCTCATATACATTATTTCTCAGTCTAAACTAATATTTGCCTGAAATCTTCTTTGTGTTCAATACTTTTTAGAACAGTAATAAATAATCCAATTCAATTTAGAAAATAATAATGTTTTCCTCCAAATTCTAATAATCCTGTGATACAATCTGTCCCCATTTATAGTAACATGCAGTAATTTCCATCCCTTTCTTTTTCTTTTCCTGTCCCCACCCCCACCTCATTTTTCAATTAATTTTTTTATTGGAGGTTCTTTTGTTCAAATGGTTTTGAATGGGATGCTAGGAGCAATTTAATTCATAGTTTTCATTGTATATTCTTCAAGTTGCCCCCCCCCCCGGTTTAATGCAGCAGATATTGCTTGAGACGAAATTATGTGCAACGACTAATGGTTATTATTACCGACCAGTTCAGAACTTCAAGTCAAACATTTAAAGTTAAATGTAATGAAACGTCCTTGCTCTTCCAAATTCTGCAGCTGGAAAAATTTCATACCATCAGATGGGCACAATGCTCCAATGTGCAATTTGTTCACTTCCGGTCTGCCGCGCCGGCTAAAGAAGACGCAGGGACTGCGAACTCCGCAGTCCCCGGCATCGCGGAGGGGGGAGGAATTCCGCGGGGCGCGCGGATTCCCCGCAAGAACCTCGGGAAGAGCGTCCCGAGGGCTTAGAGACCAGTGGGCTCCGTTTTCAGGCGATTCCTCTGCTGCCCGGAGACACAGTAGAGTCTCCGAGAGCCAGCGGAGTTGGAGTCGCGGGAGCCATTTTGGTCGACATCGTCACCTCCGAAGAAGCGAAGCCCCGAGTCTTCTACCGGGCAGCGGCAGATTCTCCCAAGGAAATAAAAGACTTTTACAAAGTAAGTGTAATCTTCATTGGGACCTTTTTGGATTTTAAAGTTATAAATCTGGAAAATCGGAAGAGATTCAAAAACGGGAGTCGATCTCTTCCTAATGGCTGATTAAGAGGCGCATTAAATATTCCAAAGCCAAAGCTGAAAAAGATACTTTGTTTTTAGTACACGAAAGAAACAATGACTCTTTACTCCTTCACAAACCCCGGCGCTGATACCTCCCGAAGAACAGCAAGCGTTTAAAGGGGAAATTTTTTTGACAGCTGTCAAAGCTGTCAAAATTGCTAAAAGAGAAGGAAACTCATAAAAACTCGTTGAAAGTTTAAACGGCTGAAAGATCATTTTAAAAAAAAGCAGTATTTGGAATCAAGAGATGTTTTACTGTTGAAAAATTAAAGACAATGGAAGGAATAGACAAGATGGAGGAAACCGTGAGTGAGTGGAAATTTCCAGTGTGCTCTGCCTCCTAATCTCCTGCATGTTTGTGGTTAGAAGAATGAAAACAATGTATTCACCAAGCTTCCAAGAGACAGTTTTGAACTATTTAGAGATTCTGAAGGACATTCATGGGATTTTACAACACTCCAGTTCAATGTGTTCAGAGACTTTGGTTCAAGATCAGGACTTAAAGGACAATGTGGAAAGCCTGTCTGAGAGTAAAGAACAAGAAGTGGATACTGCAAAAACTGAGGTGGATTTTATAAAATGCGACCTGGAGGAAGAACAACAAGGATTTGGAAAGGAAAAAGACAGTTGTCAAGAACAACAAAATGAAATAAAGACTCAACAAAAGAAGGCTCCTGGAGGGACTAAAAATTGGGCATGGGTAACAGAGGGAAAGAAAAGGCAAAGGAAGGGGGGGGGACAGAGGCCTGGATTTGTAAGTGGGAAAGAATAGGTGTGGGGTGAGAAATTTTAGTTAAAAAATATTTTGGCGTCTGAATAACGGTTTCTGAAATCTTGGCTTGTTAAAGGACTGCTGATCCAAGGGGGGGGGGGAGGCACCGGGAGGAGGAAGGAGAGTTAATAGATATAAAAATTGAGTTTTCTGGAGGGAGGTAGAAGAATGGCTTGGGAAACAAATTCTGGATTTGTATTAATATTTTTGTGTTCAGATGATTGTCTGGATGGAGGGCCACCATCCCTCCTCGCTTTGCTCAGAAGCACCTGGTGGCAGGGGGTGCTCTGGGGGGGGGGAAGGGGGTGGAGGGAAGCCCAGACACAAAAATGGAACCTTTGAAGTGCGGCACCTTCAGTGAAAATAGCATTGGTGGCCTCCGTCTGTCTTGAGAGGCAATGGAGTGCACCTCCAGGGGTGAAGTCAAACCATTACATTAGCAGCACTGAGGAGACCTCTCCGGGGTGCAAGCCTGGGCAGTTTGTATGGAGGGCATGGGCTGCCCGGATGACAGGACCCTCCTCTCAGCCTCGCTGATGTGGTCCAAAGGATATGGGCCCGAGGAATATGTTTGGCACTGGCTTATCTGTAGGAGTTGCCGGAAGGGGGAGGACAAGACACCATCCAGCTATCTTAGGGACTCCACTCCAGAATTGTGTAGGGTTTCGTCAGGGACTGGGCAGAGGAAGAGGGGGAGTGGAGACCTCCTCCTCATCCTGACCCTTCCAGGGAGGAAGAAGAGGAAGACAGAAGAAACTTACAACACTGGTTTGTGGGAGGTAACAGTTCAGAGGCAGATGACGGGAAAAGTTGGGAAATAATGGGAGAGGAGGAGGAGGAGGAAGCAGGGCTACAGCTGATGGACACAGTGTCATTGGAAAGCTTTCCAGACCTTCCATCTTCCAGAACCCAGCGAGCCTTGAAAGTAGGAGAGCAAAGAGCTCAAAGACAGAGGACACGTAGCAGCACCCAGTGGAGAGACGATGAGATTGACGAATGAGGAAGTGGGGGAGATTGGGGGTGGGGTTCACTCTGGACAATGCCCTTATCCAAGAGGCTGGGTTCTATAGCCTCTCTCTGTAAATACTGAATACAAAAGGATGGCAAGAAACCTTCCCTTGTCTTTGTACTTTCCTGGGCAGCTGGTAGCATCCTGACAGGTTTACTCCTTAGCCTTTTCTTTTCCCAAGGGCAGGCAACAGAGGTTTAGGTTCAGAGTTTTCCTTCTCCTAGATAGGCTACCTTCCCAGGTTGTCAAACCCCATCTGCCTCCTCTCACTTCCCTCTACAGCACGTGCAGAAACCACCTTCTTGACTGTTGGACCCACTATTTGTCTCGTCCATTCAATCCGCCAGAGCCTGTCTTTGCATGCAGTGGAAATCACTAACTCACCAATGTTTTTTTTAGACCAATTGACTACCCTCACCTGGTATAGCTAGCCAGTCGAAACTATTCCTGGGGTGTGGCTGTTGTCGCATGTTAGCTAACAGCTTCTAGGAACCACAGGTGAGAGCCAAGTGCAGGGTGGGGACCAAAGGTGGCCAAACTACCGCAGCAGAAGAATGACATGTCTCCCACCAGAGGTGCTACCCCTCCCCCAACACCCCTCCAAACAGCATATCAAATGTATTGTATCAAAGAAGATTGCATTCCAAAACTGTGTGTATTTTAGGAGAAGTTTGGACTAAAATGTTATCATGATGCTCCCTCCTCACCCACTCAAAGGACAAGGGAAGGGGCTTTAATCTCCATGCATTGACTGAGTGGAGATTCAGTCATGTTCCCTAGACTGCATGATATTGGTTCCTACTGGGAACAGAGTGGCACAATATATGCTGGATTAAACCCTGGCCACCCTCCCACTGATGGGACCCCAGATCCCTTGGACCACCTTCCCAAAGCCAAGCAAGCAGCCCTTTCCCTTGTGGGGGTGGGCAGCTCTAGGAGTTCCTGGCTTTACACATTTTTGGAGATATGTGTGGAACCCCTGGAACTAAACCCTTGTGGAAGATGTGTGTTACCTGTACTAGAAACAGACTCACACATCTCTAGGGTCAGTCCCAAGTGTTCCAAAATAAGCTGAAAAAATAGAGGCACAGAATGCTTCTGTTTAATACAGGACCACTGGAAGGAGACCATATGTTGCCATGGCAGTTTCATCAAGCTCCAGCAGCATTCTCACCCATTCATTCCTAGCTTGTGTTGCGGGGGGGGGACTAATCAAAGCCCCCAATTCTGTAAAATGTGGAGAGATTGATACATTAAAAAGAGAAGAGAAGAGAAGAGAAGAGAAAGTGAATGGCATGCAAATTCTCCTGCTCCAGTCACAGGATGATATACAACAAAATACAAATAGCATGTAGACTACTTGTGATCAATAGCCTTGTCTACTCTAGGTGACTTAGTCACCTATCACCCCATAGCTGCCAAGTACCCCATTTTCCCTGGGAAACCCCCGTTTTTACTTACCTTTCCCTGGTGGTCCCCCGTATCACTTCATCTCCTGTTTTTCTCCATTATTTTCTGCTGCCGGCGGCCATTTTTTTCTGATTTGCCCTTCTATGGGCACAAAAATGGCCGTCGCCGGCTTCAAAAGTTGCATCTACGCATGACCGGAAGTGCGTAGACGCAACTTCCGGTGTCATCGGCGGCCATTTTTTGTGCCCATAGATGGGCGGGGTGACACCAGAAGTTGCGTCGACGCACTTCCGGTCATGCGTAGAAGCTACTTTTGAAGCCGGCGGCGACCATTTTTGGTGCCCATAGAAGGGCAAAGCGACACCGGAAGTTACGTCAACGCAACTTCTGGTGTCACACGGCTGCCGGTCCCGGATTCTGCAGTCCGGGACTTGGAAGGTAAGCTATCACCCACATAACTGACATTGTTCAGATGTCAAATGTAAGATATTTTAGCCAGATATCATAGACCAGCAATAGGGAATATATGTCCCCCATGCCTCCCTATTCTGCCTCTGAGGCCATTTCAGTCAAGGCATCCACCTGCTTTGTACCTGACATTATATACTGTATATGACATATGTGGGGCAGATAAAGATGTGAGATATAAAGATCCAACCCACCGGCTGAATCCAGTTCACAACCCCTCTCATAGACCATACTGTATATCTGTGTTTTCACCAAAGCTATGTGACAGGAACCAACAACTCATGTTGCAAGGCTCTTTCCTTTCAGGAGGATGAAGGAACAATTTAATTACTGACAGGAAGAACTGTGAGAAATTTGTTGTGCCTATTTCTCAATTACAATCTCTCGTATGAATTTCTCAAGGTAATCTTTCCGCAGCTGTTGCTTCATTGCTCACTTCCTTGGGAAGCATCCCTTTCTTGAAATATTAGGATGTTATCATGCTGTGAATCTAGTGTCATGTCAAGGCTGCAATTGTTGAAATATCATTGAACGACAGTTACATCAAAATAATTATTAAAACCAAGACTGTAACAACAGCTATGCAGGTGGCAAAACCCACCAACTTCTTACCAACATAAAATGACATCTGCTGCTCGTACTCAGTACTGAAAATTTTTAGAAAATCATATTTAAGGTCCACTCTTCTCATGATTATAATTGCACTGCGATTCTTTGTTCTCAAACAAGGGTACTTCTTCAATGAGCACTGATTCTGCCTTGAGCTTGTATTACCTAAGATGGCGTTCCTTCCTACTAGTCTGGAAATGTTGAAAGAATCATAATACTTGATCCTACAATGCAGGTATAAAGTCAAGGGAAGTGATGGGAATGGGAGGCTGCAAACAGAATTAGCAAGTTGTAAAGATAAACTGTGAAAAGGAATTAACAAATCTATACATATTGGGCTGGATCTAGACACATAAAAGAAGCAATTCAGTTAAACGTGTTGTAAACTTCATACAGGGAAATCCCATTGGTGAAAGATCCACAGCAGCATCTTGTGCCACAGTGTTAGAATGCATATAAAGCGCTTTATCTTTACAAATGTAGCTGAGTGGCTAGTTTCTCTCATTGTCATTTTCCCCATCTTTAATTAAGTTTGCAACATTTCAAGTCCTCCTGAAAATGCCAGCATTTTAATCTGTGTTTTTCTTACTATTGTGTTGTTGTTGTTGTTGTTGCTGTTGCTGCTGTTGTTGTTGTTGTTGCTGCTGCTACTACTTTTAAAGGCAAAGAGGAGGAAAATATAAGCCGCAGAGCACCCTGTAAGCACCCATCACCCACTGATTGATACCAGGCTGAGAAATCTGCTGAGGTCTACTCATATAAAAGAAAGCTAATATGGAAAGAAAAGTCATCATAGTCTGTCATTCTTAGATCAAGATGTCTCTGATTGATGGTGTCTGTTGCCTTTTGTGCTGCCTTAAACACAGAGCAGATTATATAGTCCAGTGTTCATATGTTTTATGCAGCTTAAAGGCAATGTCACATGCAGGAAGCCTGGGGATAGGTCATGTGTAAGGCTTTCTTTCTAACAGATAAAGTCCTCTGGGTATACATTTGACATCCTCATGAATACCACATGAATTTATAATGATCAGCACTTTTCAGATAGAATACCATGCTAATTCATAATGATTGATGGGGCACTTAAAAAAGAGAGGTAACCTTTTCCTAAGGTGGGTAGGTGACTTGACATCCACTTTATTAGAAATGTCCCATGTACTATACTTATGTAGATGAAAAGGGGAGAAAAATCAGTGGGACCATGTTATTATGCTTAAAAATCTCATCGTAACAAGGTTCTATGCCATGCAAAACACAGTTTCACCATAATTCAGGAGTATTTTACAACATTCAGTTCCAACCTTTGAAAGGCAGAGTGCACTTGAAAAATGCCGAGCTGGGAATGGAAGCCACCTGTGATTAAAAATGGCCCATAATTGAACTTAAAATGGGAGAAGAAGTGCTTCTTATCTTGCCGGGAATGATTGCTTAATTCTCTCCGACAAATCAGTGCTGGACTCTGCTATGCAATTCAAATAATGTCCTGGTTATGTACTTGAGATGCAAAATCTAAAACCCTTTGGGCTCTGAAAATGATACTTTTCCAGAAAGGTTGTAGATGCCTCATTTGGATTGAATTGGATGGATGAACACTTTCACTACTAGACTGCAAACCAGCATTCTGTACTTATGTTCCTGCATATGTTGTGGCAGTTATCACTACCAGTACAAAGAGAAGTTATATTTTTGCATGTTAAGAATTTATTTGTAACACCATTAGCTCTCACAGACAGAAACTTCAAGGCAATAACTTAGGGCACAGTCTATGGCACCGGGGAGGATATCCCAGGGATATATTGGATCTAAAAGATCAAATTCTGACATCAAAGAGGGAGATTCAGTGAAAAACTCTCCTTTTTCATTGTCAGTTCATCTAATGCCCTGGCTGAAACAATGTCAGTACGCTGCTCTTAGTAGGGCCAAAGGGAGGTATCCAGGAAAGTGGCCTAGATCCAAAGACTCCAAAGTCATTTTGGTCACTTGATGTGTCTGAAACAATAAGGAAATTTAGGCACACTTCTGAGCAAGACTTTAAACAACTAAACAAGATCTCTGCAGCCCCAATCATTAATCAGTGCCAGATTGGGATGTTGCACAGTCTTACATCAAGACATATAAGGAAACACTACAAAAACCTCCACACATTCTGAGAAGATGTCTGTTTACCTTATGTAGCATGCTAATTTATTCTGGTGCATTGGCACCAAATTGTCAAAAACAGAGCTATACCCCCCCCATCAATTGCTCAAGTGATGCAGCCAGTCAGTTTACTGCTGATGGTGATTTGTGCCTCATGTTCCCACATCGGAAGGGGTGAGTATTGAAGATACAGCTTCTCCCACCTGCGAAAGGAGGCGAGGATTTCCTGTGACTGATGTGGGGAGACTCCCACCTGCCATTGCTTCTGAAAGCCTGGCTTGCTGCTACCATCTGCAGAAAGAAGTTTGAGAGATGTAGATGCCTATACGGAGCGTTATGTGCTAGCACAAAAGAGTGAGGTTTGCACCTGGAGTCACCTGCCTGCCCCAGCTATTGAGATCACTCTTGCTAGGTTGGGTTTCAGTGCCCTGGCACTTACCCGAATGAGTGAATGCTCTTGACAACAATGCAGAGTTCCTCAGAGTTCCATAGTAGTGCAACATGATTAAGCTGGCGCTGCCCGTCTGACCCCTCCAAAGGTAACTGGATAGCTTGCTGTTGGAGCAGAGAGAATGGCATTCTTGACTGCCAAACAAATTGGCTATGAAGAGCATGTAAACCTGTGCATTTATCCAGTTTCCATTCCTCTTCTTTGTTTACCTTGCTGCAAAATAAATAGCTATCCTCCCTGCTATAGAATTGCTTACCTCTGGCGAATGTCTGCTTGCCACTGCTTAGAGAGGAGAGTTTCTAAATTTCAGAGAGCAAACACTTCCCCTCCTTAATTTAAATTTAGAAAGATGTTTGAAGCGTTCGGCAAATGGTTTGCTTGAGCAGTCCCAAAGAGTCAGAGTGAATCTGTCCTCAGAGGAGTAGCTCATTCTTCTTGGTGCCAGGACTTTGGGGGATGTACTCCCACAGGGAATGAGAATAAGGGCTGGCTTACATAAACAGATAACTAGCACATAAACAGATACCTATATAAAACATAAAGAAGGCTGATCGCCGAAGAATTGATGCTTCTGAATTATGGTGCTGGAGGAGACTCTTGAGAGTCCCATGGACTGCAAGAAGATCAAACCTATCCATTCTGAAGGAAATCAGCCCTGAGTGATCACTGGAAAGACAGAACGTGAAGCTGAGGCTCCAATACTTTGGCCACCTCATGAGAAGAGAAGAATCCTTGGAAAAGACCCTGATGTTGGGAAAGATTGAGGGCACTAGGAGAAGGGGATGACAGAGGACGAGATGGTTGGACAGTGTTCTCGAAGCTACGCACATGAGTCTGACCAAACTGCGGGAGGCAGTGGAAGACAGGAGTGCCTGGCGTGCTCTGGTCCATGGGGTCACGAAGAGTCGGACACGACTAAATGACTAAACAACAACAGCATATAAAACATATAAGTGTACATAAACAGATATGAGGTTTGCCATATTTCAAACAGTGAAAATGCGGACAGAAAAGTTTTTGAGCTCTGTAGTTGTTGTTGGGGTTTTGGGGGGCAGGCAATGTTGTTGAGCATTTTTGGCACATCACCCCCCCCAAAAAAAAAAACCTGAAGTTTTGAGCTATTTTTAAGGGAAATTGCCAGAAACGACACTGCTGACACACGGGTTGCCATATGCCCAGATTTTGGTGATATCCACCCAGACACTGCTTCTGACTGCAGTGTTCCGGAAATGTCTGGGAAATTCCAGGTGTATGGCAACACTAAGATATATTGATATGTTTATAAAGGTTATACAGCAGAAATATTGCACAGCATGGGACTTGACTCATTTATATGAATTAAATGTAAAATATATGTATTTCTCTTCATGTATAATGTTGTAGAATTTTGCAAATAGATAGTTGGGCTTTAAAAAAAAAGCCTGAGTGGCTCAGACATAAGTGAGCACTTGCTGCAAGAGACAGCCAATTTATTTTTATTATTATTATTTATTTAAGAAGATTTATATACTGCTTGATCAAACCCCTCTGAGCTGCTTACACAAAATGTCTTAAAATACTCATTAGAAATAGCAATAAAAACACATTAAATCAGTAAGCGTAATGAAATTACCCAAATGTACGGTAGATAAAAACAGATTTAAAAAACAAATGTACATAATACCAGTACATGTCTGGGTAGGCTTGTCTATAGATTTTTTTTTTAAAAAAAATAGCGGGCATAAAACCAGTGTAGGTATCTGGTTAAAACTGGCAGAATTTGCTTGCAGAGCAAAGGTAAGGGACCCCTGGACGGTCAAGTCCAGTCAAAGCACTCATCTCACTTTCAGGCCAAGGGGCTAGCATTTGTTCACAGACAGCTTTCTGGGTCATGTGGCCGGCACGACTAAACTGCTACTGGCGCATGGAGGATCATGATGAGTGCCAGAGTGCATGGAAACGCCATTTACCTTCCCGCCACAGCGGTACCTGTTTATCTACTTGCGCTGGTGTGCTTTCAAACTGCTAGGTTGGCAGGAGCTGGAGCAGAGCAACGGAAGCTCACCCTGTCATGGGGATTTGAACCGCCAACCTTCCGATCGGCAAGCCCAAGAGGCTCAGTGGTTTAGACCACGGCACCACCTGTGTCCCTCTCTTGCAGAGCATGTGCTCCATGACTGGGCTATGATCCTTTTCCTGTGCTTTGTGGCACACAGTTTTAGCTTAAAGATGCATTTTTCGCAGCTTTAAAGATAAGCATCATTATGATCCATTCTATTTTTATTTCTTTTTTAGTCTGCACTATGGGAGAATGTTGTCTCTGGGAACTTGCAGGTATAAAATACAATTCCACATATTATCACAGTCCACCACAAAGCCACTGTGTAAAACATATTGGGTGTGCAACCCTTAGCTGTCCAGATTCAGAAATCCATGAGAAATGCAGGTTACATGAGCTAATGATGAGCTATTTCTCGCTGTTCTGTCCTGTGCTTTAAATACCCTCCCTTGTTCTTCTTTCTGACTTCCACAAACTATTTGTTTGCTCACCTCCCCATTCATCTTGTTAAATCGAAATGGAAATCACTATTAAACGGGGAAAGGGGGGGGGAGAGGAAAGTATAGAAACGCTTAACAAATAAGCCATTAAGAATCCACACTAGATTACATTAATACAGTCTCAAAACTAAATAAGGGGAGGGGGTGGGTGGGAATCCATAACAATTCATGAAGTAAGTAGTAGTAAATCTCGCTGACAGAAGATAAACTTGCTTGGCGCTAAGGCAATGAAAGTAGTGTTGATCTATATAGCGGCAGATGTGGCTCCAGGGGGCAATATGTCCAGCTGCTCAGTATCAATTCTGCCACATGGGCACTGCATCAGGGAAGATAAATAATAAACCTCTTACTCAAGGAGATAGCTACACTTGGCGGCAGCTCATTTTTCCTTTTACACCCAAAGCTGGCTGATTCTCATTGTTAGGGAGAGTCAAGTGCTGCTGAGGATATGTGTCAAGCAAAGGAAAGGACAAAAGATTTCCTCCTTCATTCTCTCAAGGTTGGGGCCAGCAGGTTTTTGAATGGAATGTAAGCAGGTATGGACATATCAGACCACTTCCAGACACTGCACCATGTCCAGATGTGTTCATTAAATCCCGTTGCTGCTTTCACTTCCATTCGTTTTGTTTTCCTTTTGTTAATGCACATGAAAATTCACAATGAAATATGTATTTCTGAGCGCACACCCATCCTCAAAATATGCATTTTTGAGCTTAAGAGCATTTTGCAACATTCATAGACGTGCCAAATCCCATAGACGGCTACATTCTGAGTTGCAGGGGGGAGGTGGAGATGATGTCATCTCATCTCAGACTTCACAAAGAGCAAAATCCCCCAGGCACCCCTAAATACGAGACACCAAAGCACATCACCGAAAACACGATTCTTTATTTATTTAAATGGTGCCTGTTCAAGGCTCAAAATTATTATTGTAAATGTCAAAGATAGTCACAAATGGAGAGCAGAAAAGATCTGCCTGGCTCACTTTGGAAGCTCATAGCAAAAAGCTCTTGAAACTGCTAGAGCTGATATGCAGGCTGTGAATTTGGTTGGCAGAAAGAGCTAGTGTTTGGGCTGCCTTATCACGATAGACTCTGGCCTTTCCAATGCAGGGTACATACTCCACTGGGGTGGGTCCCACTTCCTCTCAAGCTTTTTGAGCACAGCCTCTGTGGTTCTCGGTTTGGCCTCTAAACACAGCAGCAAATACCAAGCCTGAGCTGTATCTGATGGGCAAGTTAACCGCTGTCTTCTGCGTTGGCAGGCTGGAGAGTGTTGTTGTTGTTTAGTCTTTTAGTCGTGTCCAACTCTTCGTGACCCCATGGACCAGAGCACGCTAGGCACTCCTGTTTTCCACTGCCTCCCGCAGTTTGGTCAAACTCATGTTCGTAGCTTCGAGAACACTGTCCAACCATCTCGTCCTCTGTCGTCCCCTTCTCCTAGTGCCCTCAATCTTTCCCAACATCAGGGTCTTTTCCAGGGAGTCTTTTCTTCTCAAGGCCAACGTATTGGAGCCCCAGCTTCAGGGCACTCTCGAGCAGGTCGGGTGCCCTGGCGCTGAGGGGCGGAGATCGCTCCGGCGCCCCCGCCCTACCAGCCCGGCACCCTGGCGCGCCACGCCACCGGGGCTCTACCTAGAGCCGGCCCTGCTCAGCTTCACGATCTGTCCTTCTAGTGAGCACTCAGGGCTGATTTCCTTCAGAATGGATAGGTTTGATCTTCTTGCAGTCCATGGGACTCTCAAGAGTCTCCTCCAGCACCATAATCCAAAAGCATCAATTCTTCGGCGATCAGATTTCTTTATGGTCCAGCTCTCACTTCCATACATCACTATATACATCACTTCCATACATCAGCCCCTTCATGGATCAATGCCTTGTCGTGGCGAAGGGGCTTGAATAACTCAGAGAAGCTATGAGCTATGCTGTGCAGGGCCACCCAAGATGGACAGGTCATAGTGGAGAGTTTTGACTAAACGTGATCCACCTGGAGAAGGAACTGTCAAGCCACTCCAAGAAAACTCAATGGACAAAGACAACAGGCATATAAAAGGCTGGAGAGCAGAGAGACCAAAACTTGAACTTCAGTTCCTGTCCAAGACAAAGACAATAAAAACATGGGATTTGGGGAGGGGGAAGTAACTATTGTTTAATACAGTGGTACCTTGGGTTACAAACGCTTCGGGTTACAATCTACACTAACCCGGAAGTAGTTGCTCCGGGTTGCGAACTTTGCCCCAGGATGAGAACAGAAATCGTGCAGCAGCGGTGTTGCGGCCTCAGGTTAAGAACGGTTTCAGGTTAAGAACGGACCTCCGAAACAAATTGAGTTTGTAACCCAAGGTACCACTGTACTGGATTAGATATACATATCTCAGACTGAGCAGGCATGCCATTCACTCGGTCACAGTGTCTCCACTCTGGTGAGATGTATGGTATTCCTATTTACATTAGGGTACTTATTTCTAAATTTGCATGCTTTAGCTATATATCTGTCATCTACACACAGGCATGCATCTGCACACACAGATCAGCATATGCAAATTTCATGCAAAGCCGTCCACTTTTTTGTCCATGTGCAAGATCTACTTTGCTGGGTTAGTGAAGAGAGAGAACATTTCCTCCTCTCTGTTCTTCTCCCTTTTCTTATTTGAGGATGGAATGTTGCAACAACTAGGTAGGTCCAAAGCACAGAACTTGCTATAACAGCCCCCCCCAACCCCAGATCTACAGTTTCTTTTTTAAAAAAGTGTATTAATAATATACATAAAAATACAAGGGCTGATCAAATCCCCTTGCTAGCAGCCATAAGGACCCTGTCTGCAAGAATGTTTTGCAATGGTAACCATTGAGATAATGAGACCCAGTCCATGGAAATTGGTTCATTAATATTTCAGTGAGTCAGCTTCACTGCAACTCAGGAAATACCCCTGGATATTCAATAAGTAATTCAGTGCATTACAAGGCTTAACCAATTTTGATGTAGAAAGTGTTGAAAGTAAAAAAAAAAATACATCAAAAAAATACATACAGAGAGGATTCCCGATGTGAAGTAATTACATGTGAAAGACCACTGCATGTTTGTTTTCTGTCCATATCTCTTAAGCGAAAACAACAACAATGTGTCCTGCAATTTTTTTTCTGAATTTGTGATATCTCTTCCCCCTGCCCAGGGCCATGCCACCCCACAATACCATCCCATAGGGTCTCATAAGTCATGAAAGAAATATTTCTATTTTATTTTTGGAGTGACACAAATAGACCATATTACTTTACAGATTGCCATTTCTGTTGCTCTGGCTCTCCAGTTAGTGCATTTTTGGAGTCAGACTTTAGCAATGCCCTGCCTGTTTATTTGTGTTTTTTTTAACTGGAGGAGTGATTGGTGTTTTTTTTTACCTTCTTTTAGTTCTCATTGTTTAAATTCCTTGGCTGCTTATTTTGTATTTATAGCCAGACATAGCAGTACGGCAGGCGTGCATATTAATGATACAGAAGTGTGCTGCTCTGGTTCGCCAGAAGCGGCTTTGTCATGCTGGCCACATGACCTGGAAGCTGTATGCCGGCTCCCTCGGCCAATAATGCGAGATGAGTGCCGCAACCCCAGAGTCGTTCATGACTGGACCTAATGGTCAGGGGTCCCTTTACCTTTACCTTTACAATGACATTTGTCTGAATTCTAGCATCAATTCGTTAACATGCTCTAGATTCCCGAGGCCTAACTCATTTAGTCATACATGATATTGCGCCTGTAAATCCTTTCAGAAGCATTATTAGTTCTTACTGCCCCTGGGATCTCAGGGTCTCTGATAATTATGATGTTTGCCCCTCCCATGTGCTATCAATGTGCTGCCACAATCTATACCTTCAACCCACAGCCTTCAACTTGGTCAGCCTGCCAGGCAATTTGCAGACCCTCCAAGTGTTCCTGTTTTCCAGGGATGTCCCTGACTAAGAGAAACCATCCCGGTTTCGGATTTGATCCTGGAATGTCCCGCTTTTCCTTAGGATGTCCCTATTTTCATTGGAGAAATATTGGAGAGTATGGAGTTATCTGACCCCCCCCCCAGTCTTCTGAAGGCAATCCTGTATAGAGATTTTAAAAAAGTGTTTAATGTTTTATTATGTTTTTATTTTTTTTTATTAAATATTTTTATTGGTTTTCTAATGTTACAAAAAGAGATAACAAAAACACAGAAAAAAGAATACAAAAAAGGAAGAAAAAGAATAATACACATCAAAATCTCGTTTGGGGATCCTTATTCTAATACCTTAACAATAATACCCCTTAACCAAATTTGCTCCCCTATGAATTCTTGACCCTGTTTGACTTCCTCCTCCCCCCCCCATCCACGTTTCTATTTATAGCTAACATTGGCACTCTCTAATTCATTCCTCTATTCTTGATTCTAATCCACTTATTACATTACTATTCCAATTCTATTTTACATACAAATATAAGATAATTAAAAAACTACTTAGAATCTGGAATCTATAATCACTATTTAACATATAATCATTTCTCTCCTTATATTTAACTTCTCGCCTCTTCAGCCTCTTATACTTCCCCCTCCCTTGTTTCTTTAACCTTATATTTTTTTCTCTAAATATAACTTAAACTTCTTCCAATCTTCTTCCACTGTCTCCTCTCGCCGGTCTCGGAGTCTCACAGTCAGTTCAGACAGTTCCATAAATTCTATCAGCTTCATTTGCCAGTCGACAATCGTAGGTAAATCTTCAGTTTTCCAGTTCTTTGCCAAAAGTATTCTAGCTGCTGCCGTGGCATACAGAAAAAAGGTAATATCTTTCTTTGGTAACTATTGTCTTGTTATTTTTTATTATGTTTTTATACATGTTGGAAGCTGCCCATAGTGGCTGGGGCAACCCAGTAAGATGTGTGGGGTATAAATAGTAAAAATATCATTACGGAATGGGACGTCCCTATTTTCATCGGAGAAATGTTGGAGGGTATGCATTTGGGTCAAACCACTCCCACCTTTCCCTGGCTTTTCTTCAATGAATATATGACACCAGGCATGAGAAAGATCAAGGTGCTGTTTGAAACTTCCAGCAATGGCTGAAAGGGAGAGGTTTTGGGAACACACTCAAAAAGCACTCCCAATTTACCCTTTGCAGCCAGAAGTTGGCAACTTAAAAAAATCCAATGCCTTGCAGAGCAACAGAAAAATCTGCCACATTCAATATGTGCAAAGGGAGCATCTGGCGCACCCTTCCTTTGCGTCCCCAGCTTCATTCATCTGCCTCCCTGTTGGAATCAGAGTGCACTCCTGATTCTTAATTTTGTAGCTCAGGTGGTTGTCATTTCTCTACCTCTTTCTTCAGCCTCATTCCTGCCATTGCCCCTCATTGGATGGTGAACACTGGATGGATTGGTTTGGAGTCAATATTCTTACAAACATGGCACTGAGAGAACCAGAAAGCAAATCAATTTGGTACTGGGCTAGGGTTACCAGACGTCTCCGATTCCCGTGGACAGTCCCCGGATTCCGGGGACAGTCCCCAGATTTGCAAATCTGTCCCCAGGAAACATGGCAGCGGCAGCCTCAGCAGCCCGGAGCCAGCCTGGTAGCACAGTTGGCTCTCTGGTTGACTTCAGGAGCTGCTTGCTGCTGTGGTGCCCGCCATTTTTCCTCGCCGGAAGTCCCCATAGGATGTGTTGTGCACAAGACACATCATATGGGGACTTCCGGGAGGCAAATTGGCAGAGCCAACTGTGCTACCAGGCTGGCTCCGGGCTGCTGTCTGCCGCTGCCTCCACCACTGCTGAAGGGGAACCGGGGATGTCCGGCGGTACAGATCTCCTGCGCCCTTCCCCCTTGGTTTTGACTGATCAGGGGAGGCTCGGGAGTTGTGGCCGGCCGGCCGTTGCCCATATCTTTAAAAACTTTGCACATTTATGTTTCACAGGGTGTGAAAGAAGGGCTTTGCACCTTTATACAATATGCATGTGTGCTTGAGCCCAGGGTCTTTTGCCTCACCATCCCCACTACTCACTCCCTGTTGCTACTCAGATTCAAAAAAGGGGGGAGGGGTCCCCGGATTCATTGAAAAAAAAATCTGGTAACCATATGCTGGGCTCAACTTTTCATTCTACAGGCAATCTGAACTGAAGGGAAAAAACCCATTATGATCTACCTACCTTATTTGACAGGCAGCCTGGTAGCCTCTCAATGTGGCTCATGTGGGGAGGCGGTGGGGAGGAGAGTTCAGAATCTGACCTATCAGCCAGATCCAGTTCCATATGTCTGCTCTATATTGAAAATGTAGTTTTTGTTGTTTTAATTTTTTGTAATGCTGCTAATAATAATAATAATTATTAATATATTTCAGCTGTTGTAGGGCTGCCCTATCTTCCTTTGTGGAAGGTGGGATAAAAATTGACTAAATTACAGTATAAATATATCAATAAAATATGTGCTCCTCATGCTTGCCCTTAGAAGTTATTAGGAGGAACTAAGGAACTCTGGGACCCATAGTTCTTGAGAGAGCAAGTCCCACAGGCATCACACATCTTGATGATGTGCTCCCCTACCCCTAGAAAATTTTCTTTCAAATTAAAACCACACATGTGTTTCCATCTGAATAGGCCTTCAAATTCCTGTCCAACAGAAATCCACCAAACCATTTCCATAGATACAGATGTCAGTTTGAATTCTCTGCCACTATGAAAAATATTAAAAACACTGCAGGAGTGGTGCGATAATTTAAGATACATGTAGCTACCTGCTCAATAACGCACCGTTGGTTGGAAACACACCTAGGAACGTAGCTCAGCATGCAAATAGCTGACACATCCATAAGGAAGACTCAATCAGGAGCAACCAGTACAAATTACATCCTCTGCTAAGCAACTGTTCTTTGGATAACTTTTTATTCAAAAAAATAAAATAAAAATTCTATAAATAGTATCATTTCCATTTCATATCCCTGTTTTTTTAGCCCTTGTCTGTCTAACCTATATTGATGTCTTTTTAATTAAAGCATGGTTGATACGCCTACACTGAAGCAGCACATACTGAGAATGCATGCTAGGAATACCAGATAAAGTAATTATGCTATTTGTCAGTGTCATGATTAATGTGTGACAGCTGTTATGACAGCTGTGCCACTGTTTTGTCACAACACTGTGTTCATCCATAACAAAATTAGCTGTCTCACTCCAAGGTACATGCTTGCCGCTGTTCTCCTTCAGAAGTCAACAGCAAAGAAAACCAAGGAAGGAATATTACATGAACTTTCTGACATTTCTTTTTTAAAGAGACATCATTATATACATACGGTTTTCTTTAAATGATGATATAATCTGCCTGGATTGGAAATGAACCTGACTCACCTTTAGCAAACAAGCTGTCACGCGGAGCCCTTTTACCGCTAATCTACCTAACAAGGTCTCTGTATGAGAAGGGATCACTACATAATTTGAACTTACCTTCAGATGTTACCCAAATTAGCATTGGCTGTAAATCCCCCTGTCTGTGGCAAACAGAAAATGCAATAGCTAACAGGAGCACTGGAGCACAACAGCCTTTTCTCTACTTGCCCATCAAGCTGAATTCACTAAATAACCTCCCGACTATCCATTGGATTTGAGATTATTAACACAACTAATTTAGAGCAGAAGCTTAAGTCATTAAGATGAATGCAGCATCTGCAGTTAACCAGGATATAACAAACCCTCAAGCAAAACAGAAAGTAATGGCATACCCCAATATAAATAAAAGCCCACCTGGCTTCAATACAAGGTTATATGGCTTTCCCCCCCCCCCCAAAAAAAGTATCAGCCAAATTCACAGAGGACACTCTGTCACTGGTAAGGCGCTGGTTAAGGATGGGTAAATGTGTCCATTTTGGTTTCTCTCAGTTTCTCCTTTTTTTTAAAGTTCAGTTCTCTGCATTTCCATATCAGTTTGTGAATGTCTAAAAGTCTTCTTCAAAATTCACCAGCATTTTTGTGAGAATTTTAGCATCCAATTTTGCCTGATATACATCTTTGCAAAGTAATTTCCCCTGATGCATTTCTGTATGTTATTTTCACTAATGTATACATTTGAATGCATACTTTCATATATTCATTTTTGTGCACATTTCATAGACTGGAGAACTGCAATGCGAAAAAGTGCAAATTGCAAAGGGTGACTATGTTTGCTTATTGTCTCAGAAAATGTGGACTATTTAGGTGTGCCTTAAAATGTGATCTGAGTTGAATTCCTCCCCAATATCTAATCATCAGCTATCAATTATAATTAGCGAAACATAGGGCTTTCAAATTCAGCGTGCCACACGGGATCAACCACATAAGACAACTGTCACCTTTCTAGAACCAGAGCACTGCAGAAAGCAGACCCTCGGTCAGATCCAGCAAGGCAATTCTTAGCTAGCCATTTTTATTCTTCAGTTTGAAGTGAAGTTCCCACATTTTGTGATGGGAGAATCTCCTTCAGCTCAATTCAGAGCTCGCTCAGTATTTGCAAGCTTTCTCGGGAACTATTTGGGGAAAGATCATTTGCTTTCTGTGAGTCCTTGAAGGTGCTATGCACCATCTTTATATTGGACCTTGAGTATAGCAGGATGGCTTTACCTCCTTGACCACCACCTGACTGCTACTAACAATGACTGAACAAGAGAGAAGATTTTTAGATCAGGACAGTGGACAGCAACCCAACAGAACATTAGTTATGAGTGCTGCTCTTCCCCAGTTGCAGACTGCAGCTGGATGTGGCTTCTCCTGCTGCATTCCTGGGAAGGAGATGGGTAGACATTTTGCTGGCTGTCCTGTGCACCATGGCTGAGCAGCCAGCAGTGATACATACTCGGTTATGAGTGATCGCCAAAGAGAGAAGAGATGCTTATAGGTAGACCTCCACTTTGGCTTTGAGGTGATGTGAGCTTAGCAGGTCATGGCTGAGGACAAGTTTTGGAGTTGTTGCTTCTTGATTGGCCTTGGGACATGAGCCCCCTTCTTGGCTACACTAGGAGTGGCGAATATGGTGCCCTCCAGAGGTTGTTGGACTACAAGTTCTGTCTTCCCAGATTGTTGGCCATGCTGACAGGGGCTGGTGAGAGTTGTAGTCCAGTGACATCAGGGGTCACTGCATTTGCTACCCTGGCCGATACTGGCTACGGATGGGTGGGTGGGTGGGTGTCACACAAATTGGCCTTGTCAGGTTGTTATAACTATTTAGTCCATGAGTTGCAAACATAGGAGTCAACTCCTAGCAGCTAAGGGTTCTTTGCCCCCCCCCCAATAAAATATTTGACGGGGTCAGCTCCCCCAAAATTGATGGGCATTTCTATTATTATTATTATTATTATTATTATTTATTATTATACTATTATTATACCCCACCCGGCTGGGTTTCCCCAGCCACTCTGAGTGGCTTCCAGCAAAATATAAAAACATAATTAAAAATGCTTTGTGTGCACCATGTCATGTGATCAATTATGCAGGGTGGGGCTTATTTTATTCAAGTTGGCACCCCTGGTGGCTAACATTCTTCCCTAATGAGATCAGCAAGGAGCCTTAGGAAAGGAGGCCATATTGTAGCCAATGGAGCAAATTTGTAAACCTTGGCTATATTATAAATTGAGCACCATTCAGTTTGTTTAGAACCTTGCCTGCATGTATACATCATGTGTTTATATCTGTTTTCTCAAAATAAAAGAGAAAGAGAAAAGAACTTTGGCACTCAAAACCAGACTTAGGCCACGTTCATATCTGAATTGGGTGTATAATTTCCATTTCCAGAATTCAGTTCAAAAAAAGGACATGATTCTTTTGGTACTCCTTCTTACTCAAAAACATAGGGAAAGAATACAAATGACCTGATTTACATTTTATATCCTGCTCCAGATCAAGAGGGTAACACAATTACTGTTATCACATAGCACTTAATGTCACAAAACAGACTTAGCAAACATTGCTTTTCCAACTCAGTTATTTAAAACTCTGGCAAACTAGAATATTTGGAGTAAACATTCAAAATGCATCTTGATCTTTAATTGATGGGAACTGCTATAGCACAGAGATTGCATGAGGGTTGTTGATGTTAATGTTGATGTTGATGTTGTTGTTGTTGTTCCTTCAGATCCCAAGACCATTCAGACCAGTCTTCCTGAAACTGGGCTACAGTTTCTGAGGCTGCCTGTGTCAAGTGATGTGCTGTGTGGCCCAACCCTTTGTATATTTACTTAAAAGGAAGTCCTATCAATTAAAACTTACTCACAAGTAAGTGTATATTCTTATAGCAGCCTATAAGAGCCAGACGAAAACTCTTCCATTCAAATCTCATCTCAGCCATGAATTCCTTCATCTTGACTCTCTGTCTACAAAAATACTGGCCCACCTTACAAGCTTACTGTATATATTAATAAGACATGAAGCACTTATATCAATCATACATACTAATTCTTTGCATTCTCCTAAAGGCGACCTTACCAGAGTTCAGTGATTCTCAAAGCTTCTTCTGAGCCTTTTAAAATTTCAATGGGTCTCAGTCAGTCACTTACTTATGGTGGGAAAAGCACACAATAACTCATAATTTATTACCCAGAGCGCTTTACTCATGTGATTGAAGTGTTTGTTTTCAGGAGTGAAGTTTTATGAAGCTGGGTGTAATCAGGAGTGGCTTTCTCGGTGGGGCAGAGCCAGACTTATAGTATTGCTGCTGCTTATCAAAAGGCGGAGGGTCAAAGTGGCAGTGAGATCGGGGCTGTGTGGCCAACCAGCTGAGCGAAACTGGTGCTCCTGTCAGAACTGCCACACAGCCCCAACTGCACCACCACCACCCTGCCCCTGTCAACAGGCAACAAGGACACCACTGCCAGGAGGCTATTCCTGTGGCTTTGGCTCACTGGGCAATCCATTTCTGTATGCAATGTTTTTCAGATCAGATTGAGCTTCCATCCTGCTTCTGTACTTGGAAGTATGGTGCTTGTCATCCTTTGTGTGGGCCGCTTGAATGAAGCTGGTGGACCACAGTTTGAGACCCTTGCTCTTGTCTAATGATTGGTTCAGGAAATTCAGTTTATTGTAATATAGTACTAACCATAGCAAGGGACCCAGGTGGCGCTGTGGGTTAGACCACAGAGTCTAGGGCTTGCTGATCAGAAGGTTGGCAGTTCAAATCCCGGCAATGGGGTGAGCTCCCGTTGCTCGGTCCCAGCTCCTGCCCACCTAGCAGTTCGAAAGCACGTCAAAGTGCAAGTAGATAAATAGGGACCGCTCCGGCGGGAAGGTAAACGGCGTTTCCGTGTGCTGCTCTGGTTCGCCAGAAGCAGCTTTGTCATGCTGGCCACATGACCCGGAAGCTGTCTGCGGACAAACACCGGCTCCCTTGGCATATAGAGCGAGATGAGCGCCGCAACCCCAGAGTCGGACACGACTGGACCTGATGGTCAGGGGCCCCTTTACCTTTTACTAACCATAGCACTTATCTATTACAATTTCAGAGCCATTTTAATCTGTTGGCCATTTTAAGGAAGAATCTCAGTCCATTGTATTAATAAATTCTTGTATAATGGTTAACATAGATGCTGCCAAGTCTTCTCCTATAGCACTGTAAGGCAACAGTTTCTCTCTAAGGTTTTGCCAAAGAGAAAGTTCTCAGGGTAAGGTTGTGAGCTAAGTGACATGGATGCTATCTCCCTTTGTATGTTTAAAATAAGTGCTAGTCTCATAGAGAGCCAGGAACTATGGGCATAGCCAGAAGTGGCAGTGGGGCAGCTGTCCCCCTAAATCAAGTAAATCAATTAAAAAACTTAACTAATTAAGGTCTCCCCCCAAAAAACATGAAGCATGCATGTCCAACAAAAATCATGGCTCCTCCCGTTCCTGGAACTGTGAGTTACAGGAATTGTGAGATGAAAAATAGAAAAAGTTACAGCACTTGAATTTCTATCAAATAGCTGTTAATAGCAAAGGACCCCCATAGTAAAAGAGGCAGCAGATCTACTGCTGTGAATGATTTTAGATATCATAATGAAGCCTAGGAGCTTCTAAGCCAAAACCACCCCCATCTCTGGAAGCCTTTGTCCAGTTTCAAGGAAATGCATGTGAATGACAAGGCTCATGACTGCAAGTCAACATTAAAGACATTGAAAGCAACTTATAAATAGGTGGTCTGGGATTGTTTATGAGAAGGAACATTAAATGATTCTGGGATTAGCATCTGCTCCCAAGTTTGTTTATTTTAAACACAGTCCAGCTTTGCATAATAATTTTCCAGTGGACTAGAATTCCAGGGGGGATTGTTTCATTTGTTTATGTTAGATGTTTATATTCTCCTTCATGTACTGTATCTTCCCTCACATTAGGAAATTCCAACCCGCCTTGACTTCAGCTCTCTCAGTTTTCCTAATTTAGATATTTATCTGCTATGTAGCTTTTTCTTCACATTATCACATACAGTGCAAACGTGTATTACATTGGTTCTTGGACTGGAAAAGGGGGTGGTCTTGCATTCCAAGGAAATATATTCCAGCTTCTCTGGTTTCAGTTCCCATTCTCCTTCCTTGTTTTCAACTGAAAGGCTATCAAGTTTTGGGTCCAGGGTCAGATGAGGAACCTAGAAAGAACATCTGAATAATTTTAACCACTATCTGCCATATCCAGCAGCCTTCAAGTTATTGTCTTCTTTTAGAGGAGCAATTATGAAAAGGGGTCTCCATAAAGCCCCATTCAGCCTTGCTTTCTGGGTAAGGATCACTCGGTGTGCTGGGCCTGGGCCTGGTAGGGATCCTCTCTATAGAAGGAAGGTTGGCTAGCCATGGGGCTACCCTTGGAACCCAACCTCCACATAAGATGCTGCCCAACAGTAATAAAGCTGCTTTGTTCTCTGAATGGGCAACAGGCTAAGATTGGGAAATGATGTAATGGGATTGGGTTTTTTTGGGGGGGTTCATTAGAACAATGCTATTGTTAAATGCTGCTGCTGGATTGGTCAGTGGCAATTAGGACCACTCTATCTCTAGAGTGTGGGTTAAACCACAGAGTCTAGGGCTTGCTGATCAGAAGGTCGGCGGTTCGAATCCCTGCAATGGGGTGAGCCCCCGTTGCTCGGTCCATGCTGCTGCCCACCTAGCAGTTCGAAAGCATATCAAAGTGCAAGTAGATAAATAGGGACCGCTCCGGCGGGAAGGTAAACGGCGTCTCCGTGCGCTGCTCTGGTTCGCCAGAAGCAGCTTTGTCATGCTGGCCACATGACCCGGAAGCTGTCTAAACGCCGGCTCCCTCGGCCTATAGAGCGAGAGGAGCGCCACAACCCCAAAGTCGGACACGTCTGGACCTGATGGTCAGGGGCGCCTTTACCTTTATCTCTGTACTGTGTGTCTTGAAGGACTCCTGAATGTTAACAAGACAAGGGGAGGAAGATTTAATGGGGGAGTGTTTAGTCCCAATGCCCCACCTATGAGGGAAGGAATTGCCTGAAGAAAAACTATGTTTTCCTCCCCTGGAGATACTGTAGGTACTGTATATACTGTCAGGAATGCTTTGATGGTGTTTCCTGCTTGGCAGGAGGTTGGACTGGATGGCCCTTGTGGTCTCTTCCAACTCTATGATTCTATGATTCTATACAGTTATTGCATGAGAGTGCAGGTTGGGAGCAGATACTGAGAATGAACTCCTGGGAGACTGAGCAAATGATTGGGGTGGGGTACAGAGATTACTGGGTTTTTTGGGGGGGAAGCCCTGTTTTTCAAGGAAGGAAAACTGCCGTTGTGTTTTACATATTTTAGTAGGCAGATTTAGCAGTAGGCAACCTGATTTTGACATCATAATTAATGCTGCATTTCCCTAACGGCAAAGGATAGCTTTTCTTTTTGCTTAGACACTCTTCAGGTTTGTTCTTCTTTCTTCATTTTGTGCTGAAACCTTGTTTATGTCTTTATACAGCAGCTGAAAAGAAAAGGTAACAATTCGCCAGAGCTCAGCAAAGGTAGAATTGCCTTTGCATAATAGATTTCTCAGTCGTTGGCACTGTGATATCTTCCCCATCTGCCTTGAATGACTGTTACATTAGACATGGGCCCCTTCATACACTTGTGTATATGATTCGTTTTTATGATTTGCTTTTTGAATAGCCCCATAGAATTCAGTGAAAGTATTCATATCTTTTAAAATGTGTGGGTGAAAGAAGCAAAATCAAGGCCTTTGTTCACTCAATGCAAATTTTCAATAAAAGGACTCACCAGTCCCTCATCAACAGAGAGAAAATCAAAGGTGGGGAGGGGGAAATTGGCAGTATTATGGAGCTGCCTAGCTTACAGTACTGGGGGAGAGGGATGAATATGCTTTCGAAACGAACAGTAAAAGCTAGATATGTAAACAATACTTGTGTGAAATCATGGTAAAATTATCTTTGTATTCATAAACAGCTTTCTGCATCTTCTTAGACACCTTCATCAGAGACACTTTGAATAGCTACTATGCCAAAAGTAGGGCTGGGGAAGGCTGAATATTATCCATAGAGACCATTTGTAAAATATATTTTTCTAAAGCTGCTGGAGGTAGAACCATGAACCCATAGCAGTATGTGCAACTGCCTCATATGCGGAGCCTTTGGGGCAAGAGAAAAATAATGCAGTTCACATTGTAATGTGAATCTAATCATTTATGTTTCATGAACCACTATCATGCCCTCCAATGCGTCCAGGCCAAAAACCAGACCACACATCTTCTGGGCTGCTCTCTGAGGTGATTCACGTGACCCAATGTGAGATTATGGACTTGAAAAAGGTGCTTTGGGTGGTGCCGTGCTCTCACATACTTTGAGGGACTGCCTGAGATCACTGCCCTCTAAAAAGCACTTTTTCAGGACAGTGCCCCAAATGGCTGCTGTGCTCTCGCACACAAAAAATGGGATGTCCTGGTTGAGGGGTATGCACTATGTGTGGGATATGTCAGTCAAATCCAACATTCTAAGAGAGGACTAACTGCTTCTATGTGACAGTCAGTTTTGTCAGTTGGTCGGTTGGTCTGCTCAGGGCCGGCGCGTCCATTAAGGTGAACTAGGCAGTTGCCTAGGGCGCCAAAATGGAGGGGGCGCTGGCTAGTGAGGCGTCCGCGGCCTCCGCTGGGTCGCTAATGGAAAGCCGGCCATGCCCACAGCCCACACCAGCCCCGCTTCCGTTGCCGCTGCTGATGCACCGCCCAGTGGCCCCTCCTGCCCCACCATAGCCTCCCTTCATCGTCCCGGAGGTGACCTCTCGCTGAGGCGCCATGCCCTTACTGCCTGACCCCCCCGAGCGCGCTCCCTCCGCAGGCCATGCGGCGCCGGAGGATCTGCTAGCGGGACGCTCCCAGCGCCGGCCTCCATGGGTGCCTAGAGGACCCCCGCCCCCTGCCGCCACCCCAGCTTCGGCCCCGCGACAGCCATGGGCGCCCCCGGAGCCGCCTTCATCGCCAGCCTTGTCGCGGCGGTAAGTCGGACAGGGCAGGGCAAGAGTGGAGGCAATGCGGAGCAGCCCCCAACCAGCGAGGGCCTCTGGGGGTGGAGAGGCGCTCTGCACATGGTCAGAGGCCACCTCCAGGCTGGGAACCAGGGCAGGCCCTTGCCTCAGAAATTGGGTGTGCAAAATCATTTTACTTCCTTTAAAAAATCTCTATTTATTTCCATGTACTGCATTGCCAAACTGCAATCGGAATGTCAAGAGACGCATGCCACGCGAAGCGCAGGTCTGCAAAAGGTTTGCTTCCCGGCCAGGCTCCCCTGGTGAGTCACCCAGCCATCGCCTGGTTGCAATATTTTCAAATAAATCAAACATTTCAAATTGATTTTAAAAAATGGCTTTAATAAAGAAATTTCAGAATTAGACAAAATATTAATATGGAATAAAAATAAATATATAAATAATTTGTACGATCTATTATTGGAGTGGGAAACTAAAGAGGAACTAACAAAAGTGACAATGATACAGTGGGGACAAGATCTGGGAAAAACAATTATGGGAGAATTTATGGCAGAGAGATATGAATTTCACAGCTAATTATGATTTAAAAGAAAATCTTTTAAAGATGCAATATAGATGGCATTTCATGCCAGATAAAATTGCCAAAATGTATAAGGGAAGTGTTGATACATGCTGGAGATGCCACAATGAAACCGGTACATACATACATATCTGGTGGAAATGCGATGAAATTAAACCTTATTGGGAAATGATCTATAAGGAATTGAAAAAGATATTAAAATATTCATTTAAGAAAAAACCAGAATTATTTTTATTAGGAATGTTAGATGACGAGATTCTACCGAAAGATAGATATATTTCAATGTATGCAACGGCAGCTGCGAGATTATTAATAGGGAAAAATTGGAAGAGTAAAAAGGTATCCACTAAAGAGGATTGGCAATTAAAATTGATCTCATATTATAACCTGGCAACAAAAGACGCAGAAATCAAAGGGATAACGGGGGGGGGGAATAAAGATTGGGGAAAATTCAAAGGTTATATAGCAAATTTTGTGGAGAATGCTGACCTCTCAAAAGATTTATGAAGGCCCATAATAATGAATATCAAAATGTATAGGTAGGGAGGATGAATGTTTTTATCTGACCTATTTCTGTTAAGGAGGACAAATAACATTCCATGCTGAAACTGACCTATTTTTGCACCATTATGTGTGTTGTATGCACCAGAAAGGATCTAGGAGAACCCCACCCTGTTGTGTGACCAATCCCCTGCTGTTTGTTTGTGAGCATGTGGCTGTTGGGTCAGTTAGAAGGGCTTTCTTTCTCTAGGGCAAGACATAATGTTCCATTCCAGGTTGGAATGACATCTTTCTTCTAGGTCAGGATGCAATAACCCTTTGCAGGCTTGTGTGTGTGTGTGTGTTGTGCGTAATGGCTGCTAGTCGTGGTTCAATATCTCTACACAGTCCATGGAAGAGTGCAGACAGCTGTACAAGACCTGCTTCCAAGTTTGACTTGAATACCTGAGGTTTGTGTTACCAGTATTAAATACAATTCTTTGCAATGAATTTTAAATGAAGTGGAAGCTCTCACCAGAGGTTTGTTAAAAGCAGGCTAACAGTTGTTCTCTTCTCCCTCTTCTCCCTCTCCCCCCTCCTTTTTTGGGCTAGAAGAGGTTTAAATTATATATTAACCAAAAAGGTAAACAGAATAAAACGGGCAATAAAATATTAATGGAAGATGTAGTGGAATTGTCCTGCGCTGCACTTAAAATGGCCTGAATGATTGAGCTGTGAATTGCTCTCCCTTAGGTATTGAAATATTCATCAGTATTTAATAAATGTTCGCATGCGTAGCTACTCATGTTTACACTACAGCACTTGCTGGAGAGTGCTTACGAAAGAAAACATTATAACGGAAGGTGAACTTTGCAGTGCAATGAGTCACCTTAAATTATACAGCACGCAGAGCAGAGGAGACAAGAGAAATCTCTGAACTGACAAATGAGAAGTCGGCATCACTTAAGAGCATCTTTTGTTAAGGGAACTGCCCATGGATGGTAAAAGGACTCTATGGCTCCAATACACTTTGGAAGCTTTTTAAAGATTTACCTTGTTTGCATTAACCCCCCTACCCCCCCCAAAAACGCCACCTTTCCTCCTTATGCCTAAGTCATGTTCTATAATGACTTGGGATTCAAATGCAATTACTGGAAAGACCCTATCACTTTTTCTGCTAGAAAGGAAGGAGGAATGTGACGGAATAAAGGTAGTGCAACAAATTAATTAAAGAGCCAGGTAACAAGCAACATGGACTTGATTTGCATTGTGCACATTTTAGAATCATAGGAAGGTGTCAATGAATGAATCTACAGGGAAAGCTAAAATTTGATAATAGCTTCCTGGCAAGAATCCTGAAAGCAACGCCTTTTTCCGTATCAGCCTGCCTATGTCTTAAGACCTTCTCTAAGTGCCTTCCTGAGTGGTGGCAGTTTATGTTTGTACAAAGAAGAGGCCCTTTTTGTGGTAGCCCCCCATCTATGCATCCACTTAAAGAAGGGGAATTGGTGGTGAAATTACAATCCTTTTGAGTTCAGGTGTGCCCAGGCATTTAAAATAGTTATGCTGTCTCAGTCTGTTTTTGGTTTTGATAGCAGGGATGGGAATTTATGGCCCGCCAGATGTTGCTGGATGACAATCCCATCATCCCTGATCATTGGCCATGCTGGCTGGAGCTGATGTGAGCTTACCTTCCAAGTCCCGGACTGCAGAATCCGGGACTGGCAGCCGTGTGACACTGGAAGTTGCGTCGACGTAACTTGCGGTGTCGCTTTGCCCTTCTATGGGCACCAAAAATGGCCACCGCCGGCTTCGAAAGTCGCTTGTACGCATGTCAGGAAGTGCGTCGACGCAACTTCCGGTGTTGCTCCGCCCATCTATGGGCACCAAAAATGGCCGTCGCCGACACCGGAAGTCACGTCTATGCACTTCCGGACATGCGTACAAGCGACTTTCGAAGCCGGCAGCGGCCATTTTTGGTGCCCATAGAAGGGCAAATCGGAAAGAAAAAAATGGCCGCCAGCAGGAGAAAATAACGGAGAAAAATGGGAGACGAAGTGATACGTGGGACCACCGGGAAAATGTAAGTAAAAACGGGGGTTTTCCCGGGGGAAACGGGGTACTTGGCAGCTATGGATGTGAGTTGGTATTCATATCCATGGATGTGTCACACGAATAGTTCAAGGTGGGAGATCTGAAGGTGGTTTAACCACCCATTCAATGTCCTGCTGAGTATTGGATGCTGCTGCTGAAACAGAGAGTCTCTTCAAATCTGAATTGAGAACGCAGTTGAAGGTTAGTTGCACATCTGTAAAACTTGACACATTCAACGAGGAGAAAGAATCCAGTTGGAAGATCTGTATCTACTCTCCATGATGACAATATGCCCTGCTTTACAGAGGACAGTCTTCTATTTGGAGATTGGTTGGTCCTCCATTTGAAGAAATCCTCTGTTTGAAGGGCTGTCTAGTCCAAGTCTGCTTTGAAGATAAAGAACCATAAGAAGGGAGAGCAGAGAGGGCCTTGAAGATACCTATCATTATGAGAACACCTAAAAGGCATCTGAAGAAGTGTGCATGGACACAAAAGCTCATACCAATGACAAACTTAGTTGGTCTCTAAGGTGCTACTGGAAGGAATTTTTTTTAATTTTGTTTCAACCTGGAAGGCAGACCAAGCAAGCACACAGGTCATTTGGTCACAGTCTTCAACACTATGGCAAGCTATGTTGTACTGTTATTTAAGTTATAGGCATTATTTCCAAATTTGCATATGCTCAGATAAATTTCTGAATTGCTGTCCATCAATTTGGGATCCTAGGGTAGTTTACAACATTTACCAATCTCTTATTATTTTGGCAGGGTTATGGGTTAAGTGAGGTATTATTTTTCCAGTCTATTCATTGCATACTGCATTAGTGAAAAAGGGAAACTACCATGCCAATAAGCTACTAAATTATTGCAAAGGTAAAAAAGAAGAAGAAAAATAAATGAGAAGCTCAAGCAGTTGCCAAAGGATAATGCATCGAGACAGCTGAATTGTCCAGTGCAGTTTAGCAAATGACTTGAACAACAGTGACTTTTAATATCTGTATCTAATATCTAATCTATCTATTATATACATTGATATAGAATCCCTGTGATGGGGTGAGCTCCCATTGCTCTGTCCCAGCTCCTGCCAACCTAGCAGTTCGAAAGCACACCAGTGCAAATAGATAAATAGGTACCACCACCGCGGGAAGGTAAACAGCGTTTCCATGCGTTCTGGTTTCTGTCACGGTGTTCCGTTGTGCCAGAAGCGGTTTAGTCTTGCTGGCCACATGACCCAGAAAGCTGTCTGTGGACAAACACTGGCTCCATTGGCCTGAAAGCGAGATGAGCGCCGCAACCCCATAGTTGCCTTTGACTGGACTTAACCATCCAGGGGTCCTTTACCTTTACCTTAAAATATAGATATCATCTCAGAAAACAATTTTATTCTATGAATATAAGAATTGTAAGAAAGCTATCAGTGTACAAAATAAAATGGGGGGGGGTGTTAAAAAAAGTACGAGGGCGGACACAAAAAGCTAACGGTGGGTAATGGACAGTTATGTCTGTCCATTTGTATAATGGAAATCAACCAGCACATCAATAGTTTTAGTTCTTTATTCCTCTCCCAACAGCCTCTTCCCTACATCAACCAAAATCTACTCTAAATAATCCCCCAACCCTTCAGCTTCACTTTTTGCCAGGGAAAAAAAGTGTGACTAGAAGTTGTACAAGTCTGTTGTACAAGCATTTTCTATTTGTGCAACACTGGATCTCATCCAATACACAGCACAAAATCATTCCGATGACACATGAATCCTTTTAAATGCTAGACAATAATATCCAGGTGTGTTCAGAATAATTGCATCCATTACACAATGGGCTAGCTTTATAATACAACCTCTACGAAAAGGTTAGCACAACTACTCAAGCTGACGGAGAAGTTCACACTCCATTATGTAAAATGCAAGTTTAAACTGGCAGGGCAAATTGAAACTCCCATGTACGGCCAACAAGCTGCCTAATTTGGGGTTTTGACAGTTGGTTTAACACACGCATGTGCACACACACACACACACACACACACACACCTCGAACAGAAATGGAAATGAAGTGATACATTCAGGCCATTGGTATTTGGATACCTTGATCTTATCAGTGTATTTATTTACACTGAACTCTGCTTATCTCTTCTCCCTTTCAGCAGTTAATTGTTCCTGGGGGCTGAGATGGGAGGAGCAGGAAAAATTAGTCAGGAAGGGAGAGATAAGATAAGCAAAGATAAACAACAGCCTGATCAAGGGACCAGGGGCTCCTGCTTCTCTGTTTGTTTGCCCACAACCCCCTCCGGCTTTCCATCTCTGGGAGTTTAGGAATTGCCAACACATGGCTACCTCTGTGTGGAAAGTATTGTGAAGCCAGGCTCTGTCAGAGATGGAGAACCTGTGGCCACTTGGATTCCACCTCCCATGCTTCCGTATCATTGGCCTGGGTTATGAGGCTGATGGGAGTTGTCCAAAAACATCTGTAGGGCCAGAGATCTCTCATTCCTGCTCTAAGTTTTATTTGCCAGAAACATATGCAACTGAGGAATCGGCTTCTCCAGCCAAACAACCGAGGAATTAAGGGACTAGATCATGTCACATCATATTGTCATGAGTTCACATGTGATGTAGTATAGAGATTTTCCTCAGGGGGAAAACGGCAGTGACGTCTAAAAATTCCCAACAGAGACTATTTGTGGCTAGGATGTAATGTTTAAAGAAGGCTTCATGTGTGTGGGAAAAAGAGACCTATCCAACAGGAAGGATGCTAAATTAAATATTTGTTTGACATAATGGCTTATGCTAATTGCTAATGGATGTTCAGAGCAGAGTTTGGAGAAAACTCAATACTGTTCTGTTTGGGAAAATGAATTGAGCCTATAAGCACAAAGGCATTGACTGTGTCCTACTGAGTCACGTAAAGTAGCAATAAAGAAATTACGCAGCTGCTTTAATACAATGATCCTATGTACACTTTTCTGGGAGTGAGTCCCATTGACATCCAGGGAATAACATCTAGGAAGCCATTAAGTTACAGGTTACTTAAAAACACGTCTAACTTATGGCATTAGTATGTGGACTGGTTCACATATAATGCTAACACATGCTTTATTAAACTGTGGATTATTAAACCATGGTTTAGACTTCTGCATGAACCCTGTTTAGCAGCTTAACTATGGTTTGTTTCCTGCCAACAAACCATTATCTGCAACGATGGTTTATTGTTGGCTTACAAACCTTGCTTTATTTTTACTATGGCTTGGTGTTATGTGTGAACCAATCACTTTTTGTTAACCATTGTTTGCTTGGCCATCCCACTTCAGACCACTCACCAAGCCCAAAGGCATGAGGCAAGAGGAGTTGGAAAGCAAACCAAATTTTAAAGAAACGAAGCATGGTTTGATCATTTCTGGGATAACTCATGGTTAACTCATGATTTGTTAAATAGACCATGACTCAGCATTATGGGCAGATGAGACCAATGTCTGCTGATAGATGTGCTCATACTGACTGGAAATTATTTCCTCTAAACAAACAAAGATAGTGGTACCTCGGTTTTCAAATATAATCCATTCTGGAAGATTGTTCAAGTACTGAAACATTCAAAAACTCAAAACAGAAGCCTTAATACAGAAAACTCAACACGGAATTCTTCTTCTGAGGCTTGTTTGAAAGCTGAAGCATTTACTTCTGGGTTTACAGCGTTCTAAAACTGAAACGTTCGTCAACGGAGACGTTTGAAAACCGAGGTACTACTGTATTTATATTTTCTGAGTGCAATGTCAATTTGCAAACTACCCTTACAGTGGTATGAAACTATCTGATGTTACCAATTTAAACACTGTATTTTTAAATGAAGGCATTTATGTTGGGGTTTGACTAGAGTGCATGTAAGAGTTCGAAGTATTTTCTAAGGAGCAAAAATACTTTCAATGTGTACAGTTAGAACTGGGATCACACAGTGCACCCAGCTCCATGTGTTGTGAAATGCGTTGCTTTAAATTGAGTGAATGGTTTTACAGTCACAAACAGCAGTCATGGAGAGTGTGGGGCTGTTCAGGGCTACATCTGCAGGAGGTGAGGAAGGAGGGTCAAACCCTTTCCTCTAGTGCTTATCATAATTCTCAGGGGAAATCCCATTTCCCAGAGTTCTTATTTGCATCAGGAAGGAAGCTTTCACGGGCAGCAATGGGAGATTTTCTCCTAATGCAAATGGTAGCTTTGGGTGAATTTTTGCCAGGACTGTGGGGTGGGGATAAATCCTCCTCATTGCACTGCATCGTCCCAGTTCTGACCATCCCAATGGCTTCTACTTGTCATTGTGAAATATTCACACAGTTTAAAGTACTGTCACTAAAAAGGCCCCCAGCCTTAATCCACTGGCCAACTACTTCAATTCCAGGTATGCGTTCTTCATACCTTTTTTACCCACACCCACGGCACACACACACACACACACACATGCACATAGACATACATACGGTCAACACTGAATGAAATTTCAGGCTATGCAATCTCTCTTGGATTTTCTTCCATAGAGAAAGCAATGGCACTTTCCCCCTCCATCTGGCAGTTTCATTCTCTTGATTCTGTTTCTTTGGTGATCCTGCTGTCAGGGGGAAGCTTTCCTTTATCTCTCAGCTTTGTTTCTTATCCTCATTGAACACTTACCTTCTCCCTTTTGGCTATCCCTTTTAATTCCTTTCTTCCGCTGGTGTGCATTATTAACGTTGGAACTGAATTATTTACAGCGACTCTGTAAAATGTCATTAACGACTTGAGACAGAGAGCAGTACGTCTTGTGTGGACTCAGTGAAGTGGGGGGAGATAAGAGGGGGAGAAACATCAGGAGAACACTGCTAGGGGAAAGTTGAATAAGCTCAGTGGGCGGAGGGGAAGAACCCTTTGCCCTGACTTCCCCCTGACTTTCCCCCAAACCTTTTCTCACCTCCCTTTGCACGTTGCCCCTGCCTAGAGCTCATTTCCCTGCTCCCTTCCAGACAGATCGTATTCTGTCAATGCCAACTTTAAGAGACAGGTCATAGCTCCAAGGTAGGGCAAATGCTTTCCATCAAAGCAAGACATCATGGAGGAGAGGACTAGCCATGGCGGCTATTCTCTGCCTCCATGCTGTGGGAATGTTAGGGATGTGGATTAGGATATATGTATTTGAACTGTTTGTGGAAAGAAAGAAAGAGCTGAAAGCTGGTCCTGCAAATGAAATTCATAGCTGACTTCCAAAAATTCCCCTAGTATGTTCAAGGGCAACTCTAACCCAGAAGCCTGTCACACCGAATGTCATCCTCTTTAAAATGGCTCTAGTTAAAAAATAATAATTTAAAATTATCTACGCATGTAGATATTTATCCCAATGTGGTAAGTAAAAAGGAATGTATATTCTAAAGTCAGAAGAGTGTGGGAATGTTAGGGATGTGGATTAGGATATATTATTAGATAGATCCTATCCAAGCTTGTGTTAGCAAGCTTCCAATATCAGCAGAGTGACATTCCCCTTTTGTGTGCAGCAAAGCGTGAGCGTTAGGTTTGCTAGAACCTCTACAACAATATTATACTTCAATATTATACTTCCTGGCAAATCCCCTTTGTCCCTCTTAAAAGAAATAGACGACACAATAGTATTTAAATAAGATAGAGTTTACTCACATGACATCCTGAGTTAACAGCATGATCTCAGAAAGGCAGGCTTACGTAGAAAAGTTACAAATATGTACATCTGGAGTCTACTTAGTAAAGTGAGGCTCCATCTGGTCTCTCTCTTGGCAGCAGGCCAAGAGGGAGAACCATCCTAACTGGAGATTCTCTGGAGATGTGTTCCCGTTGAAGGAGAGAAGGCTAAGAGAGAGAATGGCTGCTGGCTAGGGGCTTTTGTCTGCCAGCTAATCCATCTCATCTGCATATCTGGAGGAACAGGAACTGAACTTAGTCAGGTGTCCCTCCAGGTGAGTTCCTGTTAGTGGATACTCTAGGAACTGTTGTGACTTGTCTGTCCCAGTGTTCCATCCCACATATGCTTGGAGGCTCTAGTGCTTCTAAATAAATAAATAAAAAACCTCTGGCTTTTTACATGGCAAAAAAGATACATCGTCAAGAAGCATACATAGATAGAGCCAAGTGCTCTCGAAAGAGAGGTATTTTCACAACCTGGGGCCCATCACAGAGAAGGCCCTCTTCCATGCAACCACCCTAGAGACTTCACATTTTAGGAGTATGGCCAGCAGGGCTTTCCTTGCAAATCTTAACACCCAGGGCATGTCTGCGTGGGAGGAGATGCAACTTCAATTATTTATTTAAAGCCCTGTGCACTTCATTGCTGCGCACACACACCCAATCCGTCGCTAGGTTGATAGGGAAAGAATGTTCTAGTTGTGAGAACAGCAAGTAATCATGGTGCTCAGTGCCTGCTTTCTGCATTAATAAAAATAAAATGAAAAAGGCAATCTGATTAAATTATGTGAACCTTTTCTTTTGCCAGTGGAGCTTAACTAAGCAAACAGGAGCAGTGCGGCAAATCAGTGTTGGTTTATTAAAGATCAGAATTCAATATCTCAATGGTTGAAGAGCTTATGGCCCAACGTACTCCATTGTTTAACTTTTCTGAGCTGAGGAAGTGAATGCCATGGCACTGAGAGAAGTTTTGTCAGGACAGTAACACTTAACTGAAGTGATGCTGAACAACAAAGGAAGAGGTTGTACTGTCATCTGCATTGTTGTGAATGTGGCGACAGTTCTGTGCAGACATGCTACAAGAAATGTTAGGTGTGGAAGTAGCTCCCCTTCCTTTGATGACTACTCCACATGACGGCCACATACAGCTTTCAGGCTCAGAAGCCAAAAGGCTGCAAATGCTAGTTGCCCCACCAGATTTGTTGAGGCAGGTGGTTATTTAAGAGCAGCCTTTTTAAGTATGGGAGTCCCAGTTGTGGAATGCCCTCCTGAGAAGCTCACATGGCGCCTAGTTATTTATTTATCAAAATCTATATATTGCTTGATCATAATAAAACCTCTAGGTGGTTTACCTTGTTGTGGCTTACCTGGGCCCTTCCAACTCTACAATTCTATGATTCCTCCGGCTTTTCAATTTTAAAAACATGTCTGAGTGTGCTTTAGACCTTGGGCACTGTTCACTGTTGCTGTTTTCTTTCTTTTCTTTTTTTTAAAAAAGTTTTGCACCTCCCAAGGAGAGTACTGTAAGTGGGTGGCATAAAAATGTTGTAAGCAAATGAAAGAAAAGCTAACAATTCTATTGCTGTGTAAGTGCAGAAGTCGCTTGCCCAGTGAGGCAGCTAGTCTCTGTTGGGGGCATTGCTGCCGTGTACCAGGAGGGCGAAGGGTGAGGTAGTGGCGAGGTCAGGGGACACCAGCAGTGCCACTTCCAGTGGGTGAGCTCCTCCTTTGTAAGAGTCTATGGTAGAATCGTTTAATGAGGGTGAAAGAGGAGAGCGCAAAATATGGTCTGAAGCTCAACATCAAAAAAACCAAGATCATGGCCACTGGTCCCATCACCTCCTGGCAAACAGAAGGGGAAGAAATGGAGGCAGTGAGAGATTTTACTTTCTTGGGCTCCTTGATCACTGCAGATGGTGACAGCAGTCACGAAATTAAAAGACGCCTGCTTCTTGGGAGAAAAGCAATGACAAACCTAGACAGCATCTTAAAAAGCAGAGACATCACCTTGCTGACAAAGGTCCGTATAGTTAAAGCTATGGTTTTCCCAGTAGTGATGTATGGAAGTGAGAGCTGGACCATAAAGAAGACTGATCGTCGAAGAATTGATGCTTTTGAATTATGGTGCTGGAGGAGACTCTTGAGAGTCCCATGGACTGCAAGAAGATCAAACCTATCCATTCTGAAGGAAATCAGCCCTGAGTGCTCACTGGAAGGACAGATCGTGAAGCTGAGGCTCCAATACTTTGGCCACCTCATGAGAAGTGGAGACTCCCTGGAAAAGACCCTGATGTTGGGAAAGATTGAGGGCACAAGGAGAAGGGAGTGACAGAGGATGAGATGGTTGGACAGTGTTCTCAAAGCTACGAACATGAGTCTGACCAAACTGCAGGAGGCAGTGGAAGACAGGAGTGCCTGGCGTGCTCTGGTCCATGGGGTCACGAAGAGTCAGACACGACTAAACAACAACAACATGGTAGAGTTTATGCCATCATAGCTAAAACTGATCCACCCTACGAGAATGGTCCCTTCTTGCCACGTTAGAAAAATTTAGAACAGGGAAAAGCCAACTGGTTGCTGAATATAGACTGTCTACTCTACAGTGATGATGACAGAGCGCCTGTCTATAAATTATCCTTGCTTAAATGCCAAAGCATTAACACCACCCAGAAGTCAGTCAGTCTTTATTTTCAGCTTTTGCCATCATAATATGAGTAGATTAGATTCACACCCAGAAAAACCTGGCAAGCAACCCAGGTCGGTGAAATGAGGTCACGGACATGCTTTATAGCTATTTTTGATTGTACATGAATACTGATATGGATCTTTCCTTGCTAGCACCTGTTCTCATTGAAAAGCCTACATATTCATGTTCCCAGCAGGAGCTGAGCTTAACACTAGTACTAAGTAAACAGCCTATTACTAGTAAAAATTGCTGCTGGTGGGGATGACCTTCCATGAAGGCATCAGTGCACATTTAGCCAGTATCTCCATATCTAGCTTGGCAGGCATTGTGCAGAAGATGTTGACAAAAGGGCTGCAACAGTAGCTATGTCACAATAATATTAATACAGCATAGGAGCCTGTAATTTATTCCCCTGAAATGGTTGTGTAATAAACGCCAACATAGTAAATCACTCATTTCAAGGGTCAAGGTGACCACAAGTATGCAGTCTTATATTGCAACCCAAGAGAAACTATTCTCATTCCACAGAAATGCCTGAAACCATTAAATCAATCTCCCTCTGGTATTCAAACCTCTTTGTGGGAAAAAAGATAGATCTTCCTGTTCAACTTTCCCAAAAAATAAAAATAAATGGCTGATTAGTCTTTATTTGCAGCGATTGATTGCCATCATAACAGAAATAAGTTCAGTGGTAAATGTTGACGTGCAGGAGCTCATCTTAGCAGCTTCCAATAGTTATTTTCAAAGAGGGCCCAAAAATGCAAGCAGCTGCGCTGACTATATTTACAGAAATTACACATTTACATAAAAAGTAATAATTACAAATCTTAACACACCTCTCCAGTTATGAGAGCTGGACTGGAAACTTTTAGATCATCAAAAATGAATCTCTTACATTACAGCAAAAAAAGTCTTATATGTCTTGGAACATGTTTTATTTGGTAAAAAGTAATCATAATTTAATATACAGCAGCTCACAAAACACACTGTATAAAATTAAGTCCTGAGTATCATATCTTGCTTTCTGGTAGGACTGAATTAAAGGCAACAGACAATGTTGCTTCAGCTCTTGTTCTGCTTTCTCAGTGGAAAATTTCTTGGACTCTTCAGTTGTCCATTCTTGTAAGCAGATTTTGTTCTGGAAAATAAATAGGAGATGAAAAGCAATTTTCTCCTCAGGGAGGTGTAACCGCAGGATATGAGGTGATAATAAAAGGGCAATTATCATTTGTTATAAATGGGCCATCCATTTGAATTACTTATTTATTTGAAGTATTTTATATCTTGCCTTTCTGACTGCACATGAGTCCCTCACAAACTGTTCAAGTCAACAACCAACACACAACAAAAAGTAAAACACAACTAAAAGAAATCTATTTATCTAAGACATGCAAAGCAGCAGTTTTTAATACATCGAGATCTGCCCTCACATATCACCCAAGTCAAAAAGGTTCTCAGGGCAGAAGTGTTTTTAGCTTTACATGGAACTACATCTGAGAGGCAGTCAAAGGGCCACCTGCTTGGGAGGCACTGCAGAGTCCAGCTGCTTCTGCCAGCCACATAACAGGACCTCTCCAGATGACCTCAGATCAAAAGCACACTCATGTGGTAGGAATAGGAGGCAGTTCTTTAGACATCCTGATCCTAAGCTATTCAGAACAACCAGCACTTTGAATTGAGCCCAGAAACAAACTAAAAACCAGTGGAAACAATGCAATTCTAAGGTCTCAGCTTGATGTACTGTGTTTTCCCGAAAATAAGACACTGTCTTATATTTATTTTTCGAAGAAGAAGAAGAAGAAGAAGAAGAAGAAGAAGAAGAAGAAGAAGAAGAAGAAGAAGAAGAGTAGTTTGGATTTGATATCCCGCTTTATCACTACCTGAAGGAGTCTCAAAGCAGCTAACGTTCTCCTTTCCCTTCCTCCCCCACAACAAACACTCTGTGAGGTGAGTGGGGCTGAGAGACTTCAGAGGAGTGTGACTAGCCCAAGGTCACCCAGAAGCTGCAGGTGGAGGAGCAGGGAAGCGAACCCAGTTCACCAGATTATGAGTCGACCGCTCTTAACCACTACACCACACTGGCTCTCTAGAAGACATACTATGTCTTATTTTCAGGGGGTGTCTTATTCCAGCATGAAGGGCTCTGCACGGCACGGCATAGCTGAGGGCAGTTAACTGTTGCCGGGAGGCGCCGCGTCCACGTCTTATTTTCGGGGTATGTCTTATATTGCGGAAATGCGTAGAAATCCTGCTACGGCTTATTTTATGGGTATGTCTTATTTTTGGGGAAACAGGGTAAGTTTGGCCTCATTGAGGGGCAGTATTTCAATATGAATAGGAAAATTGAGAGTACCCCTAAACTTTTTTTTAAAGGGAAAAAGCACTGAATATTCTTATGTAGGTCATTGAAACAGGACCATGCTTTTACCTAGTCCCCAGGTCCGGGTCTTCTTCCAGCTTCTCTGTTATGTATGTGTGTGTGTTTTGTTTTGTTTTGCAGGCACCCCCACACTTTCAATGTATGAGCAGCTGCTCATGTGTAGGGGCTCCATACGACCACAACACTTATTCCGCTGAGTGCCCTGGTTGCAACTGAGCTTCTTGATTGCATGGAGCCCCTGCACACATGCAGCCATTGGAGGAGGCAACATTGGAGGTAGGGTAAAAGTGTAGCCCCTACTCCAGATTAAGTACAGCAATACTTCCCATGCTAGTGCTGTATATTCAGTGCTTTAGTGATTCAAATCATCAGTTGAGAATATCCCCAGCCTCCCTGGACTGGGATGAAATAGAGAAATACAGCTCTCTGCAGGGCCGTCTTAAGCATATCTGGCACCCTGGTGCGAAGATCCCTCCGGCGCCCCCCGCCACGCCCCGTTTCCCGGCGCCCCCCTGGCGGCCCGACACCACCCAGCCTTGCCGTAGGGTTCTCTGGCTCTCTTTCATGCACATGGTAGTGATAACACATTCCAAATTTCCAAGTGACCTCTTTTACTATGGATGTTAAAGTAGCATAGGAGACACAATAGCCCAGCTGGATTCAACCAAAGGCCTATTTACAGTAGTTCACCATTCTGTTCTCACAGTGGCCAGCCAGATATCCATGGGAACAGAGTGATGTCCTGGGCTAGAGGCCTCCTCCTTAGATGAATAACCCTGCCCAGGTTAGTTGGTTTTAACATGCATAGAGATTGTATATCTAGCTCCTCCTATAAGGTCAGTGATATATTTGGCTAAATGGCTGGAGAAAAGCCCTTCAGTAAGTCTATAAACCCTAGACTGATATGAATGTAATAAACCACTTCTAGTAAGCCACCTAGAAAACTGCAAGTCACAGTTTTTAATACTGTAAATCACAGTATTTAATCTGCAAAACCTGTGGTTTAACAGTAGAACTGAGGAAGAGCTAAGCCTAGTGTTATTAGGCATAATGTTGTGAATGTCATGCATACCTTGAGCTATACATGGGGCAAATGTCCATATCTCAGAAAGCGTGTTCTCCTTCATGCAGAGCACGTGTTGCGGTGGGGGCAAACAAAACTTCCCTCTGTTGCTGGGCGGGTTGGTTTGGATGGCCATGAATTTATTGGGCACCTCTTGGTCGTTGGGGAGAATTTGATGTTGCAATTTATGATTGTCAGGCCAAGGGGCTTTTTATTCCCTGCATGCAGCGTTGAGCTGCCTCTTTTCGCTGCACGCATCCTCGCCTGCCCACCCTCCCTATATTTAGGGCGGTTTGCGTTGACCTTGCTATGCCTGTCATGGAGTCATCTGCTTTGGGACAGGGGTCTGCTAGGAATTTTTCCTCTTTTTTTTACATAATCTTTATTAAGTTTTCTACATCAACAATAATAATACAAGTCATTTCATTCATTGTTATGAAAGAAAAAGGGAAGAAAAAGAAGAAAAGAAGAAGAAGAAAGGGGTAAAAAATGCTTTCAAGTGCATTTCTAATATTGTTATTCTTTGGCTTCTTCTTCTTCTTCTTCTTCTTCTTCTTCTTCTTCTTCTTCTTCTTCTTCTTCTTCTTCTTCTTCTTCTTTTCATCATTTCCTTTGGTGTTGTTTCCTTCATTTTCCAAATGTGAATTTTTACTCATCTTTTACAAATACAATTCATGTAAGTATATACAGCTTTCTGTTACATAATTTTGTGATACAATAAAATCTTAACAACTCTTTTTGTTGTTAAAGTCATAGATCTCATAATTTACCTATTCCATATTGACTTTTAATGGTTCGTGAAGCGATGTTTGTCAATAATATTTCTAATTGGTCTAGTCACACAGTTTATCAATGTATTTCATAAATTTACTCCATTCTTTCAAATAGGGTTTATTCCCTTGGCACCTGATCCTGATTTTTCCATTTGGCTGATTGGCTGGTGCCATTTGGTTTTTTGCCTGCTGCGTAGCAAAATCGTCACAACTTGAAAGGTTGCAGTTAGGCATTGGTTAAATTTGGTTGGTGGAGGGGGTATGGCTGACTGTGCCTGCCCCTCCAATGCTGCTACTGCAAGGGTATTCCATTAAAGGAATCCAGGGGCTCGCCATACCCTTGTCCTAACCCCTGTCAAGAGGCTAGCGCCACGCAAGAGCCCCTGGGAGCATTTGGGGAGAGGTGAGGGCCTCGCACCCAGTTCTATTCTCTCCCCAAAAATGTTTTCCCTTATTGACTTTCGCAGGCTTGCAGATGTCAGTTCTGTTCCTACCTCTAGGTGGGAACAGAGAGTCCCGAACCGATGCCTAAGCAACCACTCACATTCTGTAATCAATAAAGTTGTGTCCAAAAAAATTATGCCAAAAACCTTAAACAAAAATTCTGTGTGAATTCTGTTTTATTTGAGGGTGGCTTGTGGACCTCGACACGCAAGCGTTGTTGGACCAAATAGCAATCTTATTTGCCTCAGCTGAGTTACTTCTTAGCAAGTAAATAGTAAACAAGTTCATCGTTGGCAAGTTCTGCCGCCACAGCTGGTCTGGCAGTGGAGATAGAAATGGGGCATGTCGGCTGTGGATCTGCGAGAGATGCTAAATGCCTCAGTCCCGCATAACCTTCCCCAATAAGGCCTGGAGCTACTCCTGCCCTGTACCTGTCCTAGTCAATGGGAGGGGCAGGGAGGTTTTGTTAAAAGCTGCTCCTCCCATGTTCCGGCCACAGCGATTTGGCACAGGGCACTGGATGTAGAGGTGAAACTCCCTATGATGTCTCCTTGTATTTCTAAATCAAATTCCTTCTCTGCAGAGCTCCTAAGTCCACAATGACGTTGCCTTTCTTTCTTCTTGATTCCTCCCCACCTCCTGTTCCGCAGACAGCAGCATTTCCTTTTGCGTGGCTGTTGGAAGTGACATTGAGGACTCCTGTGAGTCTGACATGATAAACACAGCCTAGTTTACCCTGGAAATGACTGATGAGACGAGGTCAGAGTATTCACCCACTGTAACATATCCATCAGGCCAGCGGCTGCTTTTGCCTCTTGTCTAAGCAACGGAAAGCATAATAATCAGGCACTGCTGTAACTTGTTCAACTGTTCAGTTGTCAGTTACAGTTATTACTATAATTTAAAATAGGTATTTAAAATAATTGCACTGAAGGACTTGCAACTAGCACCTGGCAACACCACAAGTATATGCTTGCCTGTGGATTTCATTTTTGTTAGTCTATCATCATTAAATTACAATATAACGTGTGTGTGTGTGTGTGTGTGTGTGTGTGTGTGTGTAGTCTTCTCTAGTTGTTTTTTAAAGTACATTTTCTCTAACAGATATCTTCTCATCCTTTTCTGCTAGAGAAAAGCACTTAGAAAATAACAAACTGGATAACACCAAAGCAATTTAAAAATACACAGAGACAGCTACTATATGCAATTTGGCAACATTCAGTCGAAATGTATTCCTTATGGCCAAAAAAATCAGTAATTGGCATCAGTAGTTTGTTAGGGAGTGAGGCCTAAAAAGGCACCATCTTTGCTCCTTTTAGTGACTGAGTTCCATCCGAAGCCTTAGAGTCATCACTGTGGTCACCTTGGTGCCAGTGTGCCTCCTGTGGTGCCCTCAAAAGGTCCCCTCAAAATCCTCAGGGCACAAGAGACTGTTCTTCCTCCTCAGTTCATGTTTACACTGACTTGCCCTCTCCTACATTGAACCCAGTGCTGGATTTACTTACAAGCTAAACAAGCTATAGCTTGGGGCCCCACTTTTTTTGCCCCCCCCCAAATTTTTTTAACCAAAATATAAGATAAGAAACAAATAAAATAAAACCTACATCCAGCAACAGTCTTTTGTGTTGTGTAGAGTCCTGTGATGTAAGTCATGGGGCCCACCTGCTAGCCTGCTCCCAAAAATATCACTGGTTTTCTCCTTTCTGTATATAGGGTGCCTACATTCTGCATGGACTGGTTGCACGGCAAAACATGCAAATGGCTTTAGATACCTAAAGGTAAAGGTAAGGGGGACCCCTGACCATTAGGTCCAGTCGTGACCGACTCTGGGGTTGCGCGCTCATCTCGCATTATTGGCCAAGGGAGCCGGCATACAGCTTCCAGGTCATGTGGCCAGCATGACAAAGCCGCTTCTGGCAAACCAGAGCAGCACACGGAAACGCCGTTTACCTTCCCGCTATAGCGGTTCCTATTTATCTACGTGCACTTTGATGTGCTTGGGAACTGCTAGGTTGGCAGGAGCTGGGACCAAGCAACGGGAGCTCACCCCGTCGCAGGGATTCGAACCGCCAACCTTCTGATCAGCAAGCCCTAGGCTCAGTGGTTTAGCCCACAGCGCCACCTGGGTCTAGGTCCAAAAATGACCATATAGCATATATTCAACACAAAAAAGCGACAATTTGTTGTTGACAAAGGAGAGCTGGACATATAAAGGGCCCTATTACCTTCAGCAGCTTAGGGCCTCATCAAACCTAAATCCGGCCCTGATTGAACCCTCAGGTATGTCCACATTTCATTGGCTGCCAGGACCAGATACCCTCCATGCATTTTGTTCTGAACAGAGGAGAGCTGCTAAAGGGTAAGTGCATTTCACACCCTGCAACACTTTGAAGCCAAAATATGGAATGGCATCTTCCTGGAAACCACCTTCCAATTTTTTATCGTGAGAACACGGAGGCCATTTGGGCTGCTGTGATCTCATATGATTTCACATCCTGGTTCCGCCCCCCCCCCGGGTGCTTTTTTTTTTTAGGCATAGTGCGAAATCACGGCCCTGAAAAAAAGTGCTTTTCAGGGGGTAATCATGCCATGGAATAGCACAAGATCACAGCAACCAAAGTGGCCACCATTCTCTCACAATAAAAATGGGATGTCCTCATTTTTCCAGGACACTTGCAAGCTATGGCATTTTGCTTCTACTGATGTGGTCCTGGGGACATGCTTGCACCTTGCTGTGGTCCTATCTCTTTTTCTGCTCCTTTGGGAATGGCAACTATTTTGATTTATGCCTTGCCCCCCCCCAGCTGCCATTTTGTGAGTGGGACCCAGGGCACATTCACTAAATTCCAAATCTGGGCACTGGCCTCCAAAGATTGGTGCATTTTGGAGGAGAGTTTTTTTGGGAAATACTTTTTATTTTTAAAACTGTGAATTACAGAGAATAGCTAAAATGAGACAACTGGGCAGAGGGCGGGGAAATTATTTACACTCTGAAGCATTTGCTACACACACACACACACACACACACACACACACACCACTTTTTCCCTGAGTGAAAACATTCCCTATATTGTCTCAGTAATCATACTTTCGTAATCATATGATACAATAGTCCTGCAGTAAAGCAACCGGGGGGAAAAGAGGAAAAGGAGCTAATACATAAATAATGGCCAGCCAGCAAGTTTGTGGCTAAAGTGTGATTTAATTGGGGACACTCTGGTCTCCAGCACAGACTCTCAACCACACCTCTATACCAGCCCATTGAAGGCAATGGAAACTGGTGGAACCCAACCTCAAAATCTCATCTGGGAGTAAATCCTATTGAAAGCAATGAAGCCCACTTAGAAATAATTCTACTACAGACCGAGGCCTTGACGTGTTTCTGCAAACACGTACACAGTGTTAACCCTTTTAAAAGAAACATGAAAATGAATCCCATGTAAAAAGGGGGAGAGGGAAGCAAAACGGCATATTACATGAATATATTTATAGCACTCGACTGCAAGGCCTTTAAGAGGCCTGCGTTGTTCTTGTCATTACAGATGCAATCAGAAGCAAAGTGAAGGATTGTTGAGGATGATTAAGGGTGTTTTATTTTAGATTGATAACTGTAAAGATGGGGCTCAGGAGTGGGAGGGAGAGGAGGGAATCATTGTGTGTGCTTGCTTGACATCACTGACTTAACGGTTGCATTTTCGACCCTCTCCTGCCTAATAACATCATGTAGTAAAATAAAGGGTCCGTTCTGGAGGTAATTGTTATGTGGGGGAATATAAACAAGCCCCATTCTGCTGTATATTTACCATGGCGCATATTTACGAGTGGGGCTTAATTAAAAGTCGGGAACACTGGAGCTATTTTTTAACTAGATGCCTATTATCTGGTGTCAAATGCTTGGTTTTAATCACGCATTTTATATCATCGTGACCCAGATCACTGCCTGTGACATACGAGATAGCGTGTTGCCTTTCCAGAGAAGACGTATCTGAGCTTGATGGATGTTTTCTCATTCCTAACCTCATTACTACTGGCTTCCCATCCATCTAATAAAATGCTATGATAGAGAGTGGGAAGGTGCTATAAATCATAATATTCCAGCCGCTTCCAGCAGATTCATTAGAAATGCTGACTATATATCTCGCAAACAGAAAGTCAACACACAAAGTAGGTTGCTGTGGCTGCTTGCTTGTGCCAGAGTCATCTTCCCTGACTCTCCCTCCAACTGAGTTTGGATTTGTTTTTTTAATGGTAAAGATGCTATTTAATGAAGTTCTGGGTGATAGGCTACTTTGACCTGATTAACCCAATAAATTGCCAGGAAACTGTTGGTTTTAAGCTGTGTTACAGCCTGTTATTAAGGGGCATGGGTGGTGCTGTGGGTTAAACCACTGAGCTTAGGGCTTGCCGATCAGAAGGTCGGTGGTTCGAATCCCTGCTATGGGGTGAGCTCGGTCCCAGCTCCTGCCAACCTAGCAGTTCGAAAGCACATCAAAGTGCAAGTAGATAAATAGGTAGGCTACTGCTACAGCGGGAAGGTAAACGGCGTTTCCGTGTGCTGCTCTGGTTCGCCAGAAGCAGCTTTGTCATGCCAGCCACATGACCTGGAAGCTGTACGCCGGCTCCCTCGGCCAGTAAAGTGAGATGAGCGCTACAACCCCAGAGTTGGTCACGACTGGACCTAATGGTCAGGGGTCCCTTTACCTTTACCTTTACAGCCTGTTATCATCTTAGTTTAGCATAGAAACAATATCATTGTTACCTGAAGCCCCCCTGCCGCCACCCGCTGCCTCGTGGGACATTTCCTATTCCCCCTCCTTATCAAGAAAGAAAGAAAGAAAGAAAGAAAGAAAGAAAGAAAGAAAGAAAGAAAGAAACTTATTTCCCATTGAACATTGTCAGGGTAGTAGCAGGGCTTATGGGTAAAGGGAAGCTTTCAGTTGCGCTCCCTTTGTTCTATGAAGTCGAAAGCAAAGAGCCTATCAAAGGGTAAAGTATTCCAGACCTGTGTCTGAAGCTGGAGGACCAAGCCAGCTGTGATGCCTGAAGCACAGCCTCTAAATCAGCTCCGGGGTCAAATCGTGTTTCCTCTCTTGGGTTTGCTTTGGAGGAGCGGGGGAGTGTTCACATGCTATAAAAAGGTAACAAGAGCTGTGATCTTTAGAAAAGGTAGAGGTCAAAAGGGGAAGATGGAACATAAAGAAGAGAGGAAAACGAGAATCAAGTGAGCTCTCTCTCTCTCTCTCTCTCTCTCTCTCTCTCTCTCTCTCTCTCTCTCTCTCTCTCTCTCTCTCCACCTCGCTCCACACTGCAAAATGCAATGGCCTTTGGTTGATACTATCCCAGGTGTTTTTAGAAGACTCCATGCTTCTGCTCGTGTTGCACAAAGCTGCTGGATGAACAGTTGCTGACTGGGAAACTTAATCAGCCCTGAGAAATGGAAAAGTCAACAGCTTTAGAAAGAATATCCCCCTAAATAGAGGAAGCCCTTGGCCCCTTACTCTAGCATTCAGAGAACCTGGATGGTCCAATCTTCCATTTATTATATTTTATTGCATTAAAAAAAACACTGCAAAACATAATATTTTTTCCTTTGGTTTTCTTCAACTCCCCCTCCCATTTTCCACGGTGTTTATAATTTCTCCCCCTTCCTGCACCTTATCTTCTCTCTCTCTTTTATCATAACAACCATAGAATAATCTCTAATTCCTTCCGTTGCTCATAGTTCAAATCCTGCTCACAAATTTGTTATTTTATAATATTTCTTTAAATATTCCGAAAAAGGTTTCCATTTTTGCACCACGCAATCCTTGCTACATTAGGTTCTCTTATTTTTGCTGTTGTTCTGCCACTTCTGCATAGTCCATCACTTTACTTATCCATTCTTTTTTTGGGGGGGGGGATATGTACTTCTTCTTCCTTCCATTTTTAGAGAATCCTAGCTGCTGTCATTACACACAAAAACTGTTTAATCATCTTCTGTCCCTATAATCCCTAAGAGAAAAGCTTCAGGGTGTTGTTTTTTGTGTAATCACTTTGAACATCTTTTTTTATCTCATCATATATCATGTATCAAAATACCCTCGCTTTCTTCCAAGTCCACCACCTGAATGTGTCCAGTCAAGGTTTTGGTGCTCCATATCAATGCTCCACCTGGACAAGTGAAAAATGCTGATATCACAGGCTGTACCATGTGGCTGACTTCCCATTCAAATGGGGCTCTCAGGTGCTAGCTACACTAACAGCAGGGCTGGTCCAGAGCCGAGGGCCTTCTGACGGTTTCCTCACTGTGAGAAGCCAAGTTACATGGAACCAGGCAGAGGGCCTTCTCAGTAGTGGCACCTGCCCTGTGGGACGCCCTCCCACCAGATGTCAAAGAGAACTACCAGACTTTTAGAAGACATCTGAAGGCAGCCCTGTTTAGGGAAGCTTTTAATGCTTGATGGGCTACCGTATTTTAATTTATTTTTTATCATCATCATCAAGACTGTCCTATGTTTGAAGCAGTGCTTTTCTTCTAGAAAAAAGAGGTGCTGGTACTCACCATGAAATTGTTAGAGTAAGTGCCACACTTTTAACTAGTGCTTTTCTTCTAGGGAAAAACAAAATGAAAGTACTATGTACCCTTGAATACGCCTAGAGAAAAGCATTGGTCTTAAGGCTGTGGGCCATAGGGGGGTGGGTAAAATCTAAGGTACGGCTTTGTTGATAACATCTCTTCTCTTCAATATAGAACTACGTGTTTTAACACACCATTTCTGTCAAAAGCAAGATGAGAAGCAGTCCTTGCTATGGTAATCACTATGATAATTGGTAATACGGTATAATCAAATCCTTCAAGGAAACATTCTAGTGATGATATGGTTCATAATAAGCTCTGTTCTTGCTGCATATGCAGAGAGGCTGTGACAAGCTACATTTTCCATATTGGGCTGTCAGATCCAGCATCCCAAAATATTATTTGCATATATTTGCATGTTATCTATTTAGCGTTTGTGCAAACTGCTCTTTCTCACGGAATAGTTTTCACATTTTTAAATTTGCAATATGTTTGTGTTGTAAGAATAAACGTGGTGAGGAACTTTACACGAAAGCCTTATGAACTGCATGGCACTATGGCAGGATTGTAGATTTGGGCCACAAACCAGAGAGCATCTTTAGAGACAACACAGTGATTCCTTGGGCACACAGTGAGACTTTGAAATTTCTCCTTGAACAAAGAGCCTTCATCCTCACTCCTTTGCAATGGAAATTGCACTCAAAGTTTCTCAAAAATTGGCTTCCCGTGTGTGGTGCAAACCTAGCTGCTGACGAGAAAGGAATTAAATCAGTTGATCCATTGGGCATATGGAGTTTGTTGCATGGTCTGGATTGTGGTCATTATCTAATTCACAAACTTGTGCCATGTTTATAGGTGTGTGTGTGTGTGTGTGTGTGTGTGTGTGTGTGTATGTGTGTGTGTGTAAAAAGCAGAACTGGGTAACCTGTGGTCCTCCAGATGTTGCCAGGCTACAACTCCCATCAACTCTGACCATTGGCTATGCTGTGCTGGCTGGGGCTGATGGGATTCAAAGCCCAGTGAAATCTAGAGGACCGCAGGTAAGCTACTCCTGCCATAAAGGTACAAATGTCAGTTATATTTAAGCATATAAATCTTGGCTGCAATGAACAGTCTATTTACCCCAGAGTATCCTAAGGAATGTCAATGGTGCTCTTGTGCACTTAAGTCAAGGGTGGGTTGCAGCTTTGAAAATACAAATCCAGCTGAATTAAGACCGTATTGCATAAGTTGGATGACTTGGGAAGCAATGGCTTACATCTGTAGATTGCGGCCATTTTCCCTGGGTCTTGGCCCTGCCTGAGCATTCTCCTGTTACTTGCCACCACAATACATTTCTCAGATTTGGGGGAATGGCTTTTGGGGCCACAGCTAAAGTGCCTATGTAGGGAATGACTAGTAGCAGGCTGTTGGGTGCTGATTATTAGCACAAACATCTCATTCATCAGCTGGATAGGCTGGTCATGGCTGGCCACAGTGTACTGAAAGAGATCTTTAAAAACCATAGATAATTTCTACATCATGAGATGTATGAAAGAGAGAGAGAGCTACTCTTCTATGTTTGCAGAATGAGAATGAAATCAGTTGTAAAAAGGCCCGGCAGAAAAGCCTCTACTGAGGCTGCATTGTATTCCAATTTCCTGGTTGTGGCAGAGATTTATTAAAAAATAAAAGCCTGTTGCATTAAAATAGTATTTTGCATAAACTATAAGATATGGGTGTCTCTGGAAACATGACATGTTATGAGCTTTTAGGGTGATGTGGAGTATTCTAGAGTGTAGTATCATGACCAGCAACCATATAATATATTCTAAAAGATTCAATAGTGCATTAAAATAAAGTAACACCAGGTACAACCCATTAGTGGTTATGCTTTGTCCATAAAAAATCTGCTAAGTACTTGTTTGATACTGTTAGTTTGATTCAAAGTGCAGACAAATGCCGTGTGCCAAGAATGCTTTACTATTTAAAAAGTGTGCTTTAAAAAGTGAGGAAGCTGGGTTTATTGAATAAAAAGTATACTAAATTTCTTAACGAAGAGTTGATTTTTGTATATTTAACGACAAAAACATGTAATAAGGCAAAGATTTGGAACTTTTTCCAGTCCAAGCTATGCAATCTGTTGTGGGGACCACATGCCATTGATGGACAGGGCCAGAGATAAAAGTGGTTGAGGCCAGACTTACCTTTCAGGCAATGCAAAAGTACGCACACACTCCCATTCTGGAGAAATCCAGGAAAGCAAGGGGGCATTATTACAACTCAAGGACACATCAGAACCAGGCAAAAGCAGTTGATGAGGGTAAAAGCAAGATCACAGGGGTGTGTGGCCTGGGGAAAGGGAGTGTGGATGACCCAGAATACTGGGTTAAGTTCATAGCTTTGGTCCTTAGATAAAGTGAACAAACTGAAAGTTTTGTTCATGAGGGCTCCCTGAACCCCTGGTTAAGCTTTTTTGGAGGGGCGTAAGTAGCTGCAACAGTTACCATGACCTGAGTGAAATACTAAAAAAGAAGCTTTATAACATAGGGGGGCAACTTGAGAAATTCCAAGTACCTTCTGACACACACCCGTTCTACATTTCACTTTCATGTCCATCATTACTCAGAGGGCACGTCAGGGACTGGGCAGAGGAGGAATGGTGGAGACCGCCTCCTCATCCTGACCCTTCCAGGGAGGAGGAAGAGGAATCAGTGTAGATTTACAGCTCAGAGGCAGATGAGGGGGAAAGCTGGGAAATCATGGGAGAGCCAGGACAACACCCAGCTGCCATGTTGTCATTAGAAAGCATCCCAGACCCTCCATTTCCCAGAACCCGGCAAGCCTTAAAAGTAGGAGAGCAAAGAGCACATAGCAGCACCTGCAGAAGTGGCAAATGAGGCAGTGGGAGAGATGGGGCTGGGGTGGAAATCACTCAGGACAATGCCATTATCCAAGTGGCTGGGTTCTATAGCTTCTTTCTGTAAATTATGAAATAAAAAAGGACAGTAAGAAAAATTTCCTTGTCTTTATACTCTCCTGGGCAACCAGCCGGGAGCCGCTGACTGCATCCTGACAGGCTGTAGGGACAGCACACATTTGACAGATGAGCCTTGTGACGTGTTGGCAAAACTTAGGAGTTCCAGGGTGGTTTAGAGCTAAAAGGGTTAACCCGGGACCCAGGTTCAAATCCCCAAGTTTGAACCCTCGTGAAGCTTACAGGGTGACTTGTGTCTCTCATTTTAACCTGTGACAGAAACAGGGAAATGTTGAATGCCACTCTGAGTATTTTGGAGAAAGGTGGGAGTTAAAACATGTGCTCATTAGACTGGGGTAACAACAAATATAGCAACTTCCAGTGTAGAGCATGTTGCACATTGTAGGAAAGGAGTTCTTTTTAAATCTAGAGCCAGGGTGAGGATTTCTCTCCACTGAATTCACACCGACACTCTTCCTCAGTATCATCCTCCCCACCCTCAAGTTCTTGTGGTTCAGCCACGTGGTATAGGAGGCTAATATGAAATTGAGTTTGGAAATCAGTCTTTGTGGGATTTAGGGAGGGAAAGGGTTTGCTTTTCAAAGATCTGAGCATGTGGGTAATCAGAATTCTCCTTATTTGCATGCTTTCCCCATTCACTCCTGCCCTGTAAATTTCCCCTGAGTTCCTCAGGCTTTGTTTCCTTATGATTTTAAGTATTTTTATGTCCCTGCAAGGAATTTCTACTCCAGAAAGCACCAGGGATTTCCCCTGAATTCACCAAACTGGGATCCTTTGAAACAGTTCCTCTACACAGCATAAGCACTATCTGTCAATTTGATCAGTTACTCGATGTTCTTGATCTTCCAGGTGATAACAGCAGAAATGTCAGCAAAATCTGCCCAGCCACAGCATTGCAAGCTCTCTTTGCCCATTGCAGGACTTGTTTTGGATGTGCAAAGCCAGCAAATAAGCTCTTCTGAAGCTCTTCCATTTTTCAGGAATACTGGAACCCCTTCTGACTACTTATCTCTTCTAAACCCAGCACTATTGCCAACCTGGAAGGATGTTCAAGTGCACCTTCAAAGTGGCTTTAATGTAAGGTTATCACACGTCCCCGTTTCCTGGGGACAGTCCCTGGATTTACAAACCAGTCCCCTGACAAAATCCATCTATTTAGTAGGAAGTTGAAAAGTGTCCCCAGATTCATTGAAAAGAATCTGGTAACCTTACTTTAATGACCTGTAGCCAAAAGGGTCCCCTCGCCACTTCCAGCTTGGAGAAGGGAAATCCATTATCTGAATACAGCTCTGATTAGTATTAGTTGCTTGTGGTGGTGATGTATTAGACACATGCATTCCCAGCTGTATCCGTGGAAAACTACAACGTCTTGCTGGCTCTTTCTCTATTGGTTCTTCCTATACATCCCTTTCAACAATCTCCATCCATAGCAATTGAGCACCTGGAAAATACTGGAAGCACCATTTCAAGTTCCACTTGATTTGACAGTTGATCCACTCACAGATTATTCTCAACGAGATACATTACAATACAATGATGTCTGAGAATTGTCTTTTGAGAGATGAGTGGGAAGACTTGAGACCAGTGCAAGCAATATGTACTTATCAAACTGATCAATGCATCTCAGGTTGCTGATTCCCAGGCCCTATCCTCAAAGCTCTTCTGGGTTTTCCATCTCCTCCAAACCCTTCATGGCAGAATTGCCTGGAATATAATCACTGTGGTCAAATTTTTCTCTGGCAAGATTCTTTTATCAGACAACCATATTCTGCCCTCCAGCCAAGACAGAGATTAGCAACATTTAAGACAGGTGAAATGAATAATGCCCCCCACTGTGGTGTAGTGGTTAAGAGCGGTAGACTCGTAATCTGGGGAACTGGGTTCGCGTCTCCGCTCTTCCACATGCAGCTGCTGGGTGACCTTGGGCTAGTCACACTTCTCTGAAGTCTCTCAGCCCCACTCACCTCACAGAGTGTTTGTTGTGGGGGAGGAAGGGAAAGGAGATTGTTAGCTGCTTTGAGACTCCTTCGGGTAGAGATAAAGTGGGATATCAAATCCAAACTCTTTTCTTCTTCTTTTCATCCCTATGGCATCTCCTCAAATGCCTCTTCAAACTAGTTCTCATAAAGAGAGAGTTCATTTGCCTTTTACTGAGAATGTGAAAGAGGGTTTTTTTTGGGGGGGGGTATCCAAGAGGCAAGTTTGAAAGTAAAGCTATAAATCTCTAGAAATAATAATTTAAAATGTCAGGACTTCCTCGGTCATAATTAGTGGATTGAGCAACCAAAGAGCAAGAATATGAACCACCCCTGCTAGTAATAACCTTTTCCTTACTCCTCCCTCACCTTCTCTCTTTTTTTTTAAAAAAAATATATTTTACCATTGCCTTTTTAACAAGTATTTTCGTTTGTCACTTTCTGCCCCTTGCCAATTTACAAGTCATGCTGAAACCTTGCAATCAGCTGAGTGGTTAGATGTTAGAAGTTGGGTATATTCTCCCAAATGCTAGTTATAAATGGTTCCAAACCATTACCAGTGATAGATTGTATGCCTTTTGCTGTTGTATGCTTTGAAAGACCAGCGAATGTAGCATTTGAGAATTTAATTTCCCTGCTATTAAGGCTTGTTAGTGTTATATATGCTTGTGTTGTCAGTTGATGCACAATAATTTTTTGTCACAAATTTATTGTAGGTTTAATCTCCAAGCATTTATATTTCATCACCCTTTTTCAGCTTTCCTTTTTATGACTGCATCCTGCTGGTTAATTGTGCCCTTAGATTGTCTGTACATCATTAAAATATGGCAATTAGGTGTGCTTAGTCTTGCTATATATGACTGTATTATACTCTCAGCTAAATTGCAGTGCCACCCACCTCCTACAGGTGTTTAAAACTAGCATCAAAAGGAGAATACTAAAATGCATATATGTAATCTACCAAATTTCCTCTCGGTGACCCACACACCTGCTCTGGAGCTTTGCGATACCGGTATATAATCAAAAGAGTGCAGGTGCTGGCAAGATGAACAGAGCCTTTCCATTTAGTGTATTGCTGCTCTAATTCAGGAATGATGTACAGTGGCTGTGGTTGAAAAGATCTCTCTCTAATTATGGTGATTTCTTTGTGCTGTATTGAAGATTCGCCTTTTCATTATTTACGCTTCTTCTGTCTGGCTGTAATATTTCTGTCTGCCAATGACAATTACATTGCTCTTGACTGGAGCAGTTCAGCGGTGTGTGATATCTCCGAGAAATCAGGCTGTATCACATGTCAGAAGCAAACATATTAATGTTTGAGTTGAGAAGTGCAAGTGATGTAACAAGATTAGATAGCACCAATATAAAAGACCAACTCTCAACCAACGAATAACCAAGAAACAGCTAGATGACAACTGTCAATTATTTATAGGTGCTGTCCAATATTTTATTAATAGCTTGGAGTCTGTGCTTTCCCTGCCTCAAAACACGGGGGCTTTCTCTCCATCTCTCCTATGTTTACTGCTTGATTTAAAAGAAGCAGCGTTGTTTTCAAGATACTTTGATCTCGGTAGCCATTGAACAATCATTCAGAAGCGTGCACCCAAATCAGCTAACATTTAATCCCTTTCAGAACATCAAAACCCATTCCGCTAGGTAAGATTTGCTAGTTTTAGATAACTTCATTTATACCATCTTTTTCATTTCTTTTCCTTCTCAAGACTAGACAACAAATGATAAACAACAATGAATAGTAAGTATTTGAGGCTTTCAATGATCTGTGTCACAATTAACAATAGTTCGGCAGGTGGAATTGCAATCCTTACATTTTAGAGCTAAACAGCTTGCAAAATAGCACAAATCCTTTGACAAATCACTGGATTTACATTCTGCCATCAGCAGCATCAGCTTCTTGCCTTGCTCTTCCTACCTAGGGCACGGAAGGAGGTAGGTCTTTCTATGGCCACCCACCTCATCCAATAAGTGGAACCCTGTACGAGCTGGTCCTAGGTTCTGCTTATTAGATGAGGTGGGTGGGTCATAGCCAATCATGCTGCATTATCGTCGGGACCCGAATCCTCTTTTATCATAGAATCAGAGAGTTGGAATGGACCCCAAAAGGTCTTCTGGTCCAACCTCCTGCAATGCAGGAATCTCAACTAAAGTATCTATGACAGATGGTGAATCAACCTCTGCCTAGAAACCTCCAATGAAGGCGAGTCCACCACCTCCCGAGGGAGTCCGTTCCACTGTCAAATGGCTCTTACTGTCAGAAAGTTCTTTATGGTGTTTAGTTGGAATCTCCTTTCCTATAACTGGTTTGTGTCCTACGCTCCTGAGCAGGAGAAAACAAGCTTGCTCCATCTTCCATGTGACAACCCTATAGATCAGTGATGGCCAAACCTGGCCCTCCAGCTGTTTTGGGACTACAATTCCCATCATCCCTGACCACTGGTCCTATTAGCTAGGGATGATGGGAGTTGTAGTCCCAAAAAAGCTGGAGGGCCAAGTTTGGCCATCACTGCTTTAGATATTTGAAGATGGCTACCATATCTCCTCTCAGTCTCTTCTTTTCCAGGATAAACATATCCAACTCCTTCAACCGTTTCTCATAAGGCTTGGTTTCCAGACCCTTGATCATCTTGCCTGCCCCCCTCTGCAAATGTTGCAGCTTGTCAACATCATTCTGAAACTGTGGTGCCCAGAACTGGCCACAGTATTCCAGATGTGGTCTGACCAAGGCAGAATAGAGTGGTGCTATTACTTCCCTTGATCTTGGCCAGGCATCCCCAAACTGCGGCCCTCCAGATGTTTTGGCCTACAACTCCCATGATTCCTAGCTAACAGGACCAGTGGTTGGGGAAGATGGGAATTGTAGTCCAAAACATCTGGAGGGCTGAAGTTTGGAGATGCCTGATCTTGACTATACTTCTGTTGCATTAACTATTTTTGCTGCTGCATTACTCGTGTTAAGCTTGTGGTCTGCTAAGACCTCTAGATCCTTTTCACGTGTACTACTAGTAAGCCAGATGTCCTCCATCTTATATTAGTGCATCCGGTTCTTCCTGCCTAAGTGCAGAACCGTACATTTGTCCCTATTGAAATTCATTTTGTGAGTTTGTGCCCAGTTCTTCAATCTGTTAAAGTCATCTTGAATCCCAATTCTATCGTCTGCAGCATTAGCTACCCCTCCCAGTTTGGTGTCATCTGCAAATTTGATGTGCATCCCCTCAGTTCCAATGTCCACGTAATTTATATAAAGGCGTTGAACAGCAATGGGGCCAGGATAGAACCCTGCAGCACCCCATTTGTTACTTTTTCCCAGGATGACAAGGAACCATTAATGAGTACTCTTTGGGTTCAGTTAGTCAACCACCCACAAATCCACCTAACAGTTACCTTGTTCAATGCACATTTTACCGGCTTCCTCGCACGAATATCATGGGGGACTTTTCAAATACCTTAACTGAAGTCAAGATACACTGCTGTTACCTGCAAGATTTTTGGGTTCTCTGCCTAACATGCTGAAAGAAGGGCATTGTACCTTGCCTGGCAGAGATGCTTTGATACATTCTTCTGCAACTTACTTATTCAGTCTGTGGAATCGTTCCTTAGAAATTCAAGAACACATCTTTTCTTCAGAAAAAAAACTGTATTGGAGGTGATTAAAATATAATAATAAACGGCATTGAACCACTGTAACTGTAGCTATCATGTATTCCTAATTTTTAAAGTAGTATTCAGTTTTTGGTTTGAAAATTAAAGACAGCTGCTTATATTTAATTAATGTAACCATGTTTATTTACAGAAAGGAATCCCACAAAATTCAGCTAGATCTTCAAGAGCAATTAACTTAATCTAAATACTTCAAATAATTATGGGCAAAACAAACAAATTACAAAAAAAAGCACATGGGGGAATTCTTGAATATCTTTAGTGAATAAACACGTAGCTTCCCACTTGAAATGTGAAGATTTAGACATTTTTATAGACATTTCTTTTATAAGTTGTACACAATTATTCAAACAACAACATCCTATGCCCTTTTAAAATGTTGGTGGCTTTTTTGGGAGCGGAGTTATTGAGGGGTTGTTTTATTTTGATTATATATTTTATGGTTTTATATTTTGATTTTGTTCTGTGACCTCCGGGTATAGGGTGGTAAGGTAAATTTAATTAGCAGCAGCAACAACAACAACAGCAGCAACAACAATAACAGCAGCAGCAGCAGCAGCAGCAAATCATTTCTGGAAAAACAGAATGAAGAAAGTGACATGGTCACTGCTTGACCCCAGCCCAGCTCAGGAGCTGGAATGCTCTGACATATGCAAGTCAGAGCCATAGCATGTACAATCTGCCTGCCACTCCCATCAACTTTATCCCAGCAAGTGAGATGAGATGGTTGCATCAGCCAGCAGACCAGGTACACAAGGATCTATTTCCAATGCTTCATACAACAATGAAAGCCCATCCATTTTCAGATTGCACCATGTTTACTTCAATAAGGAAGGAAGGAAGGAAGGAAGGAAGGAAGGAAGGAAGGAAGGAAGGAAGGAAGGAAGGAAGGAAGGAAAATATGTGCCACATAAGGCAAAATTCTTTAGAACTCTTTTATTACATTGTTCCTATACAACCTTTTCCTGATGCAATCTGCATCCCACTGAGGACAATGGCACAAGTCCCATGCATTTCAAATTAGTTGTATTACACCTTTTGTGTTTGGTACCTGTGAGAAACACATGTGCACTTAATCATGTGCTTTTTAAAATTGTGGTTTATAGGGAAACTGGACAGTATTGGCAGTTTAGAAGTGGCCGGTGACCATTACATTAAATGGCATTAATGATTCTGGCATGAAAAGCTAGGAAAGCAAAATAAATATACTTAATGCAGACTGAATCTCTGTGACTCTAATTGCCAGAGCATGGTGAGTACTTTCAAATAATAAGTCCTTAAATAATGAATTGATATGGAAGAGAATAATGACACCCAGGTGCGAAACCTTAACCTGAGAGCTGAGCCATATTCTCAATGGCATAATTGCCACTATTACCATTTTCAAGGTTTTGAGTCACGGAAATTGGACTGAAAAGTAAGAAAGAAAATATTCAGATATAGAAGTGAATGTTAAAGCAGGCATATAGAACAAAGTCCAGACAATCTACTTGTTCGTGGAAACCTTTAAAGGCATTTTAGCAAATCTGTACAAATTGAAATAGATTGCAAGTTCTGATCCCCCCCCCCCAGCTCTCACAAAAGCAAGCGGCAGGAACACCCAGAAGTGGAATCAAAGGCAGATTCCTGCTACCATGCTCTTTAAGTAAGCTGAGGTTGGGGTAGAAATGTTGCGTAAAAAGGAAGGAAATAACATTTTGGGGGTATAGGTGTGTTTTTTTAATGAAATGCTTCCTTTATTGATTTTTTTGATTTTTTAAAATAGAAATCACAAACAAAACAAACAAAACATATTTCAGTTCTGCTGGCCACTGATGAATTCTGCGAGGGCAGAAGCCTCATGGCACTTGGGCCAAGCAGCGCCTATAAACCCTGCTGTCACAGCATTGAAAAACAGCCAACATTACATTATGTTGGGCCTTTTATAAGTGTTCATTTCTGGTGGCTCATTTCATTAAGCTGCAGTTCTAATCACTTTGACCAGGGCTTGTCCAAAGCATTGTGCCGCCTGGATTGGGCCAGAAACCCCCTCCTTCCTCCTCTCCGTCCTTCCTCTGACCCCGCCTCCTTCTCCTCCTCCTGCTTTCTCCACCCTCAGGCACTCTCACCCGCTCCACATTCCTCCATTCTGCAGGCTAGCTGGTCATTGGCAAAGCAACAATGTTGTGGGCACTCTCAGCTTCGCATTGGCACTGTGGTGAGTGAGGTCGCCTAGAGAATGCCTGTGCCACTCTGCACAGTGCAACTTTCCCTCAACCTTCAAGGGGATTTTGAACTGTATTTTATTTTATAGTCAACTGACCACAGGACATGCACTTTCTGGTCAACATCCCTCACAATGAGAAAGGGCCCCTCCTCAGAGGGAAGTTGGCCGTGCTCACACTGCTGCCGCAATCAGGCAAATGGGAGCAATATGTATAGGTGGCACACAATCTGGTAAAAGGTAAAGGAATAGGACCCCTAGACAGTTAAGTCCAGTCAAAGGCGACTATGGGGTTGTGGCGCTCATCTGACTTTCAGGCCAAGGAAGCCAGTGTTTGTCCACAGAAAGCTTTCCGTGTCATGGGGCCAGCATGACTAAACCACTTCTGGCACAACAAGACACCATGACAGAAGCCAGAGTGCATGGAAATGCCGTTTACCTTCCTGCCGGAGTGGTACCTATTTATCTACTTGCACTTTGACGTGCTTTCAAACTGCGAGGTTGGCAGGAGCTGGGACCGAGCAACAGGAGCTCACCCCGTCGCAGGGATTTGAACCACTGACCTTCTGATTGGCAAGCCCAAGAGGCTCAGTGGTTTAGACCACAGCGCCACCCACGTCCCTACACAATCTGGTGCACCTCCCCAGTCCCCACCTAAGTGGTGTGGTTCAGCATGGCCCATGATAGGGCCGGTCCTACTTTAAATGGTAATCCTCAAATTGGTCACACTGGAGCACTCTAGCTGAAGTAAAAGAAAAATTAAAAATGAACACTTCGTGAACGGCCATGCGAAACTGCTTTTATGGGCACAGTGTTAATTGAGTGTGCTCCATTAGTCAACATGAGGCCAATGTCTGTTAGCAGCCCAAGCCACCTTTGATAACTACATTTAAAATGTCTCTAGCCAATGCAGGCTAAGAGAAAGCACTACAGTATTCCATAAACAAGTGTTGGCACAGTTATAGTGCTTACTGGGTTTTGTTATTGTTACTAGAATGGTATCTTTTGCCGCAGGCTGAGTTTGCCTTATTGTGCTTTTTTTCTGATTCCAGGGTGAAATCTGGAGGTGGATCAGCAGTTATGCTCTACATACTTATTTTCAAAGGAGCTCCTGTGGCGTGCGGTTATTATAATCTTGGAGTCTCCGTAGTTAAGCTTTTGTTTGTGTGGGTGAACAGAAAATGATTGGAATACTTAGAAAATTAGCTACCAGTTTTATTTACATTTTATTTTAATATGCATGCACACACATGTCTCCACCATCAAATAAAGCTCTAGATTGCCTCTGATACATAATTGTGGTCATATGTTTGTTTGGCTCACCTCTTGACACTTAACACTGAATGGTGACCCACAAGGAGTCAGTTTGAAATAATGTGCTATAATATGATAAAGATATATGTTTGCATCGTATTTAAAGTGCTATGCAGATATGTTTGCCTTAGGCAAAAGAGGTTTGTCTCTAGCAATCGTGGCAAAGAAATGTTGGGTGCTTCCCTTTGAGGAGTTAGACTAATTGATGACTCATCCCAGAAACCCAAGCAGGAACTCAGAATCGTTGACAGTCCTTGAAGCCTCCGTATATTTCCATAGGAAATTTGGGCATTTTTTGTAAAAGAAAAGCTCAACAACTTTGGGGTGTCCTGGTTTTTACTTTTTGAAATATGGTGACCCTATTGCTGTCTGAGAGCAATGTGTTACTTTGTATTTTGTAATTCAGTGTTAAGTGTCAAGAACTGAGCCAAACCAACATTCTGTAATGTTTATTTGTAACTATTTCAGACTGTTTTGCAGTAAAGCTTTGAAACTCATTCTTGTGGTGAAGAGCAAATTCATTTCTACTCTACACAAGGTCCAGATCATGCAGTTCATTTGCAAGAACTCTAATAATATAATAGAGTCAGAGAATTGTGGAGTTGCGAGGCACCCCGAGGGTCATTTAGTCCAACCCCCTGCAATGCAGGAATCTCAACTAAATTTCATCTGAAAAGAGCACAAGATCATACCTTCTTCTTCAACTAGAATGCCATTTCTGTATATGATGGGAAATCATTTGCAGGATTGATTTGTAATATGCACGTGTGATAATAGTACAGTAGCATCAGGTTCATAGGACCGTGGAAGCCTAAAGTGTAATCATACTTTGTAATTGGTTATCTAATGTTTACCTTGAAATAGCTCCTGCTGAGATCGATCAAGCTTACTCTTGTGTAAGTGAGCAAAGTCAGTCTGTCAATTAATCTTTACTGTTTCAACCATGGGTCACAATGGAGAACAAATAATTAAAGGAGTGGTAATAGGGTTTTGGTTTTTTTTTGCTTTGGGGTACTGTGCTGCTTTTATTGTATTTATCTATATGCTTTTAATAGATGCATGTGTACTTTTAATTTAATCAACATTTAATTGTTTTTTTAATTATTGTAATTGTTTCTATGTTTTTACCTGTATGCTGCCTTGAGTTACTGTCAGGGGAAAAAGTGGGGTATAAATAGCAGCAGCAGCAAAGTAATATATACACAATAACCATAAAATCAAAATGATTCATCATACAACTGAAAAGGTTTAAAATTGGCTTGAACTTTTGGAGCTGCCACTGCCAACAGGACTCTCTTATTAGGAGAAGCCAGCAGGAAATAAAGGGCACCACACATGAGTTGGATCAGGGCCTGCTTTGACATCCCCTGTATGTTTACGATTTGGCATTTAGGTTCCACTTCCACTTTATCATAACAGAGGGTAAAAAAATGGTGAGGGGTTAAGGGAGTTGTAATTCAACAAACATGAGTTTGACCAAACTGCGGGAGGCAGTGCAAGACAGGAGTGCCTGGCGTGCTATGGTCCATGGGGTCACAAAGAGTCGGACACGACTAAACGACTAAACAACAACAACAATTCAACAATATCTGGAGGGCCACTGGTTTCCTAGATTTAACTTCAGTAAAAGTTTCTTTTTCAGCTCAATCCATTCCTTTGGGTAGTTTTACAGATGTTTAAGTGAAATGCGGAATGTCTCATTATGGTTTACTTCCTTTGATTCTAAATTTCTTTCTCTTAAACACCTGTATTCTCTTTTCCCACATTACTATAAAAAAGCTCCTATTATGAGGTCTATAGTTGCTCTATGAATTGACCAGTACTTTTTTTTAAAGTCATGTTGTCATTACCTAGTTTCCATTTAACAACTCCAAATACCCTTCCAGTTTTAACTTGTACAGCTGATTATGTATTGCAGACATATTAAGGGACTTGGAGGGACACAAGAGCCTATTTTCAACGTTGGATTGTTCTCAAGTACTAGAATGCTGGGCACTCAGTGGTACACTTAAGCACCTTTTGCCAACTCAGTTACAAGCCCCTCTTCTAAGCAATTTATACATACAGCTCGGCTGTTTGAAGACACATTGTTTGAGGGAATAATAGTGTGATCTATAGTTGTCCACTCAGAAGAAAGTCCCACTGACTTCCATGGGGTGTAGGATTGTATAGAATTGCCGCCTTGGGAATTTTCTTTAGCTTTATTGTATTCGTTATTCATGGCACCTCCACCCAGTATAAAATTGGCTCAGAAATAAAATTGTGGAAGCCAATGTGTGTACCCAGCTCACTGAGGTATACACCCCTGACCATTAGGTCCAGTCAAGGTAAAGGGACCCCTGACCATTATGTCCAGTCATGACCAACTCTGGGGTTGCGGCACTCATCTCACATCATTGGCCAATCCAGGTCATGTGGCCAGCATGACAAAGCCGCTTCTGGTGAACCAGAGCAGCACCTGGAAATGCCATTTACCTTCCTGCTTGGAGTGGTACCTATTTATCTACTTGCACTTTGACGTGCTTTTGAACTGCTAGGTTGGCAGGAGCTGGGACCAAGCAATGGGAGCTCACCCCATCACAGGGATTTGAACCACTGGCCTTCTGATCAGCAAGCCCTAGGCTCTGTGGTTTAACCCACAGCACCACCCGTGTCCCCTAGCTCACTGAGTAACTTTGGGCAAATCATTGTCTCTCATCCTAGTCTACTTCAGAAGATGGCTGTGAGGATAAAATGTGGAGATTGAGAACCTTGCAGTCCTTGGAGGAAATGTGGGGTAAAAAAAATGACACTGCTAATTAACTAACTAGCACAGGGGTGCCCAAACTATTTTCAAAGAGGGCCAGATTTGATGAAGTGAACATGCGTGAGGGCCGACCAAAATTGTTGACTTTTTTTTAGGATTTTACCCTAGGAAGGAACTCCCTGTGGGGGCCGGATTAAACCAACCGGCGGGCTGGATTTGGCCCCCAAAACAGACTTTGGACATGCCTAAACTAGCAGAAGCTGCTAGATTGGCTATAGTACTTGCACAGCTCCTAATGGGAAAGTGTGGGCACAAGGACACAAGAAAACCCCTGCTGGTTGAGATCAAAGGCCTATTTAGTCCAACATTATGATTTCACAGTGGCCAAACAAGATGCCTATGGGAAGCCCACCACAAACGGGGTATGAGAGCAACAGCAGCTCCTCTGCTCACGTTCACAGCTGTATCCTTTATGACTAGTAGTTTATCTTCCATGAATTGTTCTAATCTCATTCTTAAGCCATCCAGAGTGGAGGCCATCACATCTCCTTGCGGTGGAGAATTCCATAATTTAGCTTTGCACTGCGCAGAGAGGTTCTTCTTCTCACCTTTCCTAAATCTCCCACCATTCCATTTCATTGGATGACCCCAGGTTCTAGGATTATGAGAGAAAGGGAGAAAAACTTCCCCATCTCTTCTCCACACTAAGCTTAATTGTTTTCACTCCTGTCATGTCCCCCTTTGCCATTTTTCTAAACTATAAAGCCCAAAACAATCTAACTTTTCCTCATAGAGGAGTTGGTCTAGCTCTTTGGCAACTTTGTTTGCCCTTTTCGACAACCTTTTCTATACTATAATAGCCTCTTTTTTGAAGTGTGGTGATCAGAACAGTACAAAGTGTCCCAAAATGTGGTCACTCCATAAAGCTGTGCAATAAGACAACAGTTCATGTGTATTTAACTTGTGCGCACTCAGCAGAAAAAAGAAAAAAGAAAGGGGGCAGAAAGCGGGTGGACATCTTGGGGAAAAAATATTTTGGCAATCCTACTCACTATTGTTTTGACTCTATGCAATTTTGGCTTTAGGCATGATCCCGAGAACGTAACAACCTCATAAGTTGAGGACTTCCTGTGTAATGAATAATTATCCCAAACACAAATTCAGTTGTATGCATGCAGTGTATCACATACAAGGTTTGAATTATGTTTAAAAATGAACCATATGTGTTCACATGCACACAGAGAGGGAGTGTGTATGTGGAAGTACATAGTTTGGCCCCATTTTTTTTTCCAGGGTGCAGGGTAACTACAGCAATCTTATGCACAATTACTTTTAGAGAGGTTTTACTTGAAGCCAACAAGACTGGCTTGTGCACAACTATGTCAAAATTAGAACAATTTTATCTTGTGCCAGACCATCACACTCGGGTGCCAGTATAGATAGCTTCCATGCTAGCATCAGTTTGTTCCTGGAAGAGTTCATGCACTGGCATGAAAACACTGTGTTCTGGGTCCCACAATGCTCTCTTGGCTGTGATGGGGGCAAGTCATTATGCAGAGGCCATAATATCTAACGAAGGGTAGATTTCCTGCAGCGAAAGCTGAATCTAGCAATTTCGTATGTTCTAATATTTACAAGATTGCAAAGAAATGTGGCTTTAGGAAGGGAACAAGGATGCAGATATTCCTGGTTTTATGTATTACATTAGCTGAAAGTGGACTTTAGGTAACAACCCTACCAGAAATATTTGCATTTGTGTCCCTCAGGTTGAATTCACTGCAGGCCAAAGGCTGTTATATGTTGACAGTCAGTATGAAAGAATGTTGATTTTTACTTAACTAAAGGGAAAAAATGGGGGGGGGGTATCCCCAGCCAATTAATGGCTTAGTAACTAGTGGAAACATGACAGGAAGTTTTCAGTAAAGAAGGCTAGAAAGTGTAGGTGAGGAAGTGTTAATTAACCTCAGTCTTAACTTGTTCTCTCTGAAAAAGTCAAGAAAACATACAAGAATATTTACATAGCAAGGACTCAAGATTGCTATTTCCTGGACATTTCCTAATTATTATTGCATTTTGATTTCCTTTGTATAAATTTTCCACTTGAGCCATATGAAAATATTGAATAGAATTGCTGTGGAGTCACGGGGCAACAACTGGGGGGGGGGATCCATATTGCCCTCATCTCCTGCTTCTGAGATTCTCATCTGCATCTGGTTGTCCCCTGTTGGAGATGGAATACTAGACTAGGTGGGGCTGGGCTTTGGTCTGATCAAGGCAGGTTCCTCTAATTTTTTTATGTTACACTGCAATCAGAAAATGTGAAATTGAAGTTGTGTGTGTTGGGCATCTAGGTATGTATGTCATGACCATTGATCGCATTGTACAGTATATTATCAAGGTTTGTTTTCATATATTTTTTAGTGCAGTGTCATCTTAGAATACTATGTGCATGATACAACAAAACAACTCTGCAAACAATTCTCTTGGCTGCAAGTAAAATTTCTCTTTTTAAGGCAATGTGGGCCACAAAACCAAAAAGCACCTGGAGTTGTAATCAGTGAACTTTTACTCAGAGTAGACCAATTGAAATTAATGGGCATCATTAACTCAAGTCCATTAATTGCAATGGATATACTCTGAGTAAGAGTCACTGGCCTGAGAAGCCTTTTGTAAGAGATTAACAATCAGTCCCTAAGTATATTCAGTCAAAAGTGAGTTCCATTGCTTCTTGAGGAACTCACTTCCATAGTATATCTTAGAGTATGGTAATTGCCTTGGATATGATCCAGATATAGGCATCTAAAGAACACTCTAGGCATGATTAGGAATTCAAAAGAGTGAATGTGGATGATCACACTGGAGGTGGAAATCATTTCTGCTTGCCCTGTTCTGGCGGCTCTCCCAGCCAGATTTACACAGTGGGAGGAGAGGAGGGGAAGCCCCATTACACTAGCAGGACTTGTCACACTGGTTTCTGCTAGCACAACGTATTTCAATCAGGCCCCAGATGCTTTCCATGTGGATGTATACCACCTGTAACTCTGCACCTGATCTGCATTTGCTGGAGAAAGGTGTCCGTCTCTTAGCTGCATCTTTCTTGAGTGATCACACTGATTATGTTTCTTTGAACATCTGTTGGAGTATGAAATTTTATTCCATCTTTAATCACACATACCCATATGATGTCTAGAGGGCGTGAATGAAAGCTTGAAAAGAGATGTGAATATCTCGAAAGTGCTGAAGCAATGTGACCAGGAAGACACTGCCAGGCCAGAAGCAATTTTGTATTTCTGGAATTCTGGTTTTGCTTATTAGTATTAACAGGATGCCCCTTTCTGTTCAGTTTTATACAATTAATTGTTCTCTGCTATTTCTCTTGAGATATTCCAAATTATCATGGGTGACATTTTGGAAAATAAGCAAAAAGGAGAGGTCGTGTATGATGAGCCATCATGTTAAGGTAAAGGTAAAGGACCCCTGGACTGTTAAGTCCAGTCAAAGGCGACTATGGGGTTGCAGCGCTCATCTCACTTTCTGGCCGAGGAAGCCGGCATTTGTCCACAGACAGCTTTCTGGGTCATGTGGCCAGCAGGACTAAACCGCTTCTGACGCAATGGAGCCAGAAGCCGTCTTACAGGACTGTGTTTCAGCACAGTGGGTCACATGTTATGCAGGTCTGGCTTATCTAAAGAAAAGTATGGTTATGGATGGGTAAAAGAATGTTCAGAGGCTTTTTACTGTTTGAATTAGGTCTCTTAAAAAGCCACAGTATATGGTTTGTGAGGTCTGCTGTAAAGCTCAAATACCTGAGCTGGTAATCTAATTATCTGCTGTGTTCCTGAGCCATGAGATTCTCAAGAGGGGAAATAAAAAAATTCCTTCAGTAGCACCTTAAAGACCAACTAAGTTTTTATTTTGGTATGAGCTTTCGTGTGCATGCACACTTCTTCAGATACAGTGAAATGGAAGTTTCCAGGCACTTATGTAGAGAAGGGGTGGGGAGGGGTGGGGATGGGGATGGGGGATCACTCAGAAGGGTGGTGGAAATGGGTGATTGACTGACTGATAGCTGTTGATGACCGCAAACGACTGCAAATGGTTTTGCATGAAAAAGCAAGGGTTGAGATGGCTGAAGATCGCTTATCATGTATAATGAGATAAGAACCCGATATCTCTGTTCAAACCAGGTCCCTCCATGGTTTTGAGCTTGGTGATAAGTTGCAATTCAGCAACTTCTCTTTCCAGTTTATTTCTGAAATTCTTTTGTAGTAAGACAGCTACTTTGAGATCTTGTATAGAATGTCCTGGGAGATTGAAGTGTTCTCCTACTGGTTTTTCTGTCTTCTGGTTCCTGATGTCAGATTTATGTCCATTTATCCTTTGGCGTAGGGTTTGGCCTGTTTGTCCAATATAGAGAGCTGAAGGGCACTGTTGGCATTTGATGGCATACACAATGTTAGAGGATGAGCAATTAAATAGTCCTGAGATGGTATGTTGGATGTTGTTGGGGCCAGTAATGGTGTTGTCTGGGTGTATGTGGCAGCAAAGTTGGCATCTGGGTTTATTGCAGGCTCTGGTACCAGTGTCCATGTTAAGTCTGGTGGTTGTATTATTGTGGGTGAGGAGTTGTTTAAGATTGGGTGGCTGTCTGTAGGCAATGAAAGGTCTTCCTCCCAGAGCTTGAGAAAGGGAGCGGTCATTGTCCAGGAGAGGCTGTAGATCTCTGATGATGCGTTGTACTGTTTTAGCTTGGGAGCTGTATGTGATGACTAGTGGTGTTCTGTTATTTTCTTTTTTGGGTCTGTCTTGCAGCAGGTTCTCTCTAGGTATCTGTCTGGCTCTGTTGATCTGTTGTTTAACTTCATCAGGTGGATATTTTAGTTCTAAAAAGGTTTGCTGTAGATCTCTTAGGTGAGATTCTCTGTCTGTAGAGTTGGAACAGATGCGGTTGTAACGTAAGGCCTGGCTGTATACGATGGATTGTTTGGTATGTTTGGGATGGTAGCTAGAAGCATGTAGATATGTTTGTCGGTCAGTTGGTTTTCTGTATAAGGTGGTGTCTATACGTCCATCCTGTATTTTTATAGTAGTGTCCAAAAAATGTATTTCTTGCATAGATTGGTTCATTGTTAGGTTGATGGTGGGGTGAAAGTCATTGAATGTCTGGTGGAAGGTTTCCAGGGTCTGTTGTCCATGTGTCCAGATAATAAAAATATCGTCAATGTATCGCAGGTACAGGAGAGGTTTGAGTGGGTAGGAGTTAAGGAAACGTTGTTCTAAATCTGCCATGAAGATGTTGGCATACTGTGGGGCCATGCGGGTGCCCATGGCTGTGCCGCTGATCTGGAGGAACAGGTCATCACCAAATTTGAAGTGGTTGTGGGTAAGGACAAAGTGGCAGAGTTTGGTAGCAAAGTCCGCTGTGGTTTTATCTGAAATGGTGTTCCTTATGGCTTGTAAACCATCATTGTGTGGGATGTTGGTATATAGAGATTCCACATCCATAGTGGCTAGTATAGTATTGTTAGGAAGATTGTTCAAATATTGTATTTTCCTCAGAAAATCTGTGGTGTCACGTACGTAGCTGGGAGCACTGATAGCATATGGTTTCAGAACAGAGTCCATATAGCCGGAAACACCCACTGTAATGGTGCCAATACCTGAGATGATGGGGCGTCCTGGGTTTCCTGGTTTGTGTATTTTGGGTAGAAGATAGAAAGTTCCTGGCCGAGGTTCCGCTGGTGTGTTTGTGAGGATCTGTTCTTGGATGTGTAGGGGTAGCTCCTTAATAATCTTGTTCAGTTCTTTTTTGTATGCTTGTGTGGGGTCTGAGTCCAATTTCATGTAAAAGGCAGTATTGGAAAGTTGTCTGTGGGCCTCTTGGATGTAATCAGTTTTGTTCATGATGACGACAGCTCCACCCTTGTCTGCCTCTTTAATTATAATGTCTGGGTTGTTCCTGAGATTTTCTATGGCTCTCCTTTCAGCATGGTTTAGATTTTGTTGTAAGCGATGGTGTTTTCTGGTCACATCCGTTTGGATTCTGTGGCGGAAGCATTCGATGTACAGATCTAGTGTGGTATTGCGTCCATCAGGAGGGGTCCATGTGGAGTCCCTTTTTGTGTAACTTCTTTTCGGTGGTAGTTGGTGGTCAATGTTCTGTTCATTGATGCGTTTGGAGGGTGATGGTTGTTCCCCAGTAAGTTGAGAGGTGTTGTGTTGTGGGGATGTAGTTTGTTCTACTTTGTCTTGTTCTTGTGTGTGATGAAAATACTCCTTCAGGCGTAAACGGCGGAAAAATGCTTCCAGGTCCCCGCAGAACTGAATCATGTGTTGGGATTTGGCAGGGCAGAATGATAGTCCCCGTGAAAGGACGGATTCCTCAGCTGGGCTGAGTGTTTGCTGTGAAAGATTGACAATGTTGTTGATCTTGTTTTGATTGGTGGCCTGTAGGTTGGAAAGGTTGCAGAGTTTTTTATTTTTCTGGTTCTTCAGTAACTCCAGTTGAGAGTGGTAAATGGTTTGTTTTTCCTTGTGGAACTTCTGCCAGGCCGGGTGATTCCTGATGGAGTTCTCCAGTGCAGAGAGTTCCTCCTTTATTAACTTCTGTTTGGAATACAGAACGCCGATAAGATGTTTCAGCAGTTTCTTAGATAAAGTGTGGCATAGTTTTCTGGCATATTCTGTGGGATAAGTTGATTGAAGAGGGTTCTTAATTCTAAGACCCTTAGGTACAATGTCCAGGTTTTTGCATTTAGATAGAAAGAGGATGTCAGTTTGTACCTGGGCAAGTTTCTTGGTGAGGTTGATGGACTTCCATTTCATGCGGCTCAATGTGGTGCCTTCCATAGTTCTGGTTACAGGTAGGTAGCCGTGTTGGTCTGGATCGAAGTAAAATAAAAAAATTCCTTCAGTAGCACCTTAAAGACCAACTAAGTTTTTATTTTGGTATGAGCTTTCGTGTGCATGCACACTTCTTCAGATACAGTGAAATGGAAGTTTCCAGGCACTTATGTAGAGAAGGGGTGGGGAGGGGTGGGGATGGGGATGGGGGATCACTCAGAAGGGTGGTGGAAATGGGTGATTGACTGACTGATAGCTGTTGATGACCGCAAACGACTGCAAATGGTTTTGCATGAAAAAGCAAGGGTTGAGATGGCTGAAGATCGCTTATCATGTATAATGAGATAAGAACCCGATATCTCTGTTCAAACCAGGTCCCTCCATGGTTTTGAGCTTGGTGATAAGTTGCAATTCAGCAACTTCTCTTTCCAGTTTATTTCTGAAATTCTTTTGTAGTAAGACAGCTGTCTTACTACAAAAGAATTTCAGAAATAAACTGGAAAGAGAAGTTGCTGAATTGCAACTTATCACCAAGCTCAAAACCATGGAGGGACCTGGTTTGAACAGAGATATCGGGTTCTTATCTCATTATACATGATAAGCGATCTTCAGCCATCTCAACCCTTGCTTTTTCATGCAAAACCATTTGCAGTCGTTTGCGGTCATCAACAGCTATCAGTCAGTCAATCACCCATTTCCACCACCCTTCTGAGTGATCCCCCATCCCCATCCCCACCCCTCCCCACCCCTTCTCTACATAAGTGCCTGGAAACTTCCATTTCACTGTATCTGAAGAAGTGTGCATGCACACGAAAGCTCATACCAAAATAAAAACTTAGTTGGTCTTTAAGGTGCTACTGAAGGAATTTTTTTATTTTACTTCGATCCAGACCAACACGGCTACCTACCTGTAACCAGAACTATGGAAGGCACCACATTGAGCCGCATGAAATGGAAGTCCATCAACCTCACCAAGAAACTTGCCCAGGTACAAACTGACATCCTCTTTCTATCTAAATGCAAAAACCTGGACATTGTACCTAAGGGTCTTAGAATTAAGAACCCTCTTCAATCAACTTATCCCACAGAATATGCCAGAAAACTATGCCACACTTTATCTAAGAAACTGCTGAAACATCTTATCGGCGTTCTGTATTCCAAACAGAAGTTAATAAAGGAGGAACTCTCTGCACTGGAGAACTCCATCAGGAATCACCCGGCCTGGCAGAAGTTCCACAAGGAAAAACAAACCATTTACCACTCTCAACTGGAGTTACTGAAGAACCAGAAAAATAAAAAACTCTGCAACCTTTCCAACCTACAGGCCACCAATCAAAACAAGATCAACAACATTGTCAATCTTTCACAGCAAACACTCAGCCCAGCTGAGGAATCCGTCCTTTCACGGGGACTATCATTCTGCCCTGCCAAATCCCAACACATGATTCAGTTCTGCGGGGACCTGGAAGCATTTTTCCGCCGTTTACGCCTGAAGGAGTATTTTCATCACACACAAGAACAAGACAAAGTAGAACAAACTACATCCCCACAACACAACACCTCTCAACTTACTGGGGAACAACCATCACCCTCCAAACGCATCAATGAACAGAACATTGACCACCAACTACCACCGAAAAGAAGTTACACAAAAAGGGACTCCACATGGACCCCTCCTGATGGACGCAATACCACACTAGATCTGTACATCGAATGCTTCCGCCACAGAATCCAAACGGATGTGACCAGAAAACACCATCGCTTACAACAAAATCTAAACCATGCTGAAAGGAGAGCCATAGAAAATCTCAGGAACAACCCAGACATTATAATTAAAGAGGCAGACAAGGGTGGAGCTGTCGTCATCATGAACAAAACTGATTACATCCAAGAGGCCCACAGACAACTTTCCAATACTGCCTTTTACATGAAATTGGACTCAGACCCCACACAAGCATACAAAAAAGAACTGAACAAGATTATTAAGGAGCTACCCCTACACATCCAAGAACAGATCCTCACAAACACACCAGCGGAACCTCGGCCAGGAACTTTCTATCTTCTACCCAAAATACACAAACCAGGAAACCCAGGACGCCCCATCATCTCAGGTATTGGCACCATTACAGTGGGTGTTTCCGGCTATATGGACTCTGTTCTGAAACCATATGCTATCAGTGCTCCCAGCTACGTACGTGACACCACAGATTTTCTGAGGAAAATACAATATTTGAACAATCTTCCTAACAATACTATACTAGCCACTATGGATGTGGAATCTCTATATACCAACATCCCACACAATGATGGTTTACAAGCCATAAGGAACACCATTTCAGATAAAACCACAGCGGACTTTGCTACCAAACTCTGCCACTTTGTCCTTACCCACAACCACTTCAAATTTGGTGATGACCTGTTCCTCCAGATCAGCGGCACAGCCATGGGCACCCGCATGGCCCCACAGTATGCCAACATCTTCATGGCAGATTTAGAACAACGTTTCCTTAACTCCTACCCACTCAAACCTCTCCTGTACCTGCGATACATTGACGATATTTTTATTATCTGGACACATGGACAACAGACCCTGGAAACCTTCCACCAGACATTCAATGACTTTCACCCCACCATCAACCTAACAATGAACCAATCTATGCAAGAAATACATTTTTTGGACACTACTATAAAAATACAGGATGGACGTATAGACACCACCTTATACAGAAAACCAACTGACCGACAAACATATCTACATGCTTCTAGCTACCATCCCAAACATACCAAACAATCCATCGTATACAGCCAGGCCTTACGTTACAACCGCATCTGTTCCAACTCTACAGACAGAGAATCTCACCTAAGAGATCTACAGCAAACCTTTTTAGAACTAAAATATCCACCTGATGAAGTTAAACAACAGATCAACAGAGCCAGACAGATACCTAGAGAGAACCTGCTGCAAGACAGACCCAAAAAAGAAAATAACAGAACACCACTAGTCATCACATACAGCTCCCAAGCTAAAACAGTACAACGCATCATCAGAGATCTACAGCCTCTCCTGGACAATGACCGCTCCCTTTCTCAAGCTCTGGGAGGAAGACCTTTCATTGCCTACAGACAGCCACCCAATCTTAAACAACTCCTCACCCACAATAATACAACCACCAGACTTAACATGGACACTGGTACCAGAGCCTGCAATAAACCCAGATGCCAACTTTGCTGCCACATACACCCAGACAACACCATTACTGGCCCCAACAACATCCAACATACCATCTCAGGACTATTTAATTGCTCATCCTCTAACATTGTGTATGCCATCAAATGCCAACAGTGCCCTTCAGCTCTCTATATTGGACAAACAGGCCAAACCCTACGCCAAAGGATAAATGGACATAAATCTGACATCAGGAACCAGAAGACAGAAAAACCAGTAGGAGAACACTTCAATCTCCCAGGACATTCTATACAAGATCTCAAAGTAGCTGTCTTACTACAAAAGAATTTCAGAAATAAACTGGAAAGAGAAGTTGCTGAATTGCAACTTATCACCAAGCTCAAAACCATGGAGGGACCTGGTTTGAACAGAGATATCGGGTTCTTATCTCATTATACATGATAAGCGATCTTCAGCCATCTCAACCCTTGCTTTTTCATGCAAAACCATTTGCAGTCGTTTGCGGTCATCAACAGCTATCAGTCAGTCAATCACCCATTTCCACCACCCTTCTGAGTGATCCCCCATCCCCATCCCCACCCCTCCCCACCCCTTCTCTACATAAGTGCCTGGAAACTTCCATTTCACTGTATCTGAAGAAGTGTGCATGCACACGAAAGCTCATACCAAAATAAAAACTTAGTTGGTCTTTAAGGTGCTACTGAAGGAATTTTTTTATTTTACTTCGATCCAGACCAACACGGCTACCTACCTGTAACCAGAACTATCAAGAGGGGAAGATACTGAGATTGCGGGGGTGGCGGGTGGGGGGGATGAGAAAACAACATAAAACCAGCCAATTAAACAGAATTCATAAACACTTTTATGAGGCTGCTTACTTGAATAGCAGTAGAGGAACAAAAAGCTGGTGGTGTTCTTTCCTGGCCTGTGACTTTGTTCTGCCCCTCACTACTAAGAACTGTGGTACACATGTGGGCCCAATCAGATTCTGCTCTTATCATTACCCCTGAAGGTAGGAAAATTTTTGAAGGCTGAAATTCATTATCTCTTCATAATGTGTGTGAGAGAGACAAGAAGACCTTATGGAATCCATGAATTATCTCTAGCGTAAGTACAAATAGAATTAGTCCCCAAGGATAAATGATTTGGCAAGGCATGGCTATCATTTCATTAAAGGCCATATTGGATTCCCACACAGCAAGAATAGGTCTATTAACTTCAAACGTGGAGGACCACATGGATTAAATTAGGCCACTCTTCATGCTACAGTTTCAGATTTCATAAAGTGCAGCTTGTGGTTATATCATGTGTTTTTGATCTTAAAAGGACTGGTTGATGACTTCCCAAACACTTCAGTATTGTACGACTAGGAGCCTTTGCCAGAGTTCAACCACAGCACTTTCAAGCCTCTTGTTAATGAGACACATTTCAGTCCTGGAGCCCTCTCCACATTTTACTTTCCAATAAACAAATATTTGTGGAGTGTTTGTGGGTGGTTTAACTGTGTCAGTGCCTTGCCATTACTAGCATCCTGCAAAAGGGGGGAAGCAACTGTGTGGTTTCTGGCTTTTCAAATGGAAGTAATAGTCACTTATGGGGTGGGGTGGTGGCAGCGGTCTGGGTTTTAATAGAATGGCACTACAGAAGTGGATGCAGGAACAAATAGTCGGCAGTAGAAGCTAGCAAGCTGGATTCAAAGGAAGGACCAGTTTGATCTGCCCCAGACATATAATTGGTTTCTGTTGGTTTCCTTTCCCTTTCTTCTGTGCAACAATGAGTGGTGGAAACTGTGTGTGGTATGGAAGGAACGCTGTTTAATCCTTCCATAGATTCTTCAGCATCATTTATAACACAATCCTCATAGTGTGTCATAGCTCTAGCAAATGAATGGCCAACTGTACAAAGAATGCCTTTGTCGCATAACATGGCATGTTAGCACTCCCAGGTTTTAAGTCACATTAAAAGGGCCCCTCCCCTCCCAACTGACTGTCAAAACTTCCTTTTAGCCTGGAATGTGTCACTTGTGAATGTCATTCATTCAAGTGAGAAAGTAGAAGAAGAGAATCTTTTTAAATCAAATGGGCATTCTAATTAATGCAAATTTCCAGAAGTGGAGGAATAATTTAGATAGCACTTCTATAAAAGCAGTCAAAAGCAACCGTAATATCCAACTTGTTGCTCTGAATTAATTGTGTTTTCAAACAGAAGCATGTCAGCTCAACCCTTTGACTGAACAAATCATGTAGTTCAAGAAGCCAAAGGCACTACTCTTAACGTACGGAATAACTTAACTTAACTCACCTCAAAAAGGATTTTGAGGAGCTGGGAAAGGTTCAGAAAAGGGCCACCAACATGATCGAGGAGATGGAGTGACTCCCATATGAAGAAAGGTCACAACTTTTGGGACTTTTTAGTTTAGAGAAAAGGCAAGTAAGAGACAGCATGAGAGAAGCTTTTCATGCGTGGCATGAAAAAAGTGAATAGAGATAAGAACCTTGGAACTCATGGACATCTAATGTTGGAAGAGATTAAAGATAGAACTTCTTCACACAGCACATAGTTAAACTATGAACTCACTCCCACAGGATCCAGGGATGGTCACCAATTTAAATAAAGGTAAAGGGGTTGCGGCGCTCATCTCGCGTTATTGGCCGAGGGAGCCAGTGTACAGCTTCCAGGTCATGTGGCCAGCATGACTAAGCTGCTTCTGGAGAACCAGAGCAGCACACGGAAACACCAAATGTCATTTTGCTATTATGTATAGTTTTAAGACCTGGGTTGAGGTTGGTCCACATTTTGCAGACCGATGCTGTTTCTGACTTTGCATACCCTGGTCCATGCATTGAGTAACTGAGTAATGTGCAGCTCTAATTCTCTTGTCTAGCTCCGTAAGAGGTGACAAAAGGTGCTACCGTTTGATCACATCACATTTAACCCTGTAAACACAGCACATTTCCCTGAGTCTCCGAAAAATCAGATGTGGAAACTGGCTCTGAGAGCTGAGAGGAATGCACACATCCTCAGGAGCTTTCCATCTGCTTTGAGCCTCTTGATTTTCTTTTTATAGAAATCTATTTCATCACTGTGTAGTGAGGCTGGCTTAAGCCGCCGTGCTTTTCTCAGTGTCCTTTCAGAACTTCAGATTTTCTTTGCTTTCTCACTGCATCATTAAAGAGTCAATTAGCAACCGGATTAATAGACTAGACACCCTAAGAAAAGGCTTCAGCAGGGTTGCAGTCTTATGAATAAAGGATCATTTACCCAGCTGAATGCTGACAGACATTCACTGACCTTGAGGTGTAGATTGAAGATAAGCAGTAAAATAATTAATTTGGCTCTACTAAAACCAGGGGGGAAAATTAATCCCTGAAAGGAAAGCTTAAGTGCTTGAGTAATAAAAGGCAAGTGCCTTCAAAAGATCTGATTTAATTGCAAGACTCTTTTGCATCCTCTAACAGCGTGTTCCTTATTTTGCCAGTGTCCAGTTGGCAGCTCTAGAGTTCTTCCACCTTTGTTGGCTCATGTTAGTTCCAACATACAGCTAGCCTATTGCAGTGTAAGTGAAAATTTGCTCTTCCCTTTAACTCTGCTTTGTAATTGCTGTGCTGGATCAGACCAGCATCTTTCCCACAATAGCCAACAAGATGCATACAGTAAGTCCACAGTCAGGGTATGACACAATAGAACATAAGATAATTGTGCTGGATAAGGCCAATGGCCCATCTAGTCCAGCATCCTGTTCTCACAGTGGCCTGTGGGAAGTCTGTAAGAAGGATTGGTATTCAGAAGCATTTCTGCCTTCTGTGGAGGGAAGCAGACCATAGCTTTCATGGCTGATAGCCACGGTTAGCCTTCTCCTCCCTGTACAGTATATATTTAATCCTCTTTTAAAGCCATCCAGGATTGTGGCCATCAATGCTTTCTTGCGTGAGTGCGTTTCATAGTTTAACTATGTACTGTGTAAATAAGTAGTTTCTTTTATCTGCCCTGAATCTTCCAAAATTCAGCTTTGCTAGATGCCTGTGCAAAGTCAGATTCAGTCAAATTAAAATGTTTCATCCACAAATTGCATGATTTTGCATGGGCTCCCCCAAAATAAGCATCAAAGTAAAGTTCATGTTGATAGGCTGCACAAAAATCAAAGAACTGGGGCTTACCAGGAACATGGAAACGTTCATCCCAGTCACAGATCCTTGTGGATCTTGATGGTTTTAAAATGGAATGACAACAAAACGATTAAAAAATCAGAGAGTACACTGTGTACACAGATTTGATCATGCTTTTTGAAGGGATCTGCTGACTGAAGTGCAAAAATCATGTATCCTGTGCATTCCAAGACTTCTATGAGACAAAACTATGAACCCCAGGCACTCTGGAAAGCATGGCATACATACGTTTTGGAGTTCAGTCCGTGGAGACAAATGTGACCTGTGATCTGATGGTGGTGATGGTATCTGCAGAATGTCCTCTCCTACAGAACTCGGTGATTTGTTGGATAAGTAGGTTCTGTAGCAATTTTCTAGGTACTTTTTTAAAAGGTAAAGGGACCCCTGACCATTAGGTCCAGTCGTGACCGACTCTGGGGTTGCACGCTCATCTCGCATTATTGGCCAAGGGAGCCAGCGTACAGCTTCCAGGTCATGTGGCCAGCATGACAAAGCCGCTTCTGGCTTTCTGGTTTGATGGATTTCTGTATTTTAGAATTTCTGTTTTTTGGAAGCCGCCCAGAGTGGCTGGGGGAACCCGGCCAGATGGGCGGGGTATAAATAATAAATTATTATTATTATTATTATTATTATTATTATTATTAAACCAAAGCAGCACATGGAAACGCCGTTTACCTTCCCGCTGTAGCGGTTCCTATTTATCTACTTGCATTTTGACGTGCTTTCGAACTGCTAGGTTGGCAGGAGCTGGGACCAAGCAACGGGAGCTCACCCCGCCACAGGGATTCGAACCGGTGACCTTCTGACCAGCAAGCCCTAGGCTCAGTGGTTTAACCCACAGAGCCACCTGGGTCCCACTTTTTAGGTACTTAAATGTTATTGTGGATTGTTTTTCAAAAAATACTATTACATTGGTGGGAATGTTGCTTTTAATGTTTTGTTGTCAGCTTTGCCCTACTGTGGCCGCCACTCCTGCCACCCCCAGTCTGGCTCCTGCTGTCACCTGCTCAGCCACCACCACATGCCCTGTCCCATCTGCCACTGGTGTAGAAGCAGCACTCCCATCAGTGCCTACTTGGGGCAAGATCACACCAATTTGGGGTACCCAAAATTGGCACCAATAGCAGCAGTGCTTCTATGTTGTTAGTGGAGGTGTCGGGGCAGGTGGGACAAGGGGGGGTGCTTGAGGAGCTTCTGCCACCTAAAACAGTAGTCTCACCTGCCTCATGGCTGGACTGGTAATGTTTGTTGTTATTGTTAATATTAAACCGAATCAAATTCAGCACTGCACCATCGACAGCTCTACCCATAGATTTGCAAGGACAGTGGTACCTTGGGTTACAAACACTTCAGGTTACAGACTCCGCTAACCCAGAAATAGTACCTCACGTTAAGAACTTTGCTTCAGGATGAGAACAGAAATCGTGCTCTGGCGGCGCGGCGGCAGTGGGAGGCCCCATTAGCTAAAGCGGTACCTTAGGTTAAGAACGGACCTCCGGAACGAATTGGCGTAAGTTCTTAACCAGAGGTACCACTGTATCTGGTTTTGTTTCATTGTTTCGGAATTTGGATCCACACTGCTTTAGGTCAAAAGGATGTGGTTAACTGGCTCTGCCCAAGTGAGTGAGGGCAGCTGGAACAAAATATTTGGGGCAAAAGGGCATTGGTTCTTCATCAAGCTTCAGCACACCTTTCAAGCAGCGAATGAAGACCATTTGCTAGTTCCCACCCACTGAGATAAATGTCCATGCCCTAGGACAGAAGCAAAATATTACTGCAGCCCTGCGAGGAAGGGAGAGCCTTTTGAACCTTCAAGTGGATCTAGCAGAGCACCGGTGCTACATCTGACTTTCCAGGCAGGCAGGCCTTTCAATCAGCCCACCTTTGATCAGCTCTTCAATTCGTGGCTTTATTTATTTGAGGCACAATATAACTAAGAGCCATAGAGGATTTCAGCACAGAAATGAAGTTGTTTGAAATGAGGAGCCTAAGAGTCAGCGGGCTTCATTCTGCTGCATATTTTTACACAGTAAATTAAACTTGTGAGCCTCTGAGATTGGCTTCGTGCTGATGTTCCTGCCGTATGGAAAATCACATGCTTCCAATTTTTTCCCCTGCCGCTAACAGATGACAGTAATAAGAACTAAAATCACTCAAGTCAGCATATGAAAGGAAACAGTCTCTCTCTCTCCCCCCCCCCATTTTTAAATAAAAGTGGCATCTCTTCAAACCATCTGCTGAGGTACAATAATGTTTTGTAACAGGACTTCTCTCTCTCTTTTCTTTGGAAAGCATTTTAAAAGGTATTATATGTCCCTGTCCTTTCTAGAAGTCAAAGAATGATTGCAGCTCACTGTCTGGTACAGAGCCAAGAGCTGCATAATTAATTTGGATGCTTTTTTTTACATTTCATGTTTCAAATGCAACTGATGTGGATTTCATTAAAGGGCCGATGCAAAGTAGGAAGATGAAGGACTTGCAAAGACTGGGAATGCAATACAGCTATGTCACAAATATAATGAATCTCAGATTATTCTTTTTTTAAAATAATAATAATAATTACTTTCTGATTTAACTGCAATTTAATAACTTGTAATTAGATGGCTTTTGATATCCCACTTAGTGCCTTATTCTCCATTTAGCCCAAGCATCAGAGTTTCTGCTAGCTCCCCTCCTGCTTCCACTGCAATAATTGGCATATTAAACCTCAGCCCCATCCAATGGCTGGGGATTTTCACTTATTTGTTGCCAGGACAGCCTAAAGGTTGCTGAACTATTTTTTTTTTTTTTAGGAAAACCCAAAGTTGTTGAGCCTTTCCCCTCCCAAAATGCCAAAAACTGTGATTTTCCAATTGACTTGACAAAGATCCAGGACAAAGTGCCACCTTTGTCAATTCCATCTTTGAGATCCCGGTTCTATCTGGGAAAGTATGGACGTATGGCAGCCCTTAGTCACGGTGAGAAAAGTCCCTTTTTTCCATCTGAGGAATGTTGGGGTGTATGTACCCATAGAATTTTGCGTAGAAGGAAAGGTGGGTCCAAGAGAGACGGAGAGAGAGAAGTTCCTCACTCCTGGAAGAGGCCATCATGCTGGGCTTGAACTGATTGCAGGAAAGTCATTTATGTAGCCTCAGTTCAGCTGAGCAGGCCACATACTTGTCCACATAGCAGGCTTATCCAGAGCTGGAAAAGTCTGCTTGCTACTTGGAGACTCTGCTCTGCTTCACAGCACCCCTTCCTACCTCGGACATGAGAAAATCTCATGGACAAAAGTGATAACAATAATGACAATAACAATAACAATAACAATAATAATTTATTATTTATACCCCGCCCATCTGGCTGGGTTTCTCCAGCCACTCTGGGCGGCTTCCCGCAGAAATATTAGAATACACTAATTTCTTAAAGATTAAAAGCTTCCCTAAACAGGGCTGCCTTCAGATGTCGTCTAAAAGTCTGGTAGTTATTTTTCTTCTTGACATCTGGTGGGAGGGCGTTCCACAGGGCAGGTGCCACTACCGAGAAGGCCCTCTGCCTGGTTCCCTGTAACCTGGCTTCTTGCAGCGAGGGAACCACCAGAAGGCCCTCGGTGCTGGACCTCAGTGTCCGGGCAGAACAATGGGGGTGGAGATGCTCCTTCAGGTATACTGGTCATATAAACAGCTTCTTGCAGGACTTTCCAGCATTGGTCGTATCATTAGTGACAGTGCAATGATTTTTTTTTCTTTTTTGGGGGGGGGGCGAGGAGGGAAACATAGTATGTGTCCATGGAATGGGACCACATCTTCCCTTGGCCATTTATGGGAAATTTCATTTAAACTTGCAGAACTTGACATAAGGTTGCCAAGATGTCAGAAATAGGGTAGAAGTTGGTATGTTAAAAACCAGGGTGGGCAGGAGTTCTTTGAACCCCCTGCTGGGTACTGGAGTGCAGGGCAAGCGTAACCACAAAACCACACTGTAGCTACAGCAACTGCTGTGATAATCTTTTGAGAGGTGGAATAAATGTGGTGCTCTTTTGTATCCACTCCAAGGTCTCTCTCAATGTTAATGGGTTGATTTTGCTTAGTTTGGCTGGGGTGGCTCTTAAGACTCATGCTGGCAAAGTCAATTTCACTCCGCGAGACATTCAATCCCTAAGTCTCCCCTCTCCCTTGGTTTTGGAGACACTGCCGTCATTCAGTATTCATTCATAGTTTTTCAGGTTTTGGGGGAAAGGGGGTCAGTTTTAAATAATTTATAGTGCTATTACACAATTAATGCTTTATGCCACAGCACTGCAGTAATAATATGATGAAAGCACTTTCAGCCAACCGCTCATCCTGGACTGAGAAAGAATTCAAAGAGTGAAAAGTTAAGTTGTATCACATATGCTTAACACTAGACTTCATTGAGATCCAGCTTGACACTATACAGTCTTTTAAATGCCAGCTAATTGCACCATAATATTTATGAAGTATTAAGAACTATACTAAAGTGTCACGCTTCTTCAGAAGCTGTTATCTTTCATAAGCACGGGGCTAAAACAGGAAGAACCACGAACAAGAGCTTTTTGGAAATTGATTCTGCATGTGTAATCTCAGCTCCCACCTTACCTTCCAAGTCCTGGACTGCAGAATCTGGGACCGGCAGCCGTGTGACACCGGAAGTTGCGTCGACGTAACTTCCGGTGTTGCTCCGCCCATCTATGGGCACCAAAAATGGCCGCCGCCGACACCGGAAGTCGCGTCTATGCACTTCCGGACATGCATAGATGTGACTTTTGAAGCCGACGGTGGACATTTTTGGTGCCCATAGAAGGGCAAATTGGAAAGAAAAAAATGGCCGCCGTAGGAGAAAATAACGGAGAAAAACGGGAGACGGATTGTTACGGGGGACCACCGGGAAAAGGTAAGTAAAATCGGGGTTTTCCCGGAGAAAACGGGGTACTTGGCAGCTATGGCTCCCACCATTGCCATGACACTTTTTATATCTGACACCAAAGTGACCATCACTTTAGAGAAATGGCAAGTTGCTCTTCTTTAAAGAGAGCTCTAGTGTTATGAGAGAGGGAGAAAAGCTTACAGTAAATGAATCAATTAGGAGCTAATTTGAAGCTTGGCTATGCTTAGGGAGAACCCTAAAACCCTAAAAGCACTGAGAATGTTCAGTGGCTACAGGTTGCTAATTGACTGTTAAGAAAGAAAAAAGGGTTTGGCTGTACAATCTCTAGATTCCAAAAGGAGGTTGTAGAAGAAGACGTAAAGCTATTGAAGAAAGCATATAGCATTCTGCTAGAATGGGAAACGAAAGATGAGGAAGTTAAATCAGTCATGATTAAATGACAGCACAAGATGTAGGACATACAATTCGAAGAAAAATTGTGGAAGGTAGATTTGAAATTCACAGATTGCTCTTTATTGAAGGAAAATGATGTATAGATGGTATATTACACCAGTAAAAATGGCAAAAATGTACAAAACCGAGTCAAATACACGTTGGAAATGTAAAGAAAAAGAAGGTACTTAATATCATATGTGGTGGGAATGTAGAGAAGTCAAAAAAATTTGGGAGATGAGAGTTATGGGGTGCGGAGGGAGGGAGGGAATGGAAAGTGATAATAAATATAAAAATTAATAGATAATTTGGATAAATGGCTAAATAGATAAATATACGTTTAATGAGATTGGAACAGTTTGTTAAAATTATAAATGTAAACTGTTAAAGGTGATTTGGAATATGAAAATCAATAAGGGGGGGCTGGGGAAGCCTATGAGATAACGTTTAGGAAAAATGATAAGGTTTAAAAATTTTGGTGTTAGTGTTTGATGTGTGTTAGTATTTAGTGTGTATTATTTTGTTTATCAATAATGTATGTTTTGGATAGATAGTTGGGTGGACACTCGCCTGCATCTCTCCTTGTCATCCTAGAGCCTCTTGGTGGCAGGGGGAGGTTCTGGGGGGAGGGAGGGAGGGAGGGGGGGGGACAAACCCAATTATAAAATGGACCACCTTTGACTGCCCACTTTTCATGGGACTCTCTCGTGGCAGGAAGAGGCTCATGGAGGGGGGGTTAGAAGAAGGGGGATATTATGTTGTGTATGTTTTTTGTCTGTAAAATCAATAAAAATTATTTTTTAAAAAAGTTTTGGGAGATGATATACAATGAATTGAAATAGAAATGTTTAAAATTACATTTGTAAAAAAAGAAGAAGCATTTTTGTTAGGGATTTTAGGACAAGACTTGCCAAGGAAATCAAAGAACTTATTTATGTATGCTACAACAGTGGCAAGTGTCTTGTTAGCACAAAGATGGAAGATTGACGAAATCCCAACGAAAGAACAATGGCAAGAAAGACTGATGAGTTATGTGGAACTGGCAAAGTTAACATACAAACTACGTGAGAAGGACAACTGTGACTTCAAGGAAGAATAGGAACTTTTTACAAATTATTTAAAAAGACAACAGAAAGATTTGGACTCCTTGGCAGGTTTTGAATAAACATCCACAATTTTATTAGTAGAACAGATGTACAATTTTAGAACATGCAGAGAACAATATGTTTAAACAAACCAGAGAGGGGAGCTGAGGGAAGTCCTTGGAGAGTGGGAGAGGGAGGGGTGGGCGGAAAAAGGGGGGAATATAATTGGGTATATTGATTGTTAAATTGTTTTGGTAAATTTGTTTTAATAAAAATATTTTTTAAAAAGAACAGAAGGAAAAAAAGGGTGGGATGGGGAATGCAGCATCCTGGACAGGAGAACTGCACACAGAAATTTTCTTTCAGGTGCCGTTTTTGTTCCTAAATTGGTGGTGAGGAACATCAGACTTGGGGGTGAATGTGGCCCTCAAGGCATCTTGCCAAAAACCCTCCCTGGCTAGGCCTTGCAGCACAAGTTTTTTTGCTTGACTAGAATGTGTCCTTGGACTCTGGTGAGACTTCCCGCTTGCCTGGATGTGGGGTGTAGAAAGAGGTGCGTGAACAATGTTGAAACTATTCCACTGTACAAAGCTAACATTTATGGTACGTTTGTTGCCCCACCCATTTTGGCCTCTGGCTCTGTCCGCCATTAGCATGTGGGCCTTCGGGGGCTGCCTTGAAGGGAATGTGGTCATTGGGCTGAAAATGTTTCCTCACTCCTATTGTAATGAGTCTCTCGTGAATTTTATTTATGAATTGTTAATGGTGGTTCAGAGAATTCGTTTTTCCAAATTGGGCCTCGAGACACGATACCAGCAAATGTTATGTTGCTCTGAAGGTCTCGTGAGTGAAAAAGATGCATTATTGTGGCACAGCTGTGGACAGACAACCCACAACAGGAAGAAGAAAGTGTACACTGTGGTTAAGTCTCTGACTTCATTCAGCTTATCCAAACTTGAAAAAGTTCTTTGTCTTAGGGAAAGGGAGAATTCAAACACCAGACTTTCAATAATACTTGCAGTGAAATGTCTTCCATTCTAGATGACAGGTGCCACGGATTCCGTAGCTCATGCTGTCAGGTTTATCCAATATATCAGAAAGGGGCAGCATTTCACTGAGGAGAGAAATGATCTGTGATCTTGGGTCCTCTTCATAAAAAAGAAGCGGATCCCATCAAAATTGTTATTTGTATCAGGCAAGGGTAGATTTGGTGGTTGGTGGTTTGTGTATTTCTGAAAAGAGAAGTGAAACATGTGACCAAAATTGCAGAAGCATCAGTAAAAGGATAACGGTCTTCTTTGCTGCCTTCAAGATTACATTATTCAGAACTTAGCTTGAGTGCTGTGTTCAGCTTAAGAAAGATATTGGCAAATTGGGGTGTGTCCATAAGAGAGTGACAAGGAAGTTCTTGTGAAAGGAGGTAGTTCGGCATGTTTATGCCTGAAGAGCAAATGAGTAAAAGGTGATAAACTATCCATCTTCAAATATTTGAAAAGTTGTCACATAGATGTGGGAGGGGAAGGGGGTGTTTCCTGTTTCTCCAGAGGTAGGACCAGAGTCAGTGGTTCAAATTACAAGAAATATGAAAAATGTTACAAACTAAAGAAAATATTGAAATACTCGTTTAAGAAATCGCCAGAGTTGTTTTTGTTGGGAATGATACCAGATGACATCAAAGCGCAAGATAGATGTTGTATAAGCCATTATTTCTCAACCGCTGTTCCGCGGCACACTAGTGTGCCGCGAGACGCTGGCTGGTGTGCCGCGACATGCGGCGACGAGAAGGGCGATTTGCATTTTCACGTGCCTTGAAAGGAAGCCGGCCGGGTCACGACGCGAGCGCAGCTCTCAACAGCCACCACCACGGGAGGGTGGTTTTAGACAAACTTAAAGAAGCTGGCTGGATGAGCTCAACCTGAAACTTGCTGAGCAAAGGATTGTGCTGGCAGAGAAATCAACGGCTTGTGAAGCCTTATTACAGGAGATTGCAACCAACACAGCAATTGGCAAGTGTTTCTTACAGTCATAATTATATAGTCAATATAGGGCAGCACAGAGTTAAATTTTTTAACTTTTTTAATGGTGGTGTGCCTCGTGATTTTTTTCATGGAACAAGTGTGCCTTGGCCCAAAAAAGGTTGAGAAACACTGGTATAAGGGGTAGACGAACCACAAGATAGCAACCAAGAAGACAACGATGACATCAGTTTGGAAGAGAAAGAAATTGAAGAAAAAGACAATCAAGATGCAGAGACAACATAAGAACTTTAAGTTAAATAAGGTATAAATAAGGTTATATGTGAAAGACAATGTTTGTGATAGGAATGGGGATATAGGATTTAAACGCTTCAATATGAATAGACAAAATGAAAAAGAACTCTCTCCTGAAATAGGCTTCTGATGTTTATGCATATCATATTTAAATTGTTTTCTGTAGTTGCGAACGATTAAAATTTCTTTTTTTCTTTTTTCCTTTTTAAAAAAATTCCCAATAAATTATAATAAATCAAAATGAAATTAAAGATCATATCTTGGAATGTGAACGGATTAAATAATAAGAAAAAAAGAAACAAATTAGGACATATTTTGAAAAAATCAAATTGGGATATTATTTGCCTCCAGGAAACCCATATAAATAATAAACACGAAAGAATCTTAAAAAATGATAAATTGGGGAAAGAGTTTATATCTGCAGGTGAAAAAAAGAAGAGAGGAGTGGTGGTATATGTCAAAGGGAAGTGGGAACCAAAGCTAATTTGGAAAGATACAGAGGGAAGGATAATAATGGTCGAAATAAAGGTGGAAGGAGAGTCATGGCTAATTGCAGGGATATATGCACCTAATGGGAGTAAAATGGAATTTTTTAAGGAACTAGAAGGGAAATTACTAGAACACATTGATAAGCAAATTTTAGTAATGGGAGATCTAAATGGAGTCTTAAACCCAGAACTAGATAAATCAATAATTAGGAAGAATGAAAAGAGTCGCAAATTACCAAAAAGTTTTGAAGAGATGGTGGGGAATTTAGAATTGATTGACGTTTGGAGATACAAACATCCGATACAAAAAGAATATACATTCTATTCATCTATACACAAATCGGCCACTAGAATAGACGGAATATGGATCTCAAAAAATTTAATAATAAGAATAGGGAAAACAGAAATATTACCCAGAACAATGACTGATCACAATCCGGTTATGTTAAATATAGAAAAAAAAGAGCAGGACATAAAGAGAAGATGGAGAATGAATATATTTCTATTGAAAAATAAAAAAATCTTACAGGGGGCCCGCAAGATGGTACAGGAGTATTTTGAATTTAATGGTAATGGGGAGGTAGATTTAAAAACAGTGTGGGATGCTGGGAAGGCCGTGACAAGAGGATATTTTTTACAACAAAATAAGATTGACAAAATGGCCAAAGAGAAAAAGAAAAAACAGCTGGAAGATGAAATTAAGAGGAAGGAGAAGCTATTGTATAAAACTAAGAAAGAGGAACTCAATAAAGAGATTAAAATCTTAAGGGGAGAATACGAGAGAATGGTGGAACAAGAAATGGAAAGAGAAACCCAATTCTGGAAATATAAGAACTTCGAGTGGGCTAATAAGCCAGGAAAGATGTTAGCTTGGCAATTAAAAAAAAGAAAAAATGAGAGGTGGATAAATAGATTAAAAGTAGAAGGAAGATTGGTTGAAAAACCCAAAGAAATTAGAGGAATATTTGAAAAATTTTATGCAAATTTATACCGAAACGAAGGGGAAAAAGAAGAAGAGATAGAGAATTTTTTAAATAAATATAAGTTACCCAGAATTCCGGGTGATAAGATTAAAGTACTAAATGAGATGATAACAGATAGAGAAATAAGAGAGGCAATACAAAGGATGAAAATTGGCAAATCGCCAGGCCCTGATGGGATCCCTATAGAGTTCTATAAAAGCATGGAAGATCTATTGCTAGCCCCATTGAAAAAGGTTATGAATGGAATACTAATGGAGGGAAAGGTACCAGATTCTTGGAGAGAGGCTACAATAACCCTCCTTCCTAAACAAGACGCCGACCTAGATCAACCCACAAACTATAGACCCATCTCCTTATTAAACTGTGATTATAAAATTTTCGCTAGTATTTTGGCTAATAGATTTAATTGGTTCCTGAAAGAAATAATACATGAAAATCAATCTGGATTCGTTAAAGGGCGACAATTAAAAGACAACATAAGAAATATAATAAATATAATTGAATGTCTTGAAAATAATAGAGGGAAGGAGGCAGCACTTTTGTCAATCGACGCCGAGAAGGCCTTCGACAATGTGTCGTGGGCCTTCCTGAAAAAAACACTGCAACATCTAGAGATTGGAGAAAAAATGATTAGAGCAATTGGATCGATATATAGTAAACAAAAAGCTAAAATAATAATAAATGGAATAACAACAGAAGAAATTAATATAGAAAAAGGTACGAGACAGGGCTGCCCCCTGTCCCCTCTATTATTTATAATAGTATTAGAGATCTTGCTAAAAAATATCAGAGAGGATAAAGAAATCGAAGGGATAAAGATAGGGGCCACAAGATACAAAGTCAGAGCCTTTGCTGACGATGTTATGATTACTACAGAAAATCCACTAAAAAGCGTCCCAAGAGCATTAGAAAGAATAAATGAATTTGGAAAATTAGCAGGGTTCAAGTTAAATTATAAAAAAAGCAGTCTGTTAGTAAGAAATTTAGAAGAAAGTGACAAAAAGGAATTACAAGAAAATACTGGCATTGAAATTAGGAAGAAAATAAAATATTTGGGCATACAAATAACAAATAAAAATATTGACCTGTATCAAGAAAATTATGAAAAAAAGTGGAAGGAAATTAAACATAAATTGGAAATTTGGAAAAAATTAAAAATCTCGTTTATGGGTAGGATCTCAGTGATAAAAATGAGTGTCCTCCCAAAAATGATTTTTTTGTTTCAAAGTATTCCGATTTTGGGAGGTTCACATTGTTTTGACTTATGGAAAAAAGATATAATGAAATTCATCTGGGAGGACAAGAAGCCAAGAATCAAACACAAATTATTAATTGAAAAAAAAGAAAGGGGGGGGTTTAGTTTACCTGATTTTGAACTGTATCACGATGCGGCAGCCCTGCTATGGTTAAAAGATTGGATTGAATTGAAAAATACCGAAATTTTAGATTTAGAGGGATATGGAGTAGGGTTTGGTTGGCACCACTATCTAATGAAAGGAAAATTGGGGAAACACAGCACCTTCTGGAATAGTATTGTGAGGAAATCTTTAATTAAAACATGGAAAAAATATCAGGGCGTCTTGGAACCAAAAGTACCATGGTGGTTGTCACCTAAAGAAGCAATAGCAGTTAAAAGGGTTAATATGGATAAAGATTGGCCAACATATAAAGATTTATTAAAAGAAGAGAATGGAAATTTAAAATTGAAAGAATATAATGAAGTCAAAAAGTATTGCAATGTTTGGCTGCAATACTTTCAAATAAATCAGAAATTTAGTGAAGACAAAAAAATTGGCTTCGAAAGAGAGATATCCAAATTTGGGAAAATATTATTGGAGGGGAAAAATAAATTTATCCGAAATTTGTATGATTTATTGTTGGATTGGGCCACAAAAGATGAGTTAACCAAAGCGGTTATGATAAAATGGGCACAAGATTTGGGGAAAACAATTACGGTTGAAAATTGGGAAAGTTTATGGATTAGAGATTCAAATTATATTTCAAATTACGATTTAAAAGAGAATGTGCTCAAGATGCAATTTAGGTGGCATCTCACCCCTTCGAAGTTAGCCAAGATGTACGGAGGGGTCAGTAACACCTGTTGGAGGTGCAAGGAAGAAGTAGGTACTTTCCTACACATCTGGTGGTGCTGCAAAGAAATTAAGAAGTTCTGGGATGAGATATACCAAGAATTAAAAAAAATAGTGAGATACTCCTTTAAAAAAGAGCCGGAAATTTTCCTCTTGAGTATGCTGAAGGAAGACATAAAACCAAAAGACAGATGCGTGCTAATGCATGCAACAACAGCGGGTAGACTCCTAGTCGCCAAAAATTGGAAGAGTAAAAAAATACCAAATAAAGAAGAGTGGTTGACCAAATTAATAAATTATCAAAATTCAGCAATCAAAGTCGGAATATCTAAAGGTTTAAGCGAAGAAAAAGCAGGAGAAGAGTGGAAACCGCTCAAGATTTATTTACAAAAACAAGTGGAAAAGGCGCAACTAATAGCAGACTTATGAGGGTCACAATATTAAGAAAACAAATTAAATTAGAGAGAGGTATGCGGTTTATCAGTGAAACCTATATCAGAATATAGGAGTGGTTGGAAGTCACGATATGGTGAAGGGGGGAGAGGGTGGGGGGTTAGTAGATTTTAACAATGCGTAATGTTATAGTGGTCGAAATATATATACACTTTTTTTGCTTTTTGCCTTCTCTCTTCTTCCTTTTCCTCTTTTTCTTTTCCTTTTCTTTCTCTTTTTTCCCTCCTTCTTTATCTCCCTTTTTTCTTTCTTTTTCTTTTTCCCTTCTTTTTTTTAAATTGCATTTGTTATGTTATGTTAAGATATATTAAGTTATGTTATGTTACATCAAAAATTGTTATGTTTGTTAGGTTTTTCATAAGTTAGAATTCTTTTCCCCCCCCTTTTTTTTATTCTTTTTTTTTCATCTGAAGTAACTTTTGGGTTGACATTATTTATTTATTTTTTCTGTTTTGTGTAGTTATGTTGTTATATCTGCTATCCATATTCTATTCTTTTTATATGTTGAATTTTAAAGATTTTCAATAAAGATTATTTTAAATTAAAAAAAAAAAAAAGAGAAACACTGGTATAAGCTATGCCACAGCAGCTGGGAGAGTGTTGATCGCGAAAAGTTGGAAGTCCAAAAATGTCCCAGAAAAAGAAGAATGGCAACAAAAATTATATAATTATTATAATCTGGCACTGAAGTATGAACAAATTAAAGGAATCAAATCTGAAGATACAAATAACAATTGGAAATCATTCTTAAATTATATAAAAGATATATTAGAAAAACCAAATCTCATACCAGATATTTAAAAGTTCTACAAACAATCAAGGATTTTGATAGGATACAACAATAACATACATAAAGTATGAAGAATTAATAGAAAGTTAAGGTTGAAATAAATTAGAATTAAGGTAAATAAGAAAAATAGTATGTAGAGAATATAGAAGGAACAATAAGGGAAAAACTCAGAAACGGTTGAGAAGTTGACGGGGAAGGTAAAGGGAGGGAGGGCATAGGGTGGGGTGGGGGTGGGGGTGGGAAGGGATGAACTGATAAATAAGACACCTGTAACACAATGTTATGGATGTATTTTCTTTTATTGACATTTTTATCGACATTATTTGATTGTTGTGTTGTGGAATGAAATAAATAAAGCTATTTTAAAAAATTTTTTTACAAGAAATATGAAAAATGTTACAAACTGCTTGAGAGTGGAGCAGCAGACAGCTTTGGAAGAGAGTGGACTGCCCTTCATTAGTGGTTTTACATAGGGGGTGGCTAGACACCTAACAGGGAAGCTGCAGCAGTGGATTTCCTGCCTTGTCTGATGACCATTGAGGTTCCTGGTCATTCTGGCTGGAGCCAATGGGAATCGTAGGCCAAAATATCTGGTAGGCATCAGGATGCGAAAAGCAAAGGCTGCCTTTGAGCAAGGAAGCTTTATTGGAGCATCATCAGTTGGGCAATATTATTTTTGCATGCAAACTACAGTTTTAAACCTCTGTGTACAAGACTGAGGGACCCAGGTGGCGCTGTGGGATAAACCACAGAGTCTAGGGCTTGCTGATCAGAAGGTCAGCGGTTCGAATCCCTGCAACGGGGTGAGCTCACGTTGCTCGGTCCCAGCTCCTGCCCATCTAGCAGTTCGAAAGCACATCAAAGTGCAAGTAGATAACATAGGGACCGCTCCGGTGGGAAGGTAAACGGCGTTTCCATGTGCTGCTCTGGTTCACCAGAAGCAGCTTTGTCATGCTGGCCACATGACCCAGAAGCTGTCTGCGGACAAACGCCGGCTCCCTCGGCCTATAGCACGAGATGAGCGCCGCAACCCCAGAGTCGGACACGACTGGACCTGATGGTCAGGGACCCCTTTACCTTTACAAGACTGATAAGCTGAAAATCAACTCTTATATTATTATCCCGGCTCTGGAACCCTTAGCAATCCGAATCCGAGCAGCCACAGACATCAAGAGTGTGGAAATAAAAGGCAGAACCTATAAATTAGGGCTCTTTGCAGATGACCTAATGGTCACAACATCAGATCCCTTAAACACAGCAACCTCCCTAACCAGAGAACTCAACACATTTGCAATGGTGTCAGCCCTACAGGTAAATTTTGCAAAGTTAGAAGCTATGTGCTTCAACACCCCTCCTCACACCCAGAAAGAACTCACTAATGTCACCAAGATAAAACTTTGCCACACCAAGTTCAGATACCATGGGGTACAAATAACCAGAAACCTCAATAAATTATGCCTCCACAACTGCCCCTGTGGCGACAAATAAATAAAGACCTAAGGAGATGGAACAACACGAATTTCACTCTCTCAGACAAAATAGCCATGATCAAAATGAACACCCTCCCAAAACTAACCTTCCCAATCTGGATTCCCCTTCCCAATCTGGATTCCCCAAACCCAGCTCCACAGATGGCAAAGAAAACTACACTCATTTATCTTCTCGCACACACAAAAAGGAGGAATAAGCCCCAAATACCTGCACCTCCCCACCTCAGATGGAGGATGGGGAATCCCCAACATAGAAACATATTACATTGCCAACCAAATATGCCATATAATCCCATATACACTAGAAGATGAGACAAAACAATGGGTACACCTAGAGAGGGACACAATTGTAAATAGCTACACCACAGCATACCCACTCCTCCAAAACAAACTAAGGAAAATTCCCACAACACTTAACAGGTACACACAGACCATGCTCAAAGCTTGGAAAACAGTAATAGGCAAACTATCCCCAACTCCATCCCCACTAATCCCCCGGCGTACCACCCATTATTCCACCACGGAGCACAAAACCTCCAGATTAAAACCTGGCAAACCAAAGGTTTATATTGCCTAATAGACAAACTAGAAGACACCCAAATGCCCTGGTTAACACATCACCAATTACATGCCCTCTTAAACAATCCAGTAGTAAAATCAGCAGCAACTAGGCCCCTGACAACCTTCGGAAACCTCCTCCTAACAGCAGAGGGACACAGTAGAGGGATGGTATCCGCAATATACAAAATACTACTCCAAAATCCTTTGAACTCCCTAGACGCAATCAGAAAACAATGGGAGGATGACATGGGCTATGAGATTAACCCTACTCAATGGACCAGAATGTGGTCTAAACCCCCCTTTAAATCCATATCAATGAAAAGAAAAGAACTCACTCTGAAACTCACCAAGAAAACTAGCACTAATACGCCCAGCAACCTCACCAAAATGCTGGAGAGGGTGCATATAAATAAATAAATAAATAAATAAATAAATAAATAAATAAATACGAGAGGCATTGCACATACTTTTGTAAATCAAGAAAATCTTTAATAAAGATACATTTAAAAAAAACACAACCTCTTATACTGTATTATGAGGGCCAAACTGCTAACGTGGTGCATTCAGATGAGATATTTTAGACCAGCTTAAATTTCATCTTCAAAGGCAGCCCTTCATAGACTCAAACACAACCATCTACCCAATAAGTTATTACCAATATATGCAACAACCGTAAGACTCTTGTACAATCAGCAGTTTAATAACATGGTGGCATGGGAGTGTATAATATAAAATTGGCTCCCAATGTCTACAGCTTGCATGTGAAGGTTTGGTTGCACTTGTTTGTGTGGTCTTTCTGTACACAAAAGATGCAGAATATGTTGAACTGCAACTTCAATTATTCCTGACCATGGTTGAATGCTGCTAACATGAATTTGACCAAACTGCGGGAGGTGCGGGAGGCAGTGGAAGACAGGAGTGCCTGGGGTGCTCTGGTCCACGGGGTCACGAAGTGTCGTACATGACCAAACAACTAAACAACAATTGATTATGGTGGCCGGGGGCTGATGAGAGGGGAAGTCCAACAACATCTGGAGGACCATGGGTTCCCCATCTCTCCTCCTATACCTTTGAAGATAAGGACAGCACAGAGCTGTAGGTCCTGCAGAAAAGAGCCATGCTTCAATCTAGACCTTGGCATGGACTCTACTGCCTTGCTAAGGGAGAAAAGTATCAGGTCAAAGAGTGCCAAACTTCCTTTGAGCTGCATATTGCTTTCATTTTGTCCAGTTGGTGGATGGAGAAATGTTTCGCTCGAATCCCTCAGTGTTTCATTCAACCAAGCATTAAGGAGGTGCTCAACAACTTTTTCCATAACAGTTTATTACATCTTTAAATAATTTGTATTGGATGTACAGGGTAGTTTGTCTGAGCTTTCCTTCAGCAACTAGCTGGCTGGGGATTCCAGTTTCAGTCATCTGTCTTCCATTAAGTATTTTAATATTGTGGGAAATTAACTTTTAAATCAATAGTCAGAATGAAAAAGAAGAATAATCCCTGTAGCCAGAGCAGAAGATGTCAGTATCTAATTTGTCATCATCTTCTTCAACCTCCTCCATTTGGTTTTGATTTAGCTCTAGACCACAGAAACCAAAGTCAGCATCCTTGCACAGGAGCTGTTTCAAATTATGCACAGCAAGTTTTTAAGCACATTAGCAACAAGAACAAGCTGTCCTTATACTAACTGGCCCTGCTTTTGTTCTTGATTGTGGAAAATCTCACTTTAACTGCCATCTAATTTGCTGCAGATTGCTACCGCACCAGCAGCTGCCTTGGCATACGATGAAACGTAATCAGAAACACAACTTTCCCCACTTATTAGTAATGGTTCCAAGTGCAACAACAATAGCTGCAGAGTTTGGGGTAAATGATCTTACCAACGTTCTCAGGAGCCCAGCTTATTTTGCCCAATACAGTCCTTTAATATATGTAAAAAAAAACACCACCTGTCAGGGATTATTGCGACTACTCCTGAGTAACGACCTTCCACATACTTGTCTTTCAAAAGTCTTTATTGGTGCACATTATTTACAGTGTAGTGAGCTGTCGGTTTCATGTCTTCTCATTCCGAATCAGAATCCGGCACTGCCCCCTTCCGCGATTTGGACCAACATAAAAGCCTTGGGACAGCGAATCTCCTCCCCTTTCTCCTCCTCCTCAATTCCGGAGTCGGGGGGGGAGGGTCTACGTCATGCCTGTGTCCTCTCCTCTCTTTCCCTCTCCCTCTCTTCCTGCCTGTGGAGCAGGGGCTCCTGGATGTTGCCAGAGGTCTGGCACTCCCTTTCCGTCTCCTGACTTTCCTCATCCGTCCCTTTGCTTTCATGACTGCTTGGAGATGGGCTGCTTCTGATGAGAGGGGGCTGTTCTCTATAAGCCCTTCCCCTTACACCACCCTATTGGGATTTTTAAAGAATCATAAATAAGCACTTATATCGGGTGTTTTGACCCCAATCCAAACACCATCACTTTTCTAGCCCTGGTCAGGGACCACAAAACACACTTGGATCAAGTTGCTCCCAGGGCTCAAAGAAATATGAAACCTAAAAACAAATTGTTGTTGTTTAGTCGTTTAGTCGTGTCCGACTCTTCGTGACCCCATGGACCAGAGCACGCCAGTATGAACAAACAGCATACAGTATAAGAGGAACCTGCCTTGCCCAATGGGGCCCAGGAGTTACCTACTCGGAACTCAAAATAGATGTGCAAGGCCTGCTAGGAGCTGTTCTACTACTGTAGAATACAGAAGTAGAGCAACATTTGAGAGGAAAGGAGCTCAGTGCAAATGTGGAAGTGAGTTCGTTGTCCATGTTGTGTAGTGTGCATATCCTGCTGAACATAGCTCAGTCGGTAAAGCATGATCCCCACATTGGGCAAAAGCTTCCTGCATGGCAGGGTGTTGGACTAGATGACCCTTGTGGTCCCTTCCAATTCTATGATTCTTATGTACATGTAACTTGTGTACATTCAGCTTTATGTGCTTGGCAAAAAATATTTTTAGAAACATTAAATAGGAAGCAGAAATGAGGTGGGTATCCAGGAAAAAAGACTTTGGTAATCTCACCTACAACTGAACCCAGTGTGTTTTCACTACCGTATACACGATCATGGCTTTAGGCGTTATCCCCAGAAAATAACCCCAGTGTAAGCTGGGTGTTAGTTACCCGTATACAGGTGCATCCACTGCCCTTGTTCCACGAGGATTTATGCTTGCACAAAGGAACTTTCCCCCTCCCCAAATCTGCTCCAAAGGGTTGGGAGAAACCCCAGAACATATTTAGAGGGGGAAGGTAGAAGAGGAGAGATGGGGAAAGTTCAATTGTGCTAGTAGAAATGAGTGACAAAATGAGTGATTTAGTGCTCCATTTGATACAAGCCATTAGTACATTACATTAAACCCAAAACTATTTGTTTTCTGTTTTTTCAAATTTGTAGTGGTTTTTTTTAAAGCACTAGAACTTAGTATGAAACATATTAACTGCTACTTATATACTTGTTCTAAACTATTGGAATAACTGACAGCTTCAGACGTGGGATAATGGATGAGGGAAATTTGATGACTACTGTAGAGGAATAAATTGACACTAAACAAAAAAAATTAGGTCTCCAACAGTTGAGGGTTTGTCATTTTTGGAACAATGGCATTGTTTAGCTCTATTTCGGTAGGAAATAACTGCAAGACAATGTAAGACAGGAAGTTCTGGCTGTTGTTTAAGTATTACTGTATGGCAATTGTTTCTTTCTGCGTTCTATGTTTGAAGCAGAAATAGCAGTGCTGGGATTTCTATATTATTATCTTGCCAATATTACATGCATATCCACAAACTTGTTTTCTGCAAAAAATTCTTTCCAAGATTTTGTAATAAGTGTCCAGCTTAAACTATCACCTTGAGTTTTACGCCTTGGTTCTGCATTGGCTTCTATTGTACTGGAAAGGAAACAGCAACATTGTTCTCCTCCGTGGAGCCTGGGAAAGATCTCTCAGGGCAAGCCGTACAGAGAAAGTTGTTTATGCAGGTGCCATGACGTTGGACACGATTTGTTTTGCCATAAAGCTACTCCAAAAAGAACTCTGTCCAAATGTAAAATTAAGGCTACAGTTCTGACTGTACTTATTTGGGATTTAAATGTTGCTGAAATTAATACAAGTTGCTTCCAAGGAAAGATGGTTAGGATCAGGCAGTACATTTATTTAGAAGGAAACAGGCCCACTGCATATTCTAACACAACTACTAAATTTACTGCAGCTGCGCTCAGTTTGAAATTGAAACAGAATATAGCCACACACATACCTGCAAAACCTTGTTTGTACATAAAATATACAGGTTGTATGAAGACATTTTCTTATAAAAGCACATTTCCCATGGTTTGCAAGAAATGAGGATTTTATGACTGTTGATATATATTCAGTCATCACAATCACTGCGCAGAATTCAGCTCACACTAAATGCATCACTGGCCTCAGTGGTTTTAGTTATACCTAACTCCATCTAGATTATAATTAATGGCAGAGATCCAAAGAGTTGCTTGAGGTCAGCTGGGACATGCCCAAGAGAATTATGGATTCCCCCAATCCCCTTTGAATGGCAACTTTTGAAAGTTTCAAAAGCAGTTTGCTTTATGTCATAGAGCTTGTGGAAGAAACCATAAGGGCATGCAGAATTTGTTTTGTGAATCTTTGGATTTTGGCCAATACCTTATAAGACACAATTGTGTATAAAATTGCCTGTTACCTAACCAAAATCTGAGCAAGATATTTAAAAACCTTTTAGAAACAATTTTGTATGTGCGTATGCTTTCTGACAAGCACTAAACTGGAATTGTATGTTATTTTGTGGAAACCCATAATGTAACTTGCAATCCCACTTTGGTTTTGGAATAATAATTTGTGGCTCTTTCCGCATACTTCTCCAACAGACAAGGGGAGGGCAGAAGCACATATGATTCTTGGAACTTCATGGTTTTTTCTCTTGATCCTCCCAACAGTTCCCAGAATAGCTCTATATGTCCGTAAGTTTTACCAGGGAGGGTAAACGCCAGCTTTGGTGGGAAGAGGCTATTTTCAGCAGAAGATTCACACACACCTGCAACTGAGGAGGCCACTTCATGCATCTGATAATGTGGATTGCAGTCCACGAAAGCTTAATGCCATAATCAATTTGGTGCAGTGCCACAAAACTCTTTGCCTTTGCAGCCAGAGACTACCTTCCTCTGGGAATTGTCTTTATCTTCTGCTTCCATTCCCAATGCTGTCATCCAAATAAGCAAGGGATAATTGCAGACTTGAGTCAAAGCAGATCCCATCTGAGCAAAATAAACCCCTTGTGCAGATGCATACTGGATTTTTCCCCCACCAAATTATATACAAGGAGTACCATATCAGCATCAATTTGTAGTTTCATGTCAACGCAACATCCTGCTATGAAAAGCTAACTAGACAATTAGGAACATTATAGGAGGTAACTTATGCCAGTGGTTCCCAAACTCCCACCCACCATGGACCACTTGAAAATTGTCAAGAGTCTTGGAGGGCCAAGACTTAATGATTTTTCTGCCTGCTGTTGCAATTGTAATGGGTTGTGCTAAATGCTGTATGATTTTTAATTATATATTTAGTGCTTCATTTATTTATTTTAATATTGTAATTTTTTGCTTTACAATTTGGACTCCATAAAATACAACATTGAACACAATCATGAATAAATACCATACAGGAAATAAAAGAAGCAATAAAAATTAAAAGAAGGACTGGAAAAAAGCAACATGAATGTTTAATATGCTGAGCCCACTGTTGACAGCCACTGTTCTTAACAGACAAACCATAGAACCCACAGTTTGCCTGGCTCCTGTTTCAAGTGTATCTGAAGAAGTGTGCATGCACAGGAAAAGCTCATACCAAAATAAAAACTTAGTTGGTCTTTAAGGTGCTACTGAAGGATTTTTTTTATAAAGCTAGCAGTATCTCTAAGAGTGCTACTCTCTCACTGATTGTTTCACTCTCTTAAGATTTTTCTGTAGGTATATGAACAAATGCTCCTCCTTTTTTTTGCCAGAACTTTTAGTACAAATAAAGTTGCGATGGTCTATTCAGCTTGGGAAATGAAATCTCTCAGCATCATTTGATGGGGCCCAAAGTAAAATAGAAAGAAAGCTGTGTTTTATAGTTGTTCACTAAAGGTAAAGGGACCCCTGACCATTGGGTCCAGTCGTGACCGACTCTGGGGTTGCACGCTCATCTCATGTTACTGGCCGAGGGAGCCGGCGTATAGCTTCCAGGTCATGTGGCCAGCATGACAAAGCCGCTTCTGGCAAACCAGAGCAGCACATGGAAACGCCGTTTACCTTCCCGCTGTAGCGGTACCTATTTATCTACTTGCACTTTGACGTGCTTTCAGACTAGAAACAACATAAATTATTGTGATTAAAATGATAATTGCTGCATTACTGCGAGGAGTAGAGGAAGCTTTAGAAGGCAGCTTGAAAAAAACATGATGAATAAATATACAGCCATTCCAAGAAAACAGTATTTGTATAAATGTACAAATAATATGGACTGCAGGGGAGAACTTTGTTTTAATTTTCTATTTTGAACAAGTGGCACACTCAATAAACCAGTCAGCAAATTTGCTTTACTGCTGTCGTTGTCAGGATGCTGTAACAAGCAGATGGAGGGTTTAATGTAATTTGGTTAACTAATTTTAGCAGGTTTGGCTTTGAGAATTAACTTAGTTTTACATTCTCTTTCTTGCAGGAGGTTGGCGTACATGAATAAAAATGAGAAGCTCTGCACACACTACAGCTGGTTTGATAATGCTGTTGGTGGTACACCATACAAGTCCAGTTGGAAAATTACCTTTCTGTTCCACAAAGAAACTTCTGCCTTGATTTCTGTTTGTGCAAGACTCAGAGGTTACAGCAAGACATCTTTGGTGCTGGAAAGGTTCAAAATAATTTGAGGTATGTACAAGCTCTTCGATGCACACACAGTTGTATCCAAATTACATCATTTCCATTAATTTCCAGAACTGAAATGAACTAATTTCAGTGCATCTACTCTGGGTATCAAACTAAGTTTGATACAAACCACAGAGCTTCCATGGGCTAAAAAGAAAAATGGTTTTGGCGCTGTGGTGTAAACCACAGAACCTAGGGCTTGCTGATCAGAAGGTCGGCGGTTCGAATCCCCACGATGGGGTGAGCTCCCGTTGTTCTGTCCCAGCTCCTGCCAACCTAGCAGTTCGAAAGCATGTCAAAGTGCAAGTAGATAGGTACCACTCCGGTGGGAAGGTAAATGGCATTTTCAAGCGCTGCTCTGGTTTCGTCAGAAGTGGCTTAGTCATGCTGGCCACATGACCCGGAGAAAAAACTGTCTGCGGACAAACGTCAGCTCCCTCGGCCAGTAAAGTGAGATGAGCGTCACAACCCCAGAGTCGTTCATGATTGGACTTAACTGTCAGGGGTCCTTTACCTTTACCTTTTTATTTGAAGGATTGCTTGCAGCAATATGAACCTGCCTGCGCCTTAAGGTCAGCCTCACTCAGAGGCCCTGTACACAGCCCACAATGAAGATCAATAATATTGTCAGGCACTAGAGGCAGGGTCTTCTTGTTGGTGGCCTCACATTTGTGGAAACTCTCCTAAGGTATGTAAATATTTGGCTCCATCATTAATGGCTTGAAAATTATTTTATCAGTGTTTAGCTGTGCTGTTAAGCTGAGACTCATTACTGAGTTACTCAGCTTGCTGCTGGTTTAAATGGGTTTCTGCATCAATGTATCACTCTGGTTTTATATTGGTTCCTTTTTGCTTAATTGTTTTACATTGCTTTTTATATTTATTTTTTAGTTGTATTGTTTTATTCCTCTAATTTTTAGGCCATGCTTCATCACGTCAACATCAGGTCTCTGTGTTCCGGTGGACCCTGTTTGTGCCGAGGTTCCCAGTTGTGCAAAGTTCTCCTAAGCACAACCAACTGTACAGGTTCAGGGCCCTTTTACACTAATTCTGAATGTGTGCAAGCTTGAGCATAGCTAATGGTCCAGCTAATGGTCCCCGTTAGTGAGCTGTTCTAGATCGTCACAATCCCTGGCTAATTAGTAGGATAGTACTGTTTGGGATTTAGATTTGGGAATTCTCTATTTGGGAATTGAGAATTTGCAACGCCAGAAGGGAGGACAAAGGTGGGCATCGATATATATAACATTTGCAGATGGTGGTTTTAGATTTGTGCTGCAAATCTTGAAATGATTACTATCGAAAGACAATAATCCCACCATATTGGGAAGACACCCGATGATTTATGTGCCTGCTCAAGTTTGCTGAACAGCTGCTGGTAACCATTGATGGGAGATAATCATTTTTAGGAAATAAAATCTCACACCACAGCTCTCGAGTAACTGATGTTGTTTGTATATACGGTAAGTAATTCTTTTAAATGTTTCTATATATGCAGCGATTTTCAATTGTTTTTATATATATGCAATTATTTTACTTTTTATTGTATTGTGAAATTCCTTTGGGCTGCTCCATGGGAAGTGATTCATAAAATGAAATGAATAATAATATACCGGCAATATGAAGATACTAGCAGTGAAAACTTTGCAATTTCTTCATCCTGCCCCGCCAACATCGAATTACACTTAGCAATAAGTAACAATGGACCATTGGGTGACGGTTCTAGAGGCATGGTGGTAAACAGCTTTTACGTGCTATGCCGCCACTGTTGCTAATGTACCATACATTTCGCCCCAGAAAGGCTGACTAATTATTTTAAAGGACAATACTAGAAGTCAAGGTCTAATAGATATGGCAATTGAACTCTGCCAGACTTGCAAGATGCATTATTGATTATCCACGCATCCAGGATCTCTCAGTCTGCACATCAGTGAGCGTTTGTACTAAGTAACCTAACAACAGCTTCACATCTCTGCCGAATCCATTTAAAGCAGAAGCCGCTTATTCCAGCAATTAAAAATTTAGGTCATAGGGTTACCAAGATGAAAGGTATTTATTTAGTGCAGTGCTTTAAGACCTCTATTAAATATGGCATTCTCACAGTGACCCCTAGATTTAATTCATTAGCTAAGATAAGATCAGGACATTTTTATAGGACGATGTTTTCCCCACACATCAGTGCGCTAGATATTATGAACCAAAAAAAAAATGGAATAGCAAAAGAAATAAAGTGCTATTAGCAGCTTTCGAGCTGGGGAAAATGCCAGATTAGAGGGCACTAATGTCAATGGTTTATAAAAGAAAGAGGCCTCTACATTCATGTAAGCTATCTGTAACTTAATTTTATTAGAAATTCTTCCACTCAGGCTAAAGGATTCTCTGGCTAGAGAAGTGATGGCACTAAAAAGAATCTCTGTAGCCATTAAATATCAGCAAGCTCTACCGTTGCACTAGTGTTGATCCATCACATTTTGAAACTGTTCCAAGAAATGTCACTTTTTTAGGAAGAAAGGTATTTCTAAGAAGGAGCTACCTCTGCCAGTGAGTGAATGATTCTGCTGAAAATGCATTTCCTGGAAGATGCCGCTCCTCTTCCCAAACTGCTGAGATTAATCATCACTTTGACTTCCTCAGCTGCACTTTTTCCATTGCACCTCCCTATTTTTGCCAGTTATCCTTGACCACAATGCATTTAACGATAGACAAATCACCTATGGTTTGATTCTGTGAGCTATGGTAACCTGTGCAGCAGAAAATGTTTCCTTGGGTTGTGTTTCTTGGCCAAGTTTTGTTCCTTAGCCAAGACTTTCTGGGACAAGCTGTTGATACTAGTCTGATCAACATTAGCACTATTTTACAGTACTGCAACCTCTTTCTTGCTCATCAGCAAGAATCTGCCCATTTTGATTTCTCTCTGTTTCTCATTTTTCCAATCTTAAGGTCAGTTCTCCACATTTCCACATCAGTTTGCAATTCTTTAAAAAGTCCTCATTAAAATTCACCAGCATATTAATGTGAATTTCTTATGATATTCACAGGTTTGGAATGTTGTTGGGTCTAATTATACATTTTTTGCATAGGAATTTCCCCTAATAAAATGCATTTTTGTATGTTGTTTTCACTAATCTATGCATTTTTATATCAACTTTACCCCAGTATATGCATTTTTGTAGACAAAATGCTGGAGAAGTGCAATGAAAAATTCGGAGAAGTGCAAATTTTTAAGGATTACTGTTTTAGTTCTCTTATTGTTTGGGGAAATGTAAATTAGGTAGACTGTCCTTTAAAGGCAAACTGAACCCAATTTCTCCCTAACTCCCATGAGTCACATGATACAGCTCCCAACATGTAGTAATGCTATTAGTTCTAGCCCTTTAGCACTGGATTTTTTTGGTCCCATTATACTTATTGTATTGTCCTTGCGCTGTTGTGATTTTTATGTGAACCAGCCATGTGCTATAATAACTATGGCATATTATTATTGTTAGGAGCAGGGTGAGTCTGTGGGAATGAAGTTTGATCCTCCATTTTATTGCCAACAACTGCGCATAGCCACCTATTTTGGCAGGAGGGTTCTTTCCCCGAAACCTTAATTTCTCAAAATGGAGCTGGAGGGATATCGGTGATTTCTTCCTTCCATGTTTGGGCATGTGTGTCCCCTTTAAAATGCATCCTATTCTGCACAGTTCTGTATGGTCATATATCACACATTGAAAATACTACCTGCGCTGCAGATTATGGTGAGTGGTGATTAATGTGCAACAGTCTTTGACCATGCATCATCTAGCTAGTTGGTGCACTTGCAAAAAGTGAGTAAAAAACCACTGTAACACACCACTCCCTGCCCAACTCCAATCAATACCCTTCTATTAAGCACAAGGCAGAGATTTCAATGAGCTTTATTTAATGTCTATTTAATATATAATAGTTATGTGTTCAGCTTTAAGCAAAAATGGGGTGAAGGCACACTAACTTTATGTACAAATGATTGCACAGGTGAGCATATGTTTACCTAAATCAGGGGTCGGCAAGGTTTACCGGCCATGGGCCAGATCACTCCCACAGAGATCGTCCGTGGGCTGGATTGGTGCAGCGCAATGCTGGAAATTGCGTCTGCGCATGTCCGCAGCGCCGGAAATCACTTCTGCACATGCCCAGACACAAAAAAATTCCACCTGTGCAGAAGCGATTTCCGGCATCTGGACATGCGCAGACGTGATTTCTGGTATCTACACGTGCGCAGACATGATTTCTGGCGCCGCTCGGCTAGTCCCCATGCTGCACTGTGCTGGTTTAGTGTAGAGCGCGGGGGACTCGCCAAGGTGAAACTCGGTTTGGGGGCGGCTCGTGGGCTAGTAAAACGGTTTTCGTGGGCTGCATCCAGCCCATGGGCCGCATGTTGCCGACCCCTGACCTAAATCAAAGAAAGAAATTGACCTTTCAAACATCCCCCACCAGCTGCCCAATTTGCAACTAATTACAGGGATGTGCAGCACAGCATTGCAAGATCAAGAAAGATAAGACAACACACATGATTTAAGAACCTCCCACTCTTTACTGCATTTCCCAATGGCGTGCAGTATGAAACTGCATTATGAACAAGGAGATACATTCTTGTATCTCCCTGGAGCGGCAATTACATTTGAAGAAAATACCAGCACAGCAATGTCTCGCAAAACGAAGGAGGCTTTGGTGTGGCTTCCACCATAGTCTATAGCTCATTCTCAGTGGTGTCCATGTTTAGGACATTTTGAATTTTGTTCAGTGAAAGCCAGTGCAGATGATCCTCTCATGCAATCAAATAATATGTGAGAAGGCCCCATCTCCCACCAACACAGCAGGCACTCATGGTCCCCACCACCCATGCAGTCAATGCACATGAGAAGGGGCTCTATTCACATACCTGATTGGCTTAGGGTCCCCCTTTGTGTGGAGGAGCTTTGCACATGTCCATTACTATACAGTACATGTAGAGACCCTTCTCATGCAGACCAAATGGATGAACTGTGGGAGGGTGCGGCGGCCAGACACATCAGTGATTATGGCCCCATAATTTTTCACCTCTTCATGTGTCCTTTATAATAGCAACAATTAAATTATTCTAATGAATTGACTCCTATGTGCGAGACTCTGCGAATCCCCTTTAGGTGAAGGAAATCACCTGATTTGCTTCATTTAGTTATAACACTAAACTATGGCTTTGCAATATGTGAATGAGCCTCAGGCATGTCAACTGGCCTCATTATACCCCAAACCAGACAAACTGTGGTCAGTCTTAATTATGGTTTAGGGATGCAAGCCAACTTCAAACTATGGTTTGTCTTGGCTTATTTTCTTAAACCATAGCAAAGATTAACAACAGTTCTGGCTTGGGTCAAAATAATAACTTGTGGTGAATTGAAAGCTTCCAATTGCCTCCTCACAGCTATGCTGGAAAAGAAAGTCCGTTTTTACTGAATTTCAGACTGTGAGACTCAATGATATTTGATGTAGATCTGCACATAGTTACTGCTTGTAGTTTTGTTGGACCTTACTGTAAGCTGCTGGAGAAGTTCCATGGCTGACATAGCAGAGAATGAGCACATAACTATTCATTTCTAGCAAAACCTCAGCTGGTTGTCACTATTTTAGTACAGCATCTGAATCACAAATTTAAATAATTTCAATATGAACTATATTGGGGCATGAGTAAATAATATTCTTGTTTATGAATCTGGGCCATCATCTGCTGTAATTTTATTATGCTTTTCATACCTTGCCCGAGACCCATCTTGAATCTACTGTAATAGCAAGACAGGAATTAGAGCATCGAAACAGAGGCATTCCAGCATATTTTAGCAGGCTGGCTGGGGGTAAGAGCAGGGAAAACCAGAAAGGAAAACAGGCTTCAGAAATGACAGACGTGATGTAATGCTGAAATTATAACGATTTGAAGTAGGCTCTGGGCGAATGAATCATGCAGCACATGTGTGGCAACTGTTGTGGTCACATTTGCCTAGACTGAGGCTCCGTGTGAAAATATGACTTTCCCTAAGCAGCAAAGGGAGCTGAATGAATGGAAGCCAAAAAATCAGTTTGCCATTGAAGTTCAGGAAGTAAACTACAGTTTGCATAATGTATTAGCAAGCACTGCGATACATTAGCAAAAATGAAAAGTGAGTGGCTATATACTTCTGGGAGGGAAAGAAATATATTTGTTGCTAAACATGCTGCTTAAATTTCAGGTGCTAGGAGGATTCAGAGAATTCCCCTGTCAGCACTTATTCGTGCCAGTATCACACACTAATTTGTGCTCTGATCTTTCCACTAAGGACGGTTCTCGTCTTCCAAGTCTGGGTGCGTAGGCGGTTTGCACCCCCACCCCCAATATTATTAAAAAGAAGGTTGCATTTTAATATTTGTTTCAGAAAACAACAAAAATCCTTTCCACTTGGCATTTATTTTCTCCCCATTGTCAAAAGTGCAGGCTTAGCATGATGCATTAACATTCATTTGAAAATTTGGTTATGAACTATGAATTGAAGACCATGAAGACCAGTGGAGAAAGCCCAGGCAAGGAGGTGTGAGGCTCAACTCACCACTCTCTCCCACACCCTCCATTGAAGACAATTGTCTCAGCTTGCCTCATGAATGAACCAACCGTGATGGGCAGCAAGACCTGAATCCCCATTGCAAAATGGCTTTATACGAAGCAGAGATGGTTCCTAAGATGTGGCACATGTAATTAGAGAAATGGGTAAGATGCACTAGGCATGGTGTGTGTGTGTGTGTGTGTGTGTGTGTGTGTGTGTGTGTGTGTGCACCCACAGAGAGCTCTCATGCACACAAATGTATAATTTTATCTTAAATAGAGGAACAGATGCAGGCAGGCAGGCAGGCAACATTATGCTGTCAGTTTCTAAGTGATACATATTGAATTAATTTAATAGACAATAGTGTGTCCTAATGTTTGAAGCCAACAAAATTCTTTTCTGTCTCCCAAATGTTTGATAAAAACTTTTTTGTGGTTAATTTCTAGCTCTTGGCTGCATTTCCTGCTAATTTCAAACATATGTCATATACAAAATATGTTAATTTTCAAAGCTCAAATCTGGCAGGAGGTGATTGTAAAGCTGGCATAGAGAAGGCTGGGACAAACAAAGAGAAGAGCTGAAAGTTGGCAGGATTCATTAACATACTGTATCTTTTTCAACCATTTCCATATACAGGAATGATGATAGGAAGGTAAATGGCCTGTGATAAAATTTCAGTGCTCCAAACGAAAAGCTCCTTGAATTTATGCAGTTACTGCAATTTACTTTTACACTACAAAAACTTACGAGTAATCAAAAGCAGGAGGAGGAAGAAGAAATCCACTGAAATTTCTAACAACCTAATCTTGGCAGTAAACAGAGTTTTCCTTTTTAGTTGGAGAGGAACATACGCAACCATGTTAATGAGTTTTCCAGAGATTGTGGGCAGTTTCTCACGCCACAAAGATACCCGAGTACAATGTCTATGTGTTTTGCGTTGGGTGTGAAGGACATGTGCATGTGTAAATCACCTTTTTAAAAGCATGGAAACATGAGCCTGTTCCTTTCCTAATTGCCACATATGTAGAATCTTAAAGATATCTTATAGATGGTGTTACCACCACCCCACACTCAAGGTAGTCTTTGACAAGGCAGCAATATATATGTAGTGCCAAAATGGCACTCTCTTGAAAAAGTGTGACTAAACACATTGCCAACTCATGCCTGGGGTGGCCGTGCTTACCTAGGCCCTGCTTTTTACCATTGCCACAACTGAAAGTCAGAAATGTTTAAAGTCTTTTAATAGGGATCTCATTACTAATGCGCATGACTCCACCTGAAAACAATTGAATACAACTGCATCTTGTCAACAATCCTATATAATAATGTGCATTCCCTGTGTCCGCACTACTGTGCATGTGCCCCATGGACACAGGGATTGGACGCAGAGACTTGACGCGCGCGCACACACACACACACACTCTCTCTCTCTCCCCTCTGCTACCGTTTCGCTCGCAGTCCTCAGAAGAATCGCGGCCTTCTCCTGGGCGCCCGCTGACCAGCTGGGCTCAGCGGAGCGCCCCGACGAAGCGGCGACCGTGGGAGGGGACAGCAGCCCCCCCACGCACCGCTGCCGCAGAAAGAGGCCGAATCGCGGCCTTCTCCTGGGCGCCTGCCGGCCAGCTGGGCTCAGCAGAGCGCCCCGACGAAGTGTTGGCCGAAAAAAGGCTGAATGCTCTAGCGCCCATTTATTAAACGGGCTGAATGACACTAGTTGTTTCATAAGTGACGTGAAATAAGTTGGAGGAATATTCCCACCCAGCATTGCCATTGGTCAGGATTGATGTCAGTCATAGTCCAGAAACACCAGGCGGTTGGGAAGGACACCAGACTGTGGAAAGCTATCCTAAAATACCTTGGCTGTTATTATGCAAAGGGGCAGTCAGTTGTCATCATTTTGAAACAATGTTCTGTATGTGGACAGGCCAAGTAAAATGTATTCTTGATCTTCCTAGGAAACAAATTTTGAGTATACCAGCCGCTGCTACTTTTACAGAGAAAATATTAAGGTGTCTACTTTGTCTCCCATTATTGTAATAACATCTTCTTTTTTATGTCCCATCCAGTAACACACACACTTGGCTTTATGTCCATAACATTGTTCATGTCCTTAATTGTCATGTTGCATCAGCACCTGAATCCTATTGGACATGGGAATACCAGTTACCATAGGAACAAATACATTTTCAGTGAACGAGCAGTGACAAACAAGTTTTACTGCCTACCATTATGGTTTCCTCCAAATACAGATTGGCAAGTTTTCTCCTGATTCATGATTTATACTTTAGCCTTGCCAAGCCAAACAAAATAAGCCAAAATAGCTCAGGGGGATGGATGTTGGATATACTTTGCTGTCCAAGGCACCACAATAGATATTTTTTGGGAATGGCCCAAATTTGAAAGGGTCTTGGCAAAGGTTCTCGTATTGTACTTTGTGTGAATGGTGCTAGATGAGTTTGAAACAGCCCAACAATTAGGTTTAGTGGGAATTAATCCACAGAATGTGTTGGCAGTCATTGGAAATGTGGACCTAATTCCAATTTCTTTTTTTATGCATATGCAAGGAAAGTGCATTTTAACAGGCTACACTCCTCATTCATCTAAGATGCTACCAATGCCAAATGTATAGTTGCCAGACCACAGTTTCAAATATACAGGATATGGTGAGGGCAAAGCCTCTGATCAAGAGGGCCGCACAATTTGTTGAGTTTTTGAGTCGTTGCAATTGAGTTTTTGAGTCGTTGCTTGAGAAAGCAGCCTCCAATGGACAAGAACCAGTGGGGGCTGGTTCATAAGGGTAAATCGGGCACTACACACCAACCTGAGCCTGCCCTCAGCCAGTCCCCACATGTCTGCCTTCTTACTTATAACCAATTGGGAGGTGGCTCTGCCTATCAATGGCTCTGGCTCCACCCACTGTTGGTCTCTCTGCCTTCTGCCCTGCCAGTCTCAGTGGGCACCAGACACCATGGTCAAGAACCTGCAGCCAGAAAGCAGGAGAAAGTGGATCCTTGCAAACCCTGGGTTACAGCCAACATGTCTACAACCTCATGAAGCTGTAGTGTTTGGAAACAAAATGCTTTCGTTATATTTCACAACATTATGATGTTAAGGAACAGTGGTGTGGAAATGTTAAGACTCATGGTAAATCAGGTTACTATTGCACCACCTAGCATCTGCCAGTTGCTTGGGTTTTTCTACAAATTCTTGACTCGGGTGACATTGATATGATCCAGCAAGCCATTCTTGGGAATCATTTAACACAGATAATTGATGTCTTATCTGTTAAGAAATCCTGAGCACCCACTCTTGTTTTGTTAATCTAAAATGCATTGATGGACCACAGGACTCCAGGAAAAAGGGAGAGAAATCACAAGATTGAGTTCAGAGCTCCCTGTTCTGGAATAGCGAGCACCTCCTTAAATAAAGAGTAAAATGTATTCTAGGTTTGTGTATTTGGGATATATAAGAGCATCAGCTGCTGTATGACCTGTTCATGATCTTTCCTTCCTTCTTGCTCTTTCTTTCTTTACATAATGACATCATACAGTTTTACTGATCAAAGTCTTCATGCAACAACTAAAGCACTATTGCTGTTTGTTGCTACAGAACCAAACAACTGTTCCATAGTGTGTCTCGTAGTTGTTCCTTCCCAGGTCCCATTTTCTGTGAGTGCAGAGTTCTGAGTTCTTGTGTCTGCAGTTAAACAGACTAAAAAAGTATAGATTATTCTGTTTTGCCAGGGTATAATTGACCTTGCCAAGCGGGTCAGATGGCTGAGAGCTAAATGTTGGATGAAGGCATGCAAACACCTGCAGATGCTCAATCACTATTTGCCCCACTATCAGGAGGCTAATTGATTAAGATGAGAACAATTAAGATGAGAACAACTGAAATGAGCAGGCAAAATAAAAAGCAAATGCTTGTGTTTAGCCTCAAGGTTTCAAATAACTATGGATAGAACAATCAGTGCATCTAGTCCTCATTATGAAATATTTTGAGTCTGGGAGGCACCACTGAACAGCTGTCAGGTAAGTCCCTGCCTTCATATTGTTTGCATGTCAAGAGAGAGAAGAGAATTGTGGGGATTGTACTGAGCAAAAAGGTTGCAGCAGTTAGTGTATGTTATAGGATGTTCAGGCTTGAATGGCAACGAGAGAGGGCCCAGCCTTCTTGCATTTTGCTGCTCCCTTAGCTACTATTTTTTAGAAGGTTAAGACCCTTCTAACCCGCCCCCTTTCGATTTAAGCCAGCCTTCACCAACCTGGTACCCTAAAGATTTTGGACCACAACTCCCATCACTGATGGGAGTCATAGTCCAGAACATCTGGAAAGCACCTGGTTGATGGCAATTACTGAGTGAGTAACTACCATAAGTACTTGGTTGCTTTTCCATTTTTGTATACCTGAGTCTTTGTTGTCTCTGCTCTTTCTCCCTGTGTATGCCAGCCCCTGAAAGTTCCTCTAACCCAGGCATCCCCAAACTGCGGCTCTCCAGATGTTTTGGCCTACAACTCCCATGATCCCTAGCTAACAGGACCAGTGGTCAGGGATGATGGGAATTGTAGTCCAAAACATCTGGAGGGCCGAAGTTTGAGGATGCCTGCTCTAACCCTTGACTCTTGTCCTTTAAAGGAAACATACGTGATGACTGTTTGGCCTGTTTCCTTTTTGCTACATGGCACATGGTGGGAGCTTATCTACAGTTGAGAATTCATGGCCAACAGGACTTTCCTTGGGTCTCATAGATCAGAAGAAGAGCACAGGTTTTGCATCTATGATTCTGTAATATCATTTTTTTATTAAGAGAGCAGTTGTATCCAGGAGCGTTGTTTGCTGGTTGGGTATAAGAATGCTACTAATCTTGGCTGCAGTGGAGAAACGCAATGGTAGCCTCAGAAGCAACTCACTGGTGGAGTGGAGTCACTATGCTAGCATCCTGGAAGGTGGGTCACTGCTGCGTACCTAGAAGATCAAAATGGCAGGGAGATTGCTGCAAAGAAGATGCACTGGTGGAGCCAAACTGGTGCTTCGTTCTGCACAGCACTGACCTACTGAGGATGTTCACAGACATTCTGTTACCACTGATTCAGAGGTGTGAAATGGCAGCAGAAACATTATAGCAACAGAACACTGACAATGTATTGGGTGCATGGCTGGGTATGGATGAATCTTTCAGTTTTGGTTCTTTTCATTCTTTCATCTTTCGGTGTGGCTCATCAGTTTACAATTTTTTTAAAAAAAACCTGCAGGAAAATTCATACTGATTTTTGCAAAACGTTTGGCTAATATATACATTTTTTTCTAGGCACAGATCCACCAGCAATTTCTCCTAATATAATGCATTTTTATACATTAATTTTACTAATATATTTGTACTTCTTAATCTAGGTATTTTAATAACTTTTAGCTGGAGAACCTCATAGTGCCTATTTTGAAGAGTTGCTGTGTTTTGGTTTGCATATTGGTCTGGGGAGGGAGAGTTGGTGCATTTGCATTAAAATGTGAACCAAACAAATGTTTTCCCCATCCTTAAGCATTGCTGAAGAGGACCAGAGATCTGTTGGAATCTGCAAAGGACTCTGAGGTCAGTACACACAATATTAGTATCATGGGTGGCTCGGAAGCATTGTATTATATTTTTGATTCTATTCTGCTTATTTTGTTTTTGAAGCTGTCACCCTAAACAGCTGCTATTATGTAAGCCACCTTGTCAGAATTTTACTCAGAAAGGTGGTCTATAAATATTTTAAATTAAGTATAACGGCATTATGTTTGACCTATAAAAGAGGAGGTATTAGCTAAACTTTCCTTTTGAAATTAATGGAGAGCTGATCAGGGATGGGGCATCTCAGGCCCAGAGGCCAAATTCAGCCCTCCAAAAGTATAAATAATGCAGTAAAACATAATAAAACCATATTTTAAAAGAGTTAATATCAGTAAAACTGCAACAACAAAAGTTTGGGTTGAGTAACTGTAGCAAGAATATGATCAAACTTTCCCATAAGCATTAGGCAATAGAAATGTTTTTATCTGGTGCTGAAATGATAGTAAAATCGGTGTCAAGTGCGCCTCCCTCAGGAAAGTGTTCCAAAGCGCCATTACAGAGAAAGTCCATTTTGTCTCCACCATCTACACTTCTTTGGGAAATGGGACACAGAGAAGGGTCTCGGACGATGACTGAAGTGCCTGGGTTGGCTCCTATGGGAAGGAGCAGTTACATTAGCACTCAAATGGCTAAACTTTTCTTTTGAAACCCCCCATACAAAATGACACAAAATAGTGACCAAGCTTTTGAGTCCACCATAACATCATTAGGCTGGATGTTACAGTTCGCAGAGATGTGCAGTGCTCAGATGGCATTTGGGGGGAGGGGAGCTTTCCTCCTCCTGATGTACAATTTATTTCATTTTTTTTAAAAAAAATTCATCTCACTGCTGTTGGCTAGCTCACTGGCTAGCCAATAAATATGAAATGAAGCTAAGTCTGTTTGACAGCTAAGCACAGTTATGCTATGCAGCCTGCTGTTAACTCAGCTGCAGCCTGCTTGCTCCTCTAAAGCCACCAAACAGAATTGAGCCATCATTTTATTCACACGTAACTTGAATGAATATCAAAAGTGATAATGGTCAATGGGTGACTGAAACAATAGCTGACAATTTGTTTCCAATCGTATTTTGCCTGCCGGAGTTTGTAGCTGTTTGGCTCCTAAAATGCATTCCCAATGATTACAAGGACAAAACCACTGGGAGATTTTTTTCCCAAATCAATACTTACACTTTCCTGGTCATTCAGTTCCATCCATAGCTGGATATTGTTTTTTAAAAGTTTTGGGTAGACTAGTAGGCACACTGGGTTTTCCATAGTTAGCTTTGGATCAGATTCCTTGTATCAATGATAGACTTTTCTCCACTGTGCAATGTTCTTTGCAGGCACCACGTAATAGAGGGAATCCAGTTGTGCCTGATGGTGCAGTCCTGTGTCTTGAGAGCTAACCTTCATGCATACACAGAGTGCTGGAAAACTGCAAAATAGTGTATTGGGGGGGGCAATAAAAGGGTCTGCTAGTGTGAAGTGTACCCCACCCACAATAGTCCATGACTGGTGCAGTGGAAAAGTGATGGACAAAGTGCAGTCAGTACAAACCTGCCTGGCTTTGAGATCTTTGCGTGACGAGGATGCCTGAAATCCCCCCAAATAACTCACACCAGGACACTTAATTTTGGTTTGGGTTTTTGGCATTATTTTGGCCACAACTTTATTTAATTACAATTATTTATTTGAGTGTTGGCTTAGGCTTTTGGTTAAACCATCTGTCCCCCGCTTTGGGACAGGACCAATTTCCATCTGCCCGTAGGGGCAGGACCATCACCATCTGTCCAATTTGGACAGCACCAGCTCCGACTTCCCCACGCGTAAAGGGAAGTCAAGTAAACACCCAATGGGAGAGGAGGTAGCTGTGCCCAGACATTCCCCCCTCTTGTCCATGAGTGTTCCCCAAGGCTCAGTCTCTGTAAAGAGGCCCCCCAGCCCTGCCATTTGGCGGGGATATAAGGACGAGAGACAAAGCCCCAGGATTCCTTTAACGGAATACTTCTATATGGATCAATGTTAAGAAGAGGGTTGGCATGTAGATGCCACACCCCTCCTCCAACAAATTAATTAACCAAAAGCCTAACCACCAACCTAACAAGTTGTGACGATTTGCTTAGCAGTAGGCAAAAACCAAATGACAAGGCCAATCAGCCAGATGGCAAAATTCCTACTGGGGCCCTGAATACAGGCGACCCCTTGAAAGGCAAAGCAATGTCAGGCTAACACCTTAAAAACAAGCGGCGGGTGGGAGGGAGATTCAAAACCAGCACGAGTGACCAAATTCAAAAGATGCCAGGAATAAATAGGGGGCCCATTAGCAAATCAGAATTACGCATTCATTCATTCATGCACACATTCTTGCATGCACACTCTCTTGCAGAACCCCAGCACCCACCCCAAACCAGGAGGATTTCTACATCCCTTCCGCAACCCGCATTATCTTTGATTAGATAATGCGCTTTGCGGGACATCCTTCTCTCAGTCCTGCCAATCTCACATGCCTGTTTGGTGAGGATGCGGGAGAGGACCTTCTAAGTGGCTGTTCCCAGACTTGTAACTCTCTTCATAGACTAGCTCTCTTCTTGTCCTTCTGTTGACATGTGAAGACCATTTTATTCCAGTGGCCTTTGGGAAACTGACTATTTATAAGAAAGGGGACTTTAATAGTGCTATGCTTTTGCTTATACTGAACTTGTTTACTAGACTTTACAAACTAATTTTTAATGTATCATTTTAATTTGATTAGAGTTTAATGAAACTATTATTTTTTTATATACTTTAAGCTTTCTGTGTTTTATCCATGTTTCTTTTATTTTTTTTGTGAGCCACCTGGAGTCCCAGTTCTGGGATATAAATAAAGATAGTAATTAATTATAATAATTAATACATGATTTTAGCTTGAAAAGTTGTGTGGGTGCCTTTGCAGTCAGCTTCCAAAACAGGGGCCATTCTAGAATATGGAGCAAATGTGTTTTCTTTGCTTCTGTGTCTCATTGTCCCTTATGCACAGATAGTGAGGAATCAAGGATGGATGGGCTCAAATGTTCTGGGAAATGGTGATGCTTCAGAACTTTTTAGCTGGATTGAGAATTCTAGGGTAAACTTCCTCCCGCCCTTGAGAGGATGTTACTAGCCATTTATCAATATGAGTTAGATCAGTGCCACAAGGGTCTTATCCATTCCAAAAGGCATAGAAGGTGAGTGTAGCGAATGTTGTTATTGTTTAGTCATTTAGTCGTGTCCGACTCTTCATGACCCCATTGACCAGAGCACGCCAGGCACTCCTGTCTTCCACTGCCTCCCGCAGTTTGGTCAGACTCATGTTGGTAGCTTTGAGAACACTGTCCAACCATCTCGTCCTCTGTCGTCCCCTTCTCCTTGTGCCCTCCATATTTCCCAACATCAGGGTCTTTTCCAGAGAGTCTTCTCTTCTCATGAGGTGGCCAAAGTATTGGAGCCTCAGTTTCACAATCTGTCCTTCCAGTGAGCACTCGGGGCAGATTTCCTTCAGAATGGATAGGTTTGATCTTTTTGCAGTCCATGGGACTCTCAAGAGTTTCCTCCAGCACCATAATTCAAAAGCATCCCTTCATGTTTGCTTCCCTTCATGGATCAATGGATCATTGATCCCTTCATATAGTCATCTCTTGTGTTGTTGGAAAAGAGTGTTTGTGATGACCAGCTTGTTCCCTTGACAGAACTCTATTAGCCTTTGCCCTGCTTCATTTTGAACTCCAAGGCCAAACTTGCCAGTTGTTCCTTTTATCTCCTGATTCCCTACTTTAGCATTCCAATCCCCTAAAATGAGAAGAACATCCTTTTTTGGTGTCATTTCTAGAAGGTGTTGCAAGTCTTCATAGAACTGGTCAATTTCACTTTCTTCAGCACTGGTAGTTGGTGCATAAACTTGGATTACTGTGATGTTAAAAGGTCTGCCTTGGATTCGTATCGAGAGCATTCTATCATTTTTGAGATTGCATCCCAGTACAGCTTTCGCCACTCTTTTGTTGACTGTGAAATGGAGTGGCCCTCATAGTCGACAAAAGAGTGTAGCAATAGGGCATCTCAATTATTCAAGGCACACTTCAACTCCAGCATACAGTTGGGGAATCCCTGGAATAATCAGACTAAACATACTGGTTCAGCAGATAATCCATTTATTTCAGGGACTGCTCTCAAGAACATGAGCGTTTCATGCAAGAGGAGTATGGGAAAACTTCAAAAGCAAGAGTGTTCTTTCTACTAAATATATGACACATTGCTAATACGGTAAAATAGGGAAAGGCTATATGTATACTTTGGGCCCACAACTGAAATGCATTGCTGAAAATATAACCAGAGCATGATTTACTGCCCATGGAAATTATGACATTTATTTAAGTCTAGAACTTTACGCACAGTTGACTTGCACAGAGGCTTTTGATGCCTCTGCCATGGTTATAGAAACAGTACTCTTAAGGTCCAATGGTTGTGAGGTGAAGCAGTTACTGTACCCATAAGTCTCGCTTTTCCTCTTAGCCAGTGTCACATTGCTGACAGTGTGAATACAACTTTTCGCTTGATTACTCAGGGAGTTGTCATTCACTTTCATGAAGAGAGGAATGGTTTCTCCCAAAAGGCTAGTGGCCATTGGCTTTTCATCTGGAGTTCAAGATGTTCTTCAAATTCACAGAGGATTAATAACAGGAAGACAAGAATATCAATAGTAGCCCATGACTAAGACAGGTATGAAACAGCCTCTTGCTGAGAGTGCCATGAAACCCTAGCCTGTTGGAAGCTAAGAGTGAGTGGCAGGACCTGGTGTGATTTATAGAGTAATTTCAGAATGCCTGATGCATTCTCTAGAGAGCAACTGTAAGTTCACACTGTTAAAGGCAAGATTTGAGACTTGGTGGGCTGAGGCTTCGCTTACATTCTTGTTTGTAACAGGTGCCTGCTAAGTAGGCTGAAGAATAAGCTATTGAGGTTCAACAAGTTAATAGCAAGAAAAAGCTGGTTGTTGATTAGAAAAAAAAAATCCCTTGTCAATCAAGTGAGTAATTTCTGTTGCAGAGTTTCATCTTTAAAATCACAACAGCCATGGACTAAAATCCATGAGAAAAAAATAATACTCCAAATATGTCTTACAAAACACATGTAGGAACTCACTTCTAAGACAAATAGTGATTCCCAGTTTGAATTTGCCTTACATATTTGCTTCTTTAATAATGGTTCCATCCCAAATGACTATTAATATAAGACAGATCTGGGTAACAGCAACAGCAATGGGGATCAACCATTGCTTCCCTATCCCTGAATCCTTGCTGTAACCTGATGCCTACAGCACCTAGCAGTGACTAACTCAGTCTGCAGTTAGTTCATCTTACAACTTAGTTTAAATAGGAATATGGGAAGTTGCTGTATACGGAACCAGACCATTGGTCCATGTAGCTTGGTATTGCCCACATGGACTGATAGCGGCTCTCCAGGGTTTCAGATAGGGCCTCCTGGCCTACCTGGAGATCCTGAAGATTGAGCCTGGGGCCTCCTGCATACAAAGCAGTTACTCTGCCACTGAGCTATGGCCCTTCAACCTTAATGACTATAACAACCAGCCTAATATTGCATAAGCTGATGTCTGAAGCACTTAGATACTACAGTATATATCTTGGCCTAAATCAGACTTCTTGGTTCTTTGGTCTGTCAAAAGTGCTCTGGAGAACTCAGAAGCTTGCCCAGTCTTCTGTGACATTCTGGCTGCCCAACTGTGAACTTTGGAGCTTTTGTCCTCCTGGTGGACCCTTACAACTGCCTTTGCTTTTTTTTAAAAAAAAAAAAATACCACCATCAAATATTAAACCTCATTGGATGTCTTATATGGACATTGAGGAATAGCTGTTTTCTGTTGCTTTTCTCCCAGCACCTGATAACTAGTTGTCTCTGAATACCATGCTTCCATTTTTAGATATTGTTGCTAAACAACATTGATATAAAATGAACTGGAGGCAAAGTTGTTAATGCTTAAATAAGAAAACCTTTGTGTGATTTAAGAAGAAGAAAACCCAGCAACCTCAGAGCTGCTGACTGGATAAACAAACCGTGAGTAGACATCGTTATGGAACTGTGATACAATGGCACATAATTATGAGAAAACAAGGATCTGAAGGCATAGCTATTTTCCTGAAAGCACAGCCAACATCTGGAGTGAATTAAACCTATCATTGCAAATTGTATAAATGAATGTAATAGACAGGTAGACATTTTTATGGAGAGTAAAGAGATTGAATGAAACAGTGACAAAGTGGGAGTATTGAATTAAGAAACAGTTGAAAGGCAGAAGGTCTGATAACGAGTCGTTTCCTGTGAAGGAATTCTTATCTTTATATGTCTGTCAAACCCTCCAAGTACTGAATGGTTTTCAGGGAAAGTGGGCGTCAGCCAGGAAAATGAAACCAAATCTCAGTACAAAGAGCAACAAATATATAATGGAGAGTTAGAAGGGTCACTGGCTATTAGTGATGGGAGCTAGATTTTCATGTGCTACAGGCCTATCTGAGGTGCAAAATTGGCAATTCAAGCTTCCTTTTTAGGATGTCCCTGTTGCCTTCTTTACAGTGGACTTCCCTCTGTTTGAAAGGCTGTCTAGTCTCAGCTGCTGGAAATCACAAGTAGAGAGACAGTCACTGCACTCAGGCCCTAGTCCGGGGGCCGGATGTGGCCCAATCGCCTTCTAAATCCAGCCCCCGGACGGTCCGGGAATCAGCATGTTTTTACATGAGTAGAATGTGTCCTTTTATTTAAAATGCATCTCTGGGTTATTTGTGGGGCCTGCCTGGTGTTTTTAAATCAGTAGAATGTGTCCCATGGACTGCAAGAAGATCAAACCTATCCATTCTGAAGGAAATCAGCCCTGAGTGCTCACTGGAAGCACAGATCCTGAAGCTGAGGCTCCAATACTTTGGCCACCTCATGAGAAGAGAAGACTCCCTGGAAAAGATGCTGATGTTGGGAAAGATTGAGGGCACAAGGAGAAGGGGACAACAGAGGATGAGATGGTTGGACAGTGTTTGCAAAGCTACGAACATGAGTTTGACCAAACTGCGGGAGGCAGTGGAAGACAGGAGTGCCTGGCGTACTATGGTCCATGGGGTCACGAAGAGTCGGACACGACTAAACAACAACAACAACAACAGAATGTGTCCTTTTATTTAAAATGCATCTCTGGGTTATTTGTGGGGCATAGGAATTCATTCATATATTTTTTCAAAATATAGTCCGGCCCCCCACAAGGTCTGAGGGACAGTGGACCGGCCCCCTGCTTTAAAAGTTTGCTGACCCCTGCCCTAGTCCAACACTCTAATCCAGGCATAGGCAAACTTGGCACTCCAGATGTTTTGGGACTACAACTCCCATCATCCTTAGCTAACAGGACCAGTGGTCAGGGATGATGGGAGTTGTAGTCCCAAAACATCTGGAGGGCTGAGTTTGCCTATGCCTGCTCTAACCACAGTGGCTCTTGGGATATGCGCCCCAAGGGAACAGCACATTCAGCAATGGTGATAGCAGCAGAAAACTCTGGCTCCAGTGATGTTGATGATGTTTCTCCATGCCCATAGTTGGACCCCAATTTGCCTAGGGCTGGCACATTTGATTCATCTCACATTCACTTCATTGAAAGATGTGCCCAAAATTCCAAATGAAAGAGCTAGCATTTTAGCAGAAAATTGAGTTCATGGTGCCAAAGAAGGTTTTGTAAATGGTTTGTTAATTGGTAGGAAAAATGCAACTATTAAAATATATCCAATCAGTTATACGTGAGATCTTTTCAGAGCAGTATGAGAATATAAACCTTGTTGCCTTTGCAAGATACTTAATAGATTCTGCTGGTAAACAAAATCTTTTAAAAGGAATATCTGCTATTTAAGTACAGTACTCCACTTTACTACATCATAAAGTACAGGAAATAAATGGAATAAATGCAAACATGCATTTTGAGAATCTTCTGCAACTTCAAACTTTTGAATTTTCCGTTGGGATTTTAGAGCACATCAGTGGTATTGTGGGAGTTTGAACATGGAATCTCTGCATTGTTTTTGTGACCTGGAATTCCTACATTTCTCAACTCCAGATGTTGTGGGCATGTGCCGAAACCAGTGCAAGATGTGTTTGAGATTAGTAGGGCTTGCATTATGTATTTCTGAGTATTGTCTCACTGAAAGATGCTGCGTTTGAATCAGTAGTGCAGACAGTATTAGGAGTCAAGGCACAGTTCACAAGGGACCTAAATACCGGTACAAGACGGTTGTTTGGGCAAAAAGATCTATATGATAGCATCTCACTTAAATTGGAGCCAGGCATATCCAGAGACATAAGTGTAAGGATCTTCAGCTGAGATATAGGAATAGCATGTGTCTGCTACTCCTCCCTCTTGAACCCGTGTTTGGGGAATGCTGTTTCGTCCCACTATGTTTTACCGCTCTTTTGTAAGTGTACTCATTCACTGGTATGACTGAAAGTGTTGGTGCAGCGGTGAAGAAGCTGTTGATTTCCTGTTGTTGATTGGACTACAACTCCCCTGAACATTGGCTATGCTGGCTGGGGCTGGGGAGAGTTGGGGTCCAACAACATCCGGAGGACCATCCCTGAGCAAATCACATGCACCCTTCCCAATTATTTTCATGGTAGTTTGGAACAGCTGATAACTGCAGTCATTTACCCACATTGCAGTCTTTACCCTTAACTGAATAGTTAAGGAATCCAGAAAGTGGCAGGTGTATAATTGGAGGGAAGCTGATGGAAGCCAGGCCACAGCATCGTCTACAGCAGGCGTCCCCAAACTTCGGCCCTCCAGATGTTTTGGACTACAATTCCCATCATCCCTGACCACTGGTCCTGTTAGCTAGGGATCATGGGAGTTGTAGGCCAAAACATCTGGAGGGCCGCAGTTTGGGGATGCCTGCTATAGAGGATAAAAGAAGTTGGGAATGCAAGGCCACCTCTCTCTTTCCCTCCCCTCTACTCAAAAACCAGTACCGTTTGGCTCCTCCCCTTGAAATCTATCGATTCCAGCAGGTCTTTACAAAAACTCTCAAAGAAATAGTGCCTATGTTTTCTTGTTTGCTTTATCCCTCCAAAAAAAATTCTTTTTTGTGCCATGCTGCCTCACATACCCTCCAACATTTCTCTGATGAAAATAGGGATGTCCCATTCCATAATAATAATTTCATTAATTATACCCCAGTGCCCCACACATCATTCTAAGGAAAAGCGGGACATTCAAATCAGAAACTGGGACGGCTTCTCTAAATCAGGGACATCCCTGGAAAATAGGGACACTTGGAGGGTCTGACTGACCTCATCATGTCTGCTGCCAAGCCCAATACTCTAGCCCAGAACTAGCCAACTTCTAGAAGGCGCCACATGAAAAACAGTAGTAGTGAACAATAAAACTTTACCTGATTGAGACGAAAAGAAATATTTCTCATTGAATACAAAATTTCCTACAGCAGGGCAAGATTGCTTTATTTTCTCAGTGTTGATTCTAGTCTGCTGTTGTATGACCTGCTTTGGCTTTATTTTTTCATTGATTACAGGTCCTGTATGTCAGACACTTAGAAAAGCAGGTTTGCAGAAAATATTAAATATAGTACAGTTATTAATTAAGCACGTTACGTAGTTTTTGTGTGCAAGATGTAACTCTAGATGGAGCAGTTCCCTTTATTAAAATATGCTTGTGCTCAGAAGACATGATTTCACTGAGTTAGTGCCTGTAAGACAGATGGCTTGGAGAAATACAACTTCATTCTGTTGAAATACTCAGGTATGGGTTAGATTAAAAAGCTGATAAAAATAGAGGAATAGAAGAGACCTACAGACATGCAAGCTTTCCAAAGGTAGTCTGTAAAAATATTCTTGTTATAGATGTATTCAGGGAACAAATTGTAGTATGGCATTGTCAATCCATAATTCTCATTTAACAGTGTCTAGGACTGGATCAACTGATAAGTGACATTTGGCATTTTAAACTGTGTAGGGGATTTGTTCTTTTGGTCTGTTACTATGTTATGTATTTCTGTCTTTTCAAGTTGTTAACCACCCTGTGATCCTTGGCTGAATGGCAATATGTAAATTTAATTAATGAAATAAATAAATAAATTCTGTGTGCTGGTTTTAACGTTTAAAGCCATTCGTTGTTTGGCATTCAAATCATTTCCCCCATATCAACCTGCTAGGACAGGGGTCAGCAAACTTTTTCAGCCATGGGCCACTGTCCCTCAGACCTTGTGGGGGGCCGGACTATATTTTGGGGAAAAAATAATAATGAACAAATTCCTGGGCCCCACAAATAACCCAGAGGTGCATTTTAAATAAAAGGGCACATTCTACTCATGTTAAAACACGCTGATTCCCGGACCATCCGCGGGCTGGATTCAGAAGTTGATTGGGCCGGATCTGGCCTACCCATGTGCTAGGATGTTAAGATTTCCATTTGGTCCCTGTTCAGAGCATTGTCACTCTGAGATTAAGTGGAAAAGTGGAAACAGGATTCTGTTAACAAAGAGAGAAACATTTTTTGGGGGGAGGGGCTATTTCCTACCACTGCATAAACAATAAATAAGGAAAGATAGAAATAGGGACCTGTGTTGTTATTGTTTTTAGTCTTTTAATCAAATGCAACATTTCAGGTTTATAAGAGCAAATGGTGACCATTTATAGTGACTTCCCTAATGTCTTCTTCCAATTCATCTGGGTCATTCATCCTTTGAAGAATGCCAGAGATATTTTAACAGATCATGAATAAAATGCTGCTCCTGTAATTGACATCTTGCATAAATTACAAACTACTGCAAGAAGGCATGTTAAAAGAGTTTGAACCTGTATTCAGAAGTGTGCCTTTTAAACTTGGATCAACTTTATTGCTGATCTAGAGTGCTGAAAGTGCCAAGTTGAACAAAGATTATTTGTGGCACTCTTGCAATTTGTCAGAAGTCAAAGGCATTAATTTATTAGAAGATTCCTGAATGCCATCTTTTTTTGTAGATCCTACACATATCTATTCTGGCGTAAGTTCCCTTGAGTTCAGTGGGGTTTGAAAGGGTAAAGGACCCCTGACAGTTAAGTCCAGTCGCAGACGACTCTGGGGTTGTGGTGCTCATCTCGCTTTACAGACCGAGGGAGCTGAAGTTTTGTCCGCAGACAGTTTTTCCGGGTCATGTGGCCAGCATGACTAAACCGATTCTGGTGCAACGGAACACCGAAACCAGAACAGCGCATGGAAATGCCATTTATCTCCCCTCCAGAGCGGTACCTATTTATCTACTTGCACTTTTTGGCATGCTTTCGAACTGCTAGGTTGGCAGGAGCTGGGACCGAACAATGGGAGCTCACCCTGTCGCAGGAATTCAAACCGCCAACCTTCTGATGGGCAAGCCCAAGAGGTTCAGTCGTTTAGACCACAGCGCCACCTGCGTCCCTTACTCCCTGGTAGGGATGTACGCATCATGACTAGTAGCTCTTGATAGCCTTATTCTCTGTGAATTTGACTAATCCGCTTCTAAACCATCATAGTTGGTAGCCATCACTATATCTTGTGGGAGCAATAATTTAACTATGCACTGTGTGAATAAGTACTCCCCACCCCACCCCACCCCCAAAAAATTTTTCCCAATTGTATTGCTAGATGGGATTGTTTGCCCTGGATTTACAAAATGTAAAATGGAAAGTGATCCAGAGATCGGGGAACTTTTGTTTTTTTTTAAACATACTTTTTATTAATTTTACAAAATACAAAAAAAACAAAAAAAAACGGTACATACATAAACACCTTTTCCACCTCCTTCCTACCCACCCACATGGGTCCTCCCCTGCCACAGAAGTATCCCATGTATGTGAACAGTCAGAGATGTTCCATTTTATGCTTGGATTTCTGTCCTCCTCCCCCTCCCCTGACCCCAAAGCCCCCCCCTGCCACCAGGGAGCTCCAGCAAACCAGGGCAGTACGCAGGAGGCCATCCATCCAACCATCTATTGTCATACCAAAAAAAAAGGAGAAAAATAGAAATAGGAAAAAAGAAAAAAAAGAAAGGGCAAAAAAAGAGAAAAAAACAATACAAAACAGAAAAAAATTTCTTACATTCATGATTTTAAAACCATATTTTGTGGGCTTCCCCTCCCCCCCTCCCCCGGTTTTCATCCCTTTTTTATCATCTGCAACAGTTTCTTACTTTATAGAAATACACCTTTGTATCTTATATAACTTCAAATCACTGAAAAATCAAACTCCCATTTTATCTTCCCGTGCCTAATTTTTTCTCCCTCTATAAGCCTCCATATTTTCACATTTTCCAAAATCCATTCACTTTTAAAACTATAACTATTCTCAATTTAACCTTACATCCCCGATTACCGGCTCCACCCCCCCAATCCAGCAAATTCCATAATCAGCAGACCAGTTATAAACCTGTTAATCCATCCATGTAATCACAACATCACTTTCCCTTCACCCCACCCCCTGTTTACAGTCTTTTGCCATCCAGGCCACCATACAGGGCCCCTGAATTTCTTCTCTTCTCTGCATATTTTTTCCTTCTTCCCTGTGGGCGTTCTGGAGTTCCAATAATACCAATCGTGCCCCCCTCAAAAGCGGGGCACTCCATCCAACTTTTTGTAGAGTAAAGTCATCATTTTTTCCGTGGTGTGCTTCATTTTGTGTTGAATCATCACAGACCTCATCTTCATCTTTTCCTTCCAAATCACAGTCATCATCATTGTCATTCTCACATTCATCTTTTTCAATGTCAAAAGCTTCATCTCCTAAAAAATCATATTCTGTCATCACCATCTGAAATTTTTTCTGTAACTCTTGCCGTCGTGTCTCCTCTTGACATAACTCTATTCTTGTTTCCCACATTAAGGTCAAAACAGACCGCTGGAACTCAGGGGAACACTTTTTTGTTGACATAATTCAATCCTGCCAAGGTCAAAACTTGTCACGTGGGGTGGAATATGATCACAGTTTATTTTCTCGACTCCATTTTAACAAGCTGGCTGCATTCTTCAAGTCTTATTAACAATAAAGTTCGAACTCACATTTCACAAACATTTAAACCAGAAAAGAAATTCCACAAAGTCCAGAAATACAAAATGAAATAAAAATTGACTCATAAATCCTGATCAACTCACTGGGTTGCCTGGGCTGCCGGTTCCCGAGGAAAAGAAAGATTTTTCTCAGTCTTTACATCTTGCTGCAGGGCAGTCATAAACCACAGTCTCTCTCCCCTTCTCACCCTGCATCAAAGGGGAGATTCTCTTTGATGCCTTTGAGGGATCCTTTGAATTGTAAATCTTCTGTTTATGGCTTCGGGTTTCTATTTACTGTCTCTTTTGTTGCCGTGGGGGGGGGGCTTCCTCTTTTTTCCCCTCTCTCCCAGATCCAAATTGTTTTATAATCCAAATCGTGAGGTTACATACAATCTTTTCCAATCGTTTTATTTTCGGAAGAATCCAGCCCTCTCCGCCTTCGGCTTGAAGCTTCTCCCTGCTAGAATAACGTTGCCGCTCAAAATGGCCCCCGCGACTTCTACCCTCCTCGCTCCGGAGCTCTTATTAGAGCTAACCGAAGAGTTGGGGAGTCCGGATTTGGGCTGTGCCGAGCAAATTGCCCCCGGGACGCCCTTCCCGAGGTTCTAAGGGGCGCAGCGTCGCTCTCGCTGCCCTCCCCACTCCTAGCAGGGACGGGCCGTCTCGGAGACGAGACGAGACCCCGCCGATCGGCGCTGGCGCTGAATCCGGAAGCCCAGAGATCGGGGAACTTTTGCCCCTTTCTGCAAGGGGTGACAGGAGATGTCATCATAACCAATCTCATTCTTAGTTCTGCGTCAAGAGTAACCAGTGTGGTGCCCTTCAAAGGTTGTGGGCTCCATCATCCCTTCCCATTGGCTATGGTGACTGGGGCCAATGGGAGCTACGGCTGATGATTGCTTTTAGGAGGAACTGGCCCCTAGGCTGCGGAAGAAACAGCTGCATATCACACAATTAGATTTTGGGAGAAAGAAAGTCTAATATCTTCATGCATATCAGTTTTTCTGGGACAGAGGTAATGAACTGTTCTAATTCATTCTTTTTAAATTGACTTTAAAAAGAATGAATTAGAACAGTTCAAAAAGGATACTGACAAGCTGGAACGTGTCCAGAAGAGGGCAACCAAAATGGTCAAAGGCCAGGAAATGATGCCTTATGAGGAAAGGCTTAGGGAGCTGGGTAGCCTGGAGAAGAGAAGGTTAAGGGGTGATATGATAGCCATGTTCAAATATATAAAAGGATGTCATATAGAGGAGGGAGAAAGGTTGTTTTCTGCTGCTCCAGAGAAGCGGACACGGAGCAATGGATTCAAACTACAAGAAAGAAGATTCCACCTAAACATTAGGAAGAACTTCCTGACAGTAAGAGCTGTTCGGCAGTGGAATTTGCTACCAAGGAGTGTGGTGGAGTCTCCTTCTTTGGAGGTCTTCAAGCAGAGGCTTGACAGGCATATGTCAAGAATGCTTTGATGGTGTTTCCTGTCGGCAGGGGGTTGGACTGGATGGCCCTTGTGGTCTCTTCCAACTCTATGATTCTATGACTTCATTCTGCTTTTTGTTCTGTTTTCTCTGTCTAGACACCGAAATGTACTTACCCACCAGTAAAAAGCTCACACAGTAATAACCAGCAGTTATTTAAATTTGTTAAATAATGTACACTTAATGGTGAATGAATTCACATGGCAGAGGAAAAAATAACAAAATAATTAAAATATATATATCTATACTCCTGTGACTAATTTAATCTTGACAGAAGTGATTTTGCTCTGGGTTCTGAATGGCTTTTATTCCCTTTCCTGGAGGTATGTGCAAGTTTTACATGAGACTTTTACTTTCCACAAGGAGTTGGATTTAAGAGAACTTGCTGAGAGGTATTGAGTTTTACAGAGTTATGTCAGGCCTAATTGAATTCTCAGAATAACAATTTCATTTAGAGCACAGGAGAATTATTTAGATACGAAGTCTCTTTCTATAAAATACTACCACTCTAGTTGCAGTGTTGGTTCAAACATCTCCTTCCAATGCACTAAATTTTAAATGGCAGCGGGAACAGTTGACTGGTGGTCTAAGGAGCTGCCGTGCTCTAAATCATTATTTGCAGATGCTGGCTGCCACCTAATCTTTCCCAATAAATCTCTTACAAAACTCCTTCAAGGCCCAGTATCCCCTCTCAAAGAAGTGTGTGGCTCTTGAGGCAATATTAGAGTAGAAACTAAATCTGGATGTTTGGTCTGAGCGAGAAAGACATATTTCAAAGCAAAGAGGTAAAACAAATGAGAACCAAGTCATGATTTTCAGAGCCAGAGAAATCTGAATCTCTGGCAAAGAACTAAATGCACTGCTGAGCTCTAGTCCACAGGTTAAGGGTTTTTTTTGGGGGGGGGGCTGCCTCTTCTTTTTTCAATGAACATGGGAGCAAATTGTGAAAATACTTCAAAGGTTCCTCCACTTAATTTTGCATTGATCCTAATTTGTTTTCACAAAGCTTACACAGTGGTTAGAGCCAGGGGGTCAGCAAACTTTTCCAGCAGGGGGCTGGTCCACTGTCCCTCAGACCTTGTGGGGGGCTGGACTATAATTGGGGGGGACACATTCCTATGCCCCACAAATAACCCAGAGATGCATTTTAAATAAAAGGACACATTCTACTCATGTTAAAACGCGCTGATTCCTGGACCGTCCATGAGCTGGATTTAGAAGGCGATTGGGCCGGATCCGGCCCCCAGACCTTAGTTTGCTTACCCATGGGTTAGACCAGGCATCCCCAAACTTCGGCCCTCCAGATGTTTTGGACTACAATTCCCATCATCCCTGACCACTGGTCCTGTTAGCTAGGGATCATGGGAGTTGTAGGCCAAAACATCTGGAGGGCCACAGTTTGGGGATGCCTGGGTTAGACTATGTCCAGGTTCTGTTATGTATAAATAGAGATTCAGGACAATGTTGGAGACTATTACGACCTGGAGAGTAACACCCTATGTACTTTCAATCTGATGGCATCGGTTGTTTGTTCCTTTCACAATATCCCTCCTCCAACATACAGGAACATTCTGGGAATACTGAACTGATTACGCAACACATCTTGAGATAGTTAGCAGAGAATATGTTACCACAGTCTCAGTAATGGCTGCTAGCTGATGCTTGATATGTCTATGTACAAACCAGTTCATCCATGTGCCAATCAACTCCAGGTATAAAGCAGGGTGCAAGGGGGAAATCAGGAGTCAGGAGGGCCTTGAGATTAAAGGGGCGCTCAGATTTAGACAATTGCTTGTTTCTTGTCACTTGATAACTTTCAGAACCTTTTTAAGTATGTTGGACCAAACAGTGGCACACTCTGTCATCTAACTAAAGCATGCGAGTTTGGCATAGAGCAGTCCTTGTTCATATTATACTCTGCTTGGGATCCAGAAGTTTAAAATATACACAATGCTCATAGAATTCCAAGGTCTCTCACCTCACAGCCATTTTTAAAATTTGAATTTCTGCTACTGCTAATTCATAGATTCATGTTCATAAACAAAATTAAATGGCTAACTTAATAAAAAAGCTTGTGGAATTATTATCTCATTAGCCGTTAAGCCAGGAAAATATTGAATCATTTGGCCTTGGCTGTGTTTAACCATTGCTCATTTGTCATTCTTCAGCACACCAATCCAAGTACATGCTGCATAGAAGAGGAAGGAAATTACAGAAGGCTTATACAATACTAGACAGTTGTTTCAAGCATTAGGAAACATAGTCTTTGCTATAGGAAAATCCAGGTGTGCAAACCTTTGTGGCTAATTGTGTCCCTCCCCATCTCTCTTTTGACATACCACCAGGACAATTTTTAGCCAGCTCTGATTTTGTTCAGCCATCTGGGGAGTTTGCATATTTTGGTCTCAATGGCAGCTAGTTTTGTGTCTAGGGAATGTGCAATTTAAAAATTGACTGCATTGGAAAGAATTAATATAAACAACTTAACAGTGGCTGCTGTTCTTCTGGGGGAAATTACGTATTTTTCTTCTTTGAAATGACCTCATTGCTTTAGTTGGCAAGTGGGAGGTAGGCTGTCAAGGAAAACAGGCTCCCCCAAACTGGTGCCCTCCAGATACATTGAACAGCATCCATTTCCCCCAGCGGAGATAGCCAATTGTAGTGATCTTGGGAGTTGTAGTCCAACAATATAAAGAGGGCACCAAGCTGCGGAAGACTGATGGAAATTAATGCTGTTATGTATTGGTTTAAATTGTGTACATGAATCTCACTGTTAAGTTCTGTAACTACCTTTCCCGCTCCAGGAGGAGTCAAACGGGTGTGGTGACAGTTGCTGCTATTGGTTAACTTGTTAGTACAATTTGGATCCTTTCTATGATTGGGTCCCGCCAAAATCTAAATGTATCCTTTCCCCAACTCCTGTCCCTGAGAGTATAAAAGGAGCTCGTCCTTTCCCTCCACCCCGGTTAAGTTTCTACTGCAATAAAGAAGATTGTTCTTGTTAGACTTGACCCCTAGCATATCCTTGCTGGCATGCTGAATCACTACACAGAGCTGATCACACAAGTGCTGAAATCTGCACTCACGACACAACAACTGGAATTGCAGCTTTCCGTGCAGATAATCGTTCTTATCATCTTATTCAGTAAAGATGGCCATAAAGCACTAGAGAGAGAGGTTTAAACTGAACATGAGGAAGAGTCTCCTTCTGCCTGTAGACCCACATCTACTTCATGTGTTCAGCAAGCCTGCCTTTTTCTTGCTGTTTGACAAGTGTTTTTGAGAAACACTTGGGGTTGTTTCAAAAACGTCTTGTGAGGCAGAGCTGGTGCCGACATAATGCTGGCTCCCTCTTAACCATAGTTAAGAGATCTGGAGTGTGCTGTGAGTCAACTCCCTCCTCATGCCTTAACTTTTAGAAGTTATATCAGCACTCTGGCCTTAATGGTGGTCAATGCTAAACAGGTTTTCTCATCCTGCGATGCCTCTGAAAACAGGCCAGAAATTTTGTTAGTTCAGAATATGCTGCAAAACTGCTGAATGGGACTAGGTGATAAGAAAGTTACTCAGCAGAGTTGCACCATCATCACTGTTCCCAGTCCATTTAATCTTTTGACCTCTAAGGACCTTGATATATTGGGAACAGGGGCTTGAAGCACAGCCTCTCTCCATGAAAGCAGGCCATGAAATCTTAATGGATGCACAGTTACTTTTTGAAATACAGTCACTAAGCCCGCAATTTAGGCTGGGATTACTTTCCGGGGATTAGGCCTAAAGCCAAAATCGTGTATAGTCAAAACACCATTGGGTGCAATGGTGGGTGGGATTGCCAAAGTCTTTTTTTCCCCAAATGCCTGCCCCCTTTCTGCCCCCTTTTAATTTTAAAATATTACTTTGCCAAGTACTGTATGCCAAGCTGAATGCTCATGAGTTAAATGTGCTTCCTGCACTATGAAATTTGCCACCAGATGGTGTGGCAATGCCCACCAATTTAGAGTGGGGTTAGAAAAAGCCATGGAGGGTATGACTATCGATGGCTACAAGACATGGAGGCTAGTAAAGGGTAAAGGGGCCCCTGACCATCAGGTCCAGTCGTGTCCGACTCTGGGGTTGCGGCGCTCATCTTACTCTATAGGCCGAGGGAGCCAGCGTTTGTCCGCAGACAGCTTCCGGGTCATGTGGCCAGCATGACAAAGCTGCTTCTGGCGAACCAGAGCAGCGCACGGAAACGTCGTTTACCTTCCCACTGGAGCGGTCCCTATTTATCTACTTGCACTTTGATGTGCTTTCGAACTGCTAGGTGGGCAGGAGCTGGGACCGAGCAACGGGAGCTCACCCCGTTACAGGGATTCGAACCGCCGACCTTCTGATCAGCAAGCCCTAGACTCTGTGGTTTAACCCACAGCGCCACCTGGGTCTACAGGCTGATAAAAGGCAAGTACGGTATGCCTCAGGGTGCAGGGTTTCTGGACAGCAACAGCTTCTCCTTCTGGGCTTCCCATATGCATCTGGTTGGTCACTATGGGAAACAAGTTGCTGCACCACATAAGCCTTTGGTATTTTCTTACATTCTTTGCGGGTCCTTATCTAAGGGGCCCCCTGAGTGAGGTGGAATATGTAGCTATAGGAGACAGAATCTTTTTATTTGTGCTGGTTGGTTCAGCTGTGGAATGCCCTCCCAAAGGAGGCTGGGCTGGCACCTACTGTACGATAGTGTCATTTTGGTGCCAGGTAAATAGTTTTTCTCTCCAGACCTTTTAATCTGCCTGAGCTTTAAGCTTCTTATAATCCCCACAGCTGCTTTAAATGCTGCATTTATATAACTACGGTTGTATTTATTGTTATTAGTATGAATGCTCTAAACAAACTCAAATACATAAAAATGAGCAGCATGCCTCTGGACCTCTTAACTTCAGCCAAGATAGAAGGCCAGAATTGGCTCTCTGTCATTGAGAGTTCTGGCACAATCCTGCCACTTGTTCACAATATTTCCCCAGCCACTCTGGGCAGCTTCCAACAAAATATTAAAATACAATAGTCCATCAATCATTAAAAGCTTCCCTAAACAGGGCTGCCTTCAGATGTCTTCTAAAAGTCAGGTAGTTGTCTTTCTCTTTGACATCTGGTGGGAGGGCGTTCCACAGGGTGGGGGCCACTACTGAGAAGGCCCTCTGCCTGGAACTTGGCTTCTCGCAGCGAGGGAACTGCCAGAAGGCCCTTGGCGCTGGACCTCAGTATCCGGGCAGAATGATGGGGTGGAGATGTTCCTTCAGGTATACTGGGCCGAGGCCATTTAGGGCTTTAAAGGTCAGCACCAACACTTTGATTTGTGCTCAGAAATGTACCCCCTTATATAACAAATAATTAATAAAATCTATCTAACAACAGACACAACTTTGTATATTAGATATCTCTTACACTCAAGAACAAAGTAAAGACCCGAGTAGATTGATGCATGTATTGGATCCCTGGAATCCTACCAGTTGGCTGGGGCTGGCATGGGTTGTAGTCCAAAACCATCCAGAGGGAGCCACATTGGTAGGGTTGCCATACGTCCGGAATTTCCAGGACATGTCTAGGATTCCATTGATGGAATTCGTGTCCAGGGGGCATTTTGGGAAATCAGTAAAGTGTCAGGTTTTTTGAAACTTTCCCAAAGCTCAACAAATATCTTTGGCTGATTTTCCAAATTCTTTGTGTCTGGATTTCACTTCTTGAAATATGGCAACCCTACACATTGGGAACGTCTGCCTTAGAGCAATCTCTCACCTCCCCAACCAGTATGTGGAGCCATATCTCACAACTATCACTTGCAGCAATCTTGTGCAATAGATAAAACGCAGTTGAGTGTGCACAGATTAATCATCCTGAAAAGTCCTCACCCATACAAGGTAGAACCTGATTTTCTGCATGTTGTGCTTGTGCTTGTATACCTTCAGGTATACTGGACTGAGGCCATTTAGAGCTTTAAAGGTCAGCACCAACACTTTGAATTGTGCTTGGAAACATCCTGGGAACCAATGTAGGTCTTTCAAGACCAGTGTTATGCGGTCTCGGCAGCCACAGAGAAGCCTTGGGACTGTGATGCGGATAGAAAGCTTCGTTTCTGTATTGCAGGGAGTTGGACTAGATGACCCTTGAGTCCCTCCCACCTTTACAGTTCTATGATTCTAGGATTCTTTCTCTCTGGGGCCTGGCCAGAAATCACATCTTAGAAGCTGCTACTAGCATTTCAAGGGGAGCTCCCATTGTCACCATCTAGAGGAAGATGTGAATATAGCCTATATGTGTATGAATTGTATGTTTCTGCGTATTTGGAAACTGTGCAAAAGGCATGTCCCTCAGTCACGCATTCAGTTGGGCTGTCTTCAGACCTTTGACTGAACACATGGAGGTCAGGGGCAGAAAAAGTCCTCATTATCCCAGTCCCCTCCTCCATACATACTACATAGTACTGTCTCATGGAAAGGTCTTATGTCAAAATAAAATGGAGTTTAGGCAAACCTATTTCTCGCCATAGATTCCACTTTGACATAAAAGTAGTATTTATAATAGTGCAGTTAATTTACAACACCTATCCAAGAATCTCTTCTTGCTGAACACGTTTTCTGATGAGGAGTGACATAATCATTTTGTGTGTCTGTATTACTGATGAATTGGCGTGTGTTTATGAAGCAGCAAAGTGTTTTTCTTTTTTAAAGAGGAAAGAATACGTGGTGCAGAGAGTCACTGGGAAAGTCTTTGGCTCTAACTTCATCTCCCTCTTCTCTGTGGAAACACATGTCTTTGCCTGCTGTTCATCAGCCTTGATTTTGATGGGGTGATTTTTAGTCAGCTGTCTCTATCGCTTTGGCACAGACAAAAATCCCTTAAAAATGTTACACTTCATCAAAGTGTATCATGAGACTTCACGGTCATTATCTCAATGGTCGCTCTGATGTGCTACAATTGGCAGAGAGACAGACGGTAGGGGGTGTATTAGAAGAAAGCCTGTGTTTCATGTGGAAAGCTGGCAAGCCTCTCTGAGCTTCTGTCAACAACTCAGCAGTCTGATCCGATGCACTGAGTGCTGATTATGCTCTTGTTTCTGTAGGAAGTAAACAAGAAAATGAATTCCACAGCACAACACAGCCTCTTTGTATCTTCAAAATGGTGTGACTGGAATCGAGCCAACCTCATTGAAAGTTTGGCCATTTTTGTCATCAGTGCCCTGGTACTGATGGAAGCTTTGATTACTGCTTGGAACCCGCAATAAGACCTTTCAGGGACAGCCACTCAGCAAATAAAAGCATTGATTGGTTGTTGGGTCAATTTAGCCATAAGGGTGCAGAGCAGTGTCCTTATAAAAGACTAATGGATTAGCTACACAACCACTACCACTGAAGGCCTTATTTCTCAAGTAACTTCATGACTGCTTTCCAGCTTGGCAGAAACTCGCTTCCTCTAAAGCTAGCTTCAGAGCATTCTTGCTATCAATAGTGCTGCTCAAAGGATTAGACACAAAGAGCTTTACAATTTAATGAAAACAGCTGTTGAAACAAAAAATTATTTCAAACAATACATTGCACGGGGGGGGGGGGAACTATTAATTATGCAAAGTTATGCAGAAAAAGTAGAATTACTGCTCTGTTCATCACCGCTTAAAACAACAGACAGAAAGTTAGGCATTTTTTTGTCTGTTGATTTAAATATGTCATTAACTGGTGGTGCTTATAATAATATTGGCCATTTTTGTTATGTTTTGTTAATGTTTAATCAGCTAATCATTTTAAGCACTTGAGTTCTTCTTGGCACGGTTGCACTACAAGTAAGTAAAACTACAGCTTAATGAGCTGGTGTTTCACATGTAGAAAATGTTAAATTCTGAAGTGTGTTATGATAGCTGAAGATGAATGGTGCTGCTGGAAACATAACAAACAATATTAATGTTGGGATGATTAATGGGAAATGAACCTCATTTGTGTTCTCCTGCCTCCCTCTCTGCCATATATGTTGCCTATGGTAGAAAAGGGCTTTTTCGTCTTGAGGAATGTGCTGCTCTCTAATTGCTGCACCAAGCAAATTCAAATACTCTTCAAGGGGAATTCAAATTTGTAGTCAGAATATACTAATTATATTTATTTTTGAAGAACTTTTTCAATTTTGAAGTATTGCATTTTTACAGCTTTTGGCAAAAAAAACACAACTACACATCAGTGTATTTCAAGTAGATGAAATGGAGGGAAGGTCGTGGAAACAGGGGGCAGTTAATAGTGTAGGGAGAGAAGACTATGAATGCTAACTGTTGAAGTTTGCAAGAGAAGCTGTACCCTGATCCATCTCTGGCTTCTGAGGTTCAGCAGGCCATGCAGAAGTTTTTTCCTCTGGAAAGGTGATACTTTTAAAAACGCAAGCAAACATAAAAGTATATGTGCTTAAAACCAACAAAACAATGGTTCGTGGTTGGGGATGGGTAATAGCTCTGTGGAAGAGCTTTGCGTGTTGATGGTTCCCAGCATCTCCCTTCCTTTTGTTTGGAGGGGCTACACATCTCTTGTAGGATGTGACATGGAAATCCACTGCTGGAGAGTGGCTGCCAGTTAAAGTAGACAACACTGAGCTGGATTGTCAAAAAATCAGAGTTGGTCTAAAGTAGCTTCTCGAACAACTTAAAATTTGGCCCCATTGAGCCAGGTTAGTCACAATTAACATTAGCTGAATGGGGCCAGTCTTTTCAGGAGCTCAGTTTCTGCAGCTTCACTGTGAAATTGAAAGAAATGTGCTCTTAATAGTCATTAGCCAGCCTGCAATTATCATGCTCCACAGTGTATGTCACACATTACCTGTGTCTTTTAATGCCTGCTGTGTAGCTGGCTTATAATTGGTCTGTGGATTGCAGCAAGAGCCATTCCTTGTACTGTATGGAAATTTAACCACCACCACTTGACACCCTAACCCTGTCCTTGTTTTTTTCTCTCTTCCCCCACAGAAGGCTTAATTCTCTCCTGCCTCAATCTCCTTTGCCCTGCCTATCAACAACCAGAAAAATTGCTGCTTCCCTATTTGCAATTTTCACAAAATCCTTGACTAGCAGCTCTGGGAATTGACTTATGATCTTTTGAATATAGTGTGTTCCACATCTTGCTTTCTCACAGCATCTTGAGCCACCATACCAAGAAGTCCCATTAAGAATGTTATTAACTTTGCCGATATAAGCTCCCTCTCTCTGTAACCACTGTTTATTTCAGATTGCTAGCTAATTGGCATCTTCTAACACCCTTGTTAAGCCGACCAGAATATATTGCTTTAGAATGCCTTGGGAATTTAACTAATTTCATGCTAGAACTTAATAAGTAGGATCCGACACTCTCTTTCATATCACCAGAAATCCATTAGATGACTAACTCCTTTCAGTGAGTGGATGAAAGCTTTATTAGTCATAGGGTCTCTGCTCTAAACATGTCACCAGAATTTAGCATAGGATCGGCACTGAAATACAATTTACTTTCCAACTGAATAAAACTCACAGCAATGCTTTCAGGAGAGTGGAAATCCACATTAAGCATGCTCTTGCTAAACGGGATTATAATTATATTTAAATATACATTTGTGTTTCTGTCTATGAATTTAATATGGTGACAGACCAAATGTAGTGAGGTAGGCCGGTTGGAATAAATACAGCAACTTCTGTTAATAAGTAGTTGTTCCTGAAACCTTGTTGCATTCTTTGTATGTAAATCATGCACTTTGTATGACTATTTTAAGTGACCAATTCCAATGCCCTTGTCTTAAAACTTGTTGTTATTACATGGTCACCCATGAAAATAATTACTAACACCTTCAATAAACTGAACGGAAGTATATTTGTGTATAGTTCTGCAAATATTTGTCCTGTAGGCAATTCAAGATTGATTTTACCCATATGCGTCCAAGTGATAGTTTTTCTCCAACTGAGGAAAAGGTTTCTGGCTAACCATCTTTTTCCAGAAATGTTTTCTGACTGTCTTTGGATAGATTACAGGAGATTCAGGATGGAGTAGGGCCAAGGGGGGGGGGGAATTGGCATGGGCCTATGATTTTGGGGGGCCTATTCCAAGTTCCCCTGGGAAAGGCAAAGGGGGGACCAGTTGGTAAAGATTATTGAAATGGAGTCTACCTTTCCCATCTGGCCTGTGCCTATTATCAGCTTTGCATAGCGCTGAGTAGACCTGAGAACAATTCAATACATTGAGTTTGGCACATAAATTGGGCTTTCTAGATGTAGCATATTTTGTCCACTTTGGTCATTGCACACCTTAAGGGTGTGATCTTGGCCATACCAGATTCAGTTGAGGGGAGATGAAAAACACTCAGAATGGCTGCCTTACAACTGTAGATTTCTTGGTGGAGAATCACCACAATCTGCTTATATTTTGGAGGCACAGCATAGGGCCAGCCCAATACATGGAGCAGTGAATGCAGTATTAAGGTAAATAATCAACAATTTACTGCCCTTTCGTAACTCTGAAAATCAGCTGGTTAAGGCAGCTGCCTCATATTATCTAATGGTGGCGCTAGCCCTAGCTTTTTATTGGGGCTGACTTGTAGTGGCAAGAGTTCAGTCACCAATGTAGGCTTCTTTCCATCTCAATAACTAGGGTTGCTTTTGCTGTTAATATCCAAAGGAAAGTTTTGGGGCAATTGCTGGATGCAGCTTGCAAGTGTGTACAAAATTGCCAGGCTGAGAGCCTATACCAGGCATGCCCAAACTTCAGCCCTCCAGATGTTTTGGACTACAATTCCCATCATCCCTGACCACTGGTCCTGTTAGCTAGGGATCATGGGAGTTGTAGGTCTAAACATCTGGAGGGCCGCAGTTTGGGGATGCCTGGCCTATACAGTCATATCATGTGTTACGTTTGCTTCACGTTGCGGCTTTTCAGGTTACGAACGTGGCAAACCCAGAGTGTTTACTTCCAGGTTTGCCACACATGCAGAAGCAATCTGTGTGCTTTGCACAGGCGCAGAAGTGATCTGCGCACTTCACGCATGCGCAGAAGTGCTCTATCGTGCTTTGCGCATGCACAGTAGCGGTGCTCTACTTACGGACTTTTGGGGGTGAGAACAGTACCCCGAAACGGATCGCGTTCATAAGCAGAGCTACCACACTATGTGATAATTTTAAATGATATAGCAATTATATGAAAGCTGCAATCGCCACGTGAAAAGATGTGGTTGAGTGAATTCCACACACAAGTTGAGTGTGACCAGTTTTCCTCCTGCATTTGACAACATTGCCAAAAAAAAAAAGAGAACTCAGCTAAACTAGGCTTCGAAAGAGCACTTTTCTGCCATTACCATACAAACAAGTTAGATTCCCATCCCCCATATGATTAAAAGAATGAGACTGCAGAGTCCATCACATCAAGGATGCAGTCACATGTCCAAGTTTCATAGAAAAATAACTCTGGAGCTGCAACAACCATTATTGGGAGAGTCCCGATTTAATTCACAATGTATAGGACCTTAATGAACTGAGGCTGAAATGTGGAGGAGCAGGAAATACTTTGTGATGCCTATCAACCATTTTTGTCATTCCTGTCCACTGAATTTCCACAGGTTGGTGAATGCAAAAGTCATCCTTGGAAAAGGAAACTTGGTTGTCTGAATGCTCCCCAAAGAGTCCCTCCAAGTTGAAGTGCAATGCAAACTAAATACTACAAAACAGCCTCAACATTTGGAAAGCAATTATTCTAGCTATCCAGATGTGGGCTTTTCCCAATCCATTTTCCTTCCCCCTCCCCTCCCTCAGTCTCCTCGCTGTGGTTCTCGGCACGGATATCACGCTGGCAGAATGCTTACATCTCTTCATTATTAATTCATCTCATGGAGCTTAATTGGACAAGGCTAGAGTGAATTTGACAAACATCACAGCAGCAGAAAAAGCAATCACTCTTTCAAGATGAAAATTTGTTTGATGTCTTACTGTGTAACTCATTTACTCTCCTTGGGAGTCACATGACCTGAATGTTAATCAGCCATTGATTGGCTTCTCTCCTTGGACAGTCACATGACCAGAATATTAATACCTTGGTACTTGGTAGCGGCACTGTTAGGCAACCTTGTGATTGGTTGCCAGGTTAAGATAGGGAGATAAGTGGGTGCTTGATGAGCACTTGACAGAACTTCACAGAAAATTAAGGCCCTAAAATAGCATGAGAAAGTCTTGTCAAATCAAGCATGATTATCATTGAATGCTTAAGGAATTCATCATCTGCATGAAATTGATACACTTCAGCACCAGCCGGCCTCACAGTCAGCGGGGACTCATCAGACTTTTATTTATGTGTGTTCACCAAATCACATTAATTCTGAGAGCTAAAACATGCTAAGGATGAAGGTTATTTTCTGTTCAATCTAATTTATCTATGACAATAATCATCACTAATAATATGTCAAATTAGATTGCAGTCATTTTATGCATGCCTGCTGATTTGGAAAATAGCGTTAAAGTGTTCCGTAGTAATTAACTGTCAGCGAAGGTATGCAAGGCCTGAGGTAATCAGCATATCTGGATGGAAAATTAAGTTTTATAGAATGGATTTATAGATATATATCCATATTTAATTCTGGGTATAAATTATATATTGTTAAAATCAGGTGTAATTTTTATAATACTATTATGGCCAATCATTTTTCTTCAGGCACCTGCATTGCTAATTCATTTGGGGCCAAATCCTACTGTGAATCAAAGAGAATTTTCCCAGCAACAGTAAGAAGACTAATAATATTTGGCCTTTTCTCATTATTTTCCATTTTATTATGATTAGTGTTGTACTTGCCTATGGAAATTGGTTTTAAAGTCCCTCTTAAAAATGATATTATGTCTATGTAGGACTTTACAACTACAGACACTCTGGGACATGAATTGCACCCAGCATTATAATCTAACAACCAGTAATAGACATATTCCTTGTATATCAATGAATTTTGTTAGTCCTTTTAATTACTGTACAACCCTGGGAGTATAGTTCTACTAACTTAGAAATCAGTCCTTTTGGAATTCGTAGCAGAAGTTTCTCAATAAACTTGGCTAAAATCAAGATTATTCACCCACCTACCTCCCGCTCCCAAATATAAGGGGAGAATTTTGTGCAGAACTGTTTTTTTCCTTAAGGGAATCATTTAGGCAAAAGCTGCTTCTTGATAGGAGCCTCCCCACCCCTTCGCCTCACAGCAGCTATTTGAGAGCTCTGATTGCTTTAATAGTACTTTTACAGTGTCTTGACTTATGAAGTATTACTGTATTAGGAAATGCTTGGTTCTAAACTGGCTGCTCTATAATGAAGTTTCAAAGGGAGTCATCTATTCTTCTCTTTGTGCTGATACAGTTACAGGAATTTAAGGTTTTTTAAATGGCAGGGAGGGAGAAAGAAAGGGAAAGCGCTACTCGTTACCATGCAGAATTACATTATTTTAAAAAAAAAAAAAATAGGAGGGGGAGAAATCTGTTGTTTCGTATTTTCCTTATCCTAATCTCCTGTGATCCTGGTACTGCTGCTCCTCTCTCTCTCTCCCCTCTTTATTGATTAAACGAATCTGCTCGAAAGGCCGGTTCCCAGGCTCTTTGATCTAATCCGATATGATCTTATCCAACCACTTCGGCAGGACATTGGGGAATTAACAATAAGCAGCTTTGCCACAAGTGTTTAATAACTCAACACAATCTCCTTATGGCTCCGAGCTGCTCATGTTCTCATCCAGTCAACAGCTCATGGTGTAACAGATTGGACATCCCTCTGAACCTGAGGAATTTTCATGCACTGTGAAACTAATCGCTTCAAGTTCCTTCATAAATCTCACAAAGCAGATTCCAGCATCTTAACAAATTGAAAGGGAGGGAGGGAGAAGGGGGTGAGAATTCATTCATTGAGCTAAAGCTTAGGAAAGAGTTGGGGTAGGTGCAACGGTGCAAGGGAGGGGGCGCAATATAATCTATATTCTATCATCTTATTTAATGTGTTTCTCATCTGCTTAACTTCCACAAGCACAAAATAATTCAAGCAGGCTAAATCTTAACAACCCTGAAAATCCACATTGACCTTCTCCCCCCCCCCCCTTCACTGTGTCATAGAAAGCGTGTAGGTTCCACAAAGTTCTCTCATTCTTGTTCCTTTGATAATATTTAAGACATGCTGAAAGTGCACTGCATTTTCCCCAAAACATTGATGTGAAGCAAGGGTGCACATCAATGCACAAGGGTGGCAACCAATGCAAGAACTTACCCTTGTGAGAAGGCCCCCTCTTCTCCCCCTCATGTTCTGCACCCCCCCAAATCTGCTTGGGAGCACTTGGGGGGGGAATCCAGAACAAATTTAGAGGGGCACTGGACAAGAAATGGGGGAAGTTCCATTGCACAAGCAGAAATCCTTGCGCTAATAATGGAACAACTGAATCAGCACTCCTTTGGATACAAGCCTTCCTTCCTGTTCTGATTCCTTTCCCTATCCCCTTCCTATTCCCACTTCCTATTATTGTTATGCAAATTAAGAAGTAAATAGGAAGCTCCCTTGTTACACCAGGTCAATTTGTCCCTTTAGCAGAGGATTGCCTGCTCTCAGTCTGACTGGCAGCATAGCCGATCCACATTTTAGCTGGAAATGCCAGGGATTGAACCTGGAACTTCTGCATTTAAAGTACTGTATGGGCTTCACCAGTGAGTTACAGTCAGCATCTCCCTAAATCAATGAACGGATTTCCCCTGGAACATTCGTCTTTGCTTTAAAAGGACTCAGTGATGGACTCAAACCATTCTGAATATGGTTTTCAGATAAGTAACTATCTTACGGCAGGCCTTCAAAACAGATTTGGGGAGAGAATGGGAAAGGGAGTGGGGGGGGGACTTCTGTTGCACAAGCAAAAATCCTTGTGCTAATGGAATGTGGAAGTTGGACACTACCATCTGTATCATTGAGTTATTATGTGGCCTTTTGGGAGGTGGGGATTTTACCCTTCCGTTCTTTTTTCCACATATTTTTTGTCTATAGCTTGGGGTTACCCTGAGCCTGTCCATAACACCCTCTCGTGTGTGGGTACTGTGGTTTTGATTACATATTGTAAGAGTGAATAAAGAAAGTCTGAAACCAGTAGTATATACAATATAATTCTGTGTACATAGTGGAGGTCTTGAATCTGTGCATTATTTGCCAAGACTTGGAACGTCTTGGAGGTCCATAGGGCCCCAATGTTTCCGTCAGTTCTCTTCATTACTGCTATATATACTAATGCATAAACATGTTCTTGACTTCAGACCATACAAAACACTCTGTTGACTTTCTAAAGAGGAAAACACATTTGGGAGATTATGTTTTTGGCTCCTGCCCATGTATTAGAAAGGCACTTTGTTTTTGTTTTGTTCTTTAAGCAGCTTTTAAATGAAAGCCCCTACATAGCAAAATGCTCACCAAAAAAATTAAACTGCATCCTGTTTCTGTATATATTCAAGATCTAGCCAAGCTAAACCAATAAAACGGAATCGTGTTTCATAAAACCCACCAACTATGAGACCACTAGCCTACTCCAAAAAGAAAACTGTTCCAGTTACAATATGTCATGATTAGTTGTGCTCAGTGCAATCTCAAAACCATGAAGGCATTAATTTATGAGCAGATTTCCTTGTGTCAGGCTATGGATAGATTAACATACTTAAACATGGGGAAATACTGTCATTAACCTCTTTCAGATGTTCTTTGAGTTCATGGAGTGGATCATGTGTGCTGTCCCTACTCCTCACCTCCACAAATTTGTTTGGAATTTGGAAGGGAGCCTGTTCATATACAATGATCTCTGTGTGGGGATCTCCACACAATTGGGAAGCTTGAAAATACAGTTATGTGTACTAAGGTTCTGTTTTGACTGTGAAGTTAATACGCAAAGCTCACAAATGGGGGCTGAATAACAACAACAACAACAACAACAACAATAATAATAATAATAATAATTTATTATTTATACCCCGCCCATCTGGCTGGGTTCCCCCAGCCACTCTGGGTGGCTTCCAACAAAATATTAAAATACAGAAATCCATCAAACATTAAAAGCTTCCCTAAACAGGGCTGCCTTGAGATGCCTTCTAAAGGTCTGGTAATTGTTGTTCTCTTTGACCTCTGGTGGGAGGGTGTTCCACAGGGTGGGTGCCACTACCGAGAAGGCCCTCTGCCTGGTTCCCTGTAACTTGGCTTCTCGCAACGAGGGAACCGCCAGAAGGCCCTCGGTGCTAGATCTCAGTGTCCGGGCAGAACGATGGGGGTGGAGACGCTCCTTCAGGTATACTGGACCAAGGTCATTTAAGGCTTTAAAGGTCAGCACCAACACTTTGAATTGTGCTCAGAAACGTACTGGAAACCAATGTAGGTCTTTCAGGACTGGTGTTATATGGTCTTGGCGGCCGCTCCAAGTTACACTCCTCAATTCTCAGTGGTATCATCAGGGTAAAACTTTGGAGAAAAAATCCAGGGTCACATTCAACAGAATAAGCAGGGAGGCCACTAGAAGGAGCAGGTCAGCTTCCTACATGTTGGAAGTAAGTGAAGTAATAGACATTACCACCTAACCGGCGGTGGGAATCTCAGGCTTTGGGGCCAAATGTGCGCCCCCCCCCAGTCTTCTCTTTCTAGCCCTCAAGATTCTCTCCAGTCCATGCTTCCTCCCCAGGCCATAGCCCCTAAGGCAGGCATCCCCAAACTGCAGCCCTCCAGATTTTTTGGCCTACAACTCCCATGATCCCTAGCTAACAGGACCAGTGGACGGGGAAGATGGGAACTGTAGTTCAAAACATCTGGAGGACCAAAGTTTGGGAATGCCTGCCCTAAGGCCTTGAACAGATGTTGTAGAACTACCACTCCCATCATCCTGACTAAAAACCATGCTGGCTGGGACTGATGGGACTTGAGATCCAACAGCATCTGGAAGATCAAAGGTAGGCATGGGAGAAGAATTTGGTTTTTATCCAATTTACATTTCTGAAACAATACTGAACTGAAACCCAGTTCAACATTCTCATCCCCCCCCCCGAATTTAAGATGCAGTTCTCCAACTGAATACTGTGTTCAAAAATGTGTATATTAGGGGAAAATATTTATAAAAATGTAATTATGTAATTATGAAAATAACATACAAAAATGCATTGTATTAGAGAAATATTTATGCAAAAAATGTGTACAGCTGGGGGGGGGCTATCACACTGAGATGC